>NC_137111.1:12919144-13522337 GCF_949357685.1 Gobio gobio | reverse complement strand
CCCAAAGGAGCTCCACCACATCGGTGTGGAGTCTCCACTCCCCGGGCCTTGGCCCCTGCCTCGACAGGATGTCTGCTTCCACGTTCAACCGCCCAGGAATGTACATAGCCCTGACTGACAGCAATTTTCCCTGAGCCCAGAGGAGGATAAGGCGCGCCAGCTTGTATAAGCGACGAGACCTCAAGCCCCCCTGATGGTTGATGTAGGAGACCACCGATGTGCTGTCTGTGCGTACAAGCACATGATGGCCCCTGAGATGCGGCAGGAAGTGCTTCAGAGCCTGAAACACCGCCAACATTTCCAGGCAATTTATATGCCATGAACGCTGGTGCTCCTGCCACAGACCCTGGGCCGAGCGACCACTCATGGTCGCCCCCCAGCCCGTCAGGGAGGCATCCGTGGTCAGAGAAGTACGCTGACACGGTGCCCCCAGCGACGGGCCCTGGGTCAGGAACCTGGGGTCCTTCCACATAACCAAGGTGCGGAGACACCGCCGCGTTGCCTTGATTACGCGAAAGGGGTTCCCCCTCGGGGAAAAAACCCTGGTCTTGAGCCACCACTGTAGCGGCCTCATGAACAGCAGGCCCGAAGGAATAACATTGGACGCGGCTGCCATCAGACCCAACAGTCTCTGAAACTGCTTTACAGTGAGCGGCTGGTCTAGCTTCACCCCTTTCACGGCTGAGAGGATTGACCCCACGCGAGGCTCCGACAGACGAGCCTGCATAGCGACCGAATCCCAACTCACCCCGAGATAAGTGATCTTCTGCACAGGAGAGAGAACACTCTTCTTGGAGTTGAGCCTCAGCCCCAACCTCCTCATATGCGCGAGAACAACATCTCGATGCTGAACCGCGAGACGCGCTGACTGTGCTAGTATCAGCCAGTCGTCGATGTAATTGAGGATGCGGATCCCCTGCAAACGCAAGGGGACCAGAGCAGCGTCCACACACTTCGTGAACGTGCGGGGTGAAAGGGCTAAACCGAAAGGAAGCACCCGATATTGGTACGCTTCTCCCCTGAAAGCGAACCTCAGGAACTTCCTGTGCTGCGGAAGGATGGAGACATGGAAATACGCATCTTTGAGATCTATCGTGACAAACCAGTCCTCGGACCTGATCTGAGACACGATCTGTTTGAGTGTCAGCATCCTGAACTTGAGCTTTGCCACGGCTCGGTTCAGGACGCGAAGATCCAAGATGGGGCGCAGCCCACCATCCTTCTTTGGCACTATGAAGTACCGGCTGTAAAAGCCTGACTCCCTGTCCGGGGGGGGAACCCTCTCTATAGCCCCCTTTTGCAGCAGAGTCTGTACTTCTTGAGTCATCACCAGAGCCTGCACCGGGTCCACCACAGTGGAGAGGACCCCGTTGAAGTTGGGGGGACGGCATCTGAACTGAATCGCGTACCCCAACTTTACACATCGCAGGACCCAACGAGATATGTGAGGCAGATTTTCCCACTCTGACACAAAATCTACTAAGGGAACCAGCCCCTCGAGGCTGGTCTCTGATGTACTCTGCACCGCGAGTGCAGCGCCCTGAAGCGGCGAACCGGCAGGGAACGACTGACTCGACGGCATAATTTCCCTCCGAAGAGGGTGCGGGCCATCCTTGAATGACCCGCGGGGCCCCTCCGCGCCCCGGCACTCGGGCGGGGTTGGCGGACTGACCCCGTGAGGGTACCGCGGACGCACGGGTACCGTGTACAGCGGTAAGCACCGTGCGCCCGCGGAGGGGACCACCCTCACTGTCCTGGGCCCAGAGGCGTCAGGACTTCTTTGACGCAGCCTTCCTCGCCACAATGACTGTCCTCAGATCAGCCCTGGGGTTAGAAGGCTGCGCCTGTGAGCGCCGCGCACCCGACGACCCTTTCTGCGGGGGTGTACGAGTGGCGACACTCATTTTTTGCTGCGCCCTGTGCGAGGAGCTTGTACTCGGCATCTGCTGCTCCCGCCCAGCAGCAGACGAGACCTGGGGCTTACGGGGAAGGAACTGCTTGAGCGCCGCTGCCTGTTTTTTCGCCTCCAGGAACCTGTCGGTAACCGTGGTGACAGCGTCACCGAACAGGCCCTCCGGGGACAACGGCGCATCAAGCAAAAAGCTCTTGTCCCTTTCCTTAATATCTGTAAGGTTTAGCCATAAATGCCTCTCCGTGGCCACTAGGGCTGCCATAGAACGGCCGACGCATCGAGCCGTCTCCTTGGTGGCACGGAGAGCGAGATCGGCAGTCGATCGAAGTTCATTAATAGTATCGACTCCGATCTCGTGGCTTTCCCCCAGGTCCCTTAGCAGATCAGCCTGATATGCCTGCACGATAGACATCGTGTGCAGACACGCGGCGGCTTGACCTGCTGCCGAGTATGCTTTGCCCACAAAAGATGATGTCACTTTAAGAGGCTTTGTGGGCAAAGACGGAGCCTTTACGGTCGACGCAGACTCGGGTGACAGATGGCTCGCAAGCGTCTGTTCAACCCGAGGCAGCTGACCATAACCGTGTCTCTTACACCCCGCGATATTACTATACACGGACGTTTGCGGGGTGAAAATGCGTGCAGACACGGGCCGCTTCCAAGACCTCGACACCTCGGTGTGGAGGTCCGGGAAAAACGGCAGACTCCTTCGGGGAGGCTGAACAGAGCGCGCGGGGAGAAAGCGCTCGTCGAGTCTGCTTTTTACAGCAGCTCGCTCATGATGTTCATGTGGCCAGTCAATGTGAAGTCTGGCCACCGCTCTGCTCAGCACCTCCATGAGCTCCTCACTTGCAGGGGAATGAAGTGACGAGTCTCCACCCCCTGCATCGATGCTACAGACATCAACCTCCTCGGAGGAAGATAGCTGCAGTATCGCGGCCGCTCCCCGGGCGGGAGAAGCCGCAGAGCGGGCTCCCGAACCCAGAGAGGCAGCGCTGGATCTGGCGGGTGAAGGAAGAGATAGGGCGGGGCCCGTCTCCATCCCCTCCGTCAGATCCTTTTGCGAACCCCACGACATGAGTCGCCGCTGAGCCTCAGCCGCAGCGGGACCCGTGCCGTGGGGAGCGTTAACCGGGACGCCCTCCTCGAAGAGCGCCCGGCGGGATCGCAGCACGCGAAGAGGCAGAGCCTCACAATGCTCGCAGCCGGCACCCTCGAGTGCCGACTGCGCGTGCTGCTCTCCCAAACAAACAACGCACATCAAGTGTGTATCCCCGCTCGGGATGTAGCGTGAGCAGGGAGGAACACACTGTCTGTAACGCTGTTCGCTCGTCATACTTTTTTTCTCTTGTATCAATGTGGTGAATAGTGCAAACGTAACAAAACAGTCTGAACTCAGACACAACACAAAGACACTTGGACAGAATAACACAGAGCGCTTGTTGAAGGCAACAGAAGCTAACGGCGTGTGTTTGCTGGTGTGCTTTATAGCTTCCGGGTCTATGACGTCACCCGCCTATGACGTTCCGTCTCTCTATTGGACTGATGACATACGTGCTTCACGACGCAATCACGCAGGGGCGTTCCCAAAGCGGTGACGCAGCTCGAGTTCCCTTGAAGGGGAACATGTATGTTAGACCCAATAAAGACTAAGCTACCAAAAGAGATGCTTCCAGAAGTTGTAGATCCTCTTCTTAATGCCTCTCATTAAAAAAACACAAATTGATCCTAGAGAGTTGTGTGCTGATTTACTGTAATGTGATATATTGTGATATGATCAGGCACTGCATTATCATAGGCACTTCTAATACTGTGAATAATTCCTTATTACAAATTATTGATATTTTTAGAATGCATCTTTAGAATACTTTTCCATCAACCGGTTAAAATTGACAACACTGCATTTCTGTCAGGACAATTATAGCGTACCGTTGGGTCCCGCGGTATGGTTCTGTTCTGGGCAAGAACTCCCAGCCCATCCATGTAGCCATGGATAATAACAGGGAACGCAGCAATATAACCAAATTTATATAAAGCCATATAGATATTTGTATTCGCTAGGTGTTCATCACAACACCAAATACTTACAATAGAGGGTATCACTGCATGAAAAGTGGGATTTTCGACCCCATAAACGCCTGTATACTCCTGGAAATCTCCCTAATTTTCGGCAGTTTTCGACAATTTAGAGGCAGCGAACGTCGCGTTCGTCTGTGCCACAAATTGTCGTAAACGAACCATGACGTAGGTGGAAAGCCCCCCGCTGAGAGACCGCGCGGAGGTGCGACGCCTCTAATTTGCATATGAATAGCAGCGAAACCAGAGAGTCAACGGCCAGACTTGAATTTACTCACTCACAATTGGCTGAAGCCACTACATTTAAAAAAGAAAAATCCCTCGTGATTGGTTGGCAGATCACTGCAAACCAATCATTATTGGTCCCCCTGGCTCATTATAAATGTAAACCCCAATAATAATAATAAATATATAATTTATGTTGTAATAATTTGTTTCATATTAATGTTATTGTGCTATGAAGTATTCATACCATCAAGGAATATATGGGAAAATTATACGGACCGTGCCGTTTATTCAAACAAGGGGCTTCATTTATAAGCATACAGCTGTTCATTCAAAGAAAGGGCTTCATTTATAAAACACAGCGGTTTACTCAAAGAAAGAGCTTTATTGTTAAACACACAACTATGTACAGTGCAGCAGTAATGTCTCGTAATGTAATGTAAAGTTCGGCGAGCTCCAGGCTGCGAGAGGGCGGTGGCCGCACAATCCATCCAGACACCCCGTCAACAAAGCCGTCTTCCTCGTCAAACATGAGTTCAATGGTCGCGGACTTCCAAACGTCCACCTCATCCAGCACACTCTCGCTTCCAGCAACTGTAATACAATCCATAAAGACAATAAGCAACCTGAAAAATACTCACATTGACAAAAAACGGATCTAATATAATAAATCTTACCCTTTTTCTTCTTGATCGACTCCGAGCTAAACTTCGCAGTTTCAGGTTGTTTGTATCTGAAGCTCCGGCGTGTCGATTCATAATACGTCTTACAGGCAGCTGGAAAACAATTACATGAGACTGGTATTAATAAAAACAGTCACGGTAAAATTAAACAAGGAATGAGAAACACATTAGAAGTTACTTACACACAATTTCGTCATGATCAGCGGTTAAATCTGGACTCGCGGAAATCGCTCCAAGCAGATAAGAGCTAACGGCTTCGTTATGAGGCGAGGATAGTCTGTGTAAACAAAATGTGCAGTTTTATGCTCGGATCTATTAACGCATCCATTTCCTTATACAGCTGAATAAAAGCATATTCTTTAAATCGTAACGTTACATTACCCATGCTCTGGTTCATAGCGCCTGCAGTTTGCCTCAGAGTTATGAAGACGAAGACAGCCTCCTGAAAATGAGTCCAAAAAGTTCGTCGCGTCCATGCAGAGATTGAGTTGAAGACGGTGTCCTGTCATTGTTGATCACGAAAAAGGAAAGCAGCAAAAAACATAAAAAAAATTGTTTAAAGCTCGTCTTCTACGCGTCATGGCCATGACATCGACCTCGCACCTCATTGGACTAGGGCTCTGATATGGAACGCGCCCGGGGCCAAATCTCTTTATACGAAATGCGTGACTTATGATCGTTTCAACCTTCAACACGCCCTGTTTTCCGCTTCACGCACAGTTTTAACATGTTAAGAAGACACATTTGAACGTGTTTCATAACGCGCACATTCTGTACATGTCGAAGTGTAATATATTTTTTTTTAAAGCAGACTTACCTTTAGATGTAGCCTAGGCTACATACATATTAATATAAGATATTAATTAATTGCTTAACTGACTACTGTGCTAGAGTAAAGTAGCCTAATGTTTTTTGGTGTTTAGTTTGTTGTATAGTTTGTTTATACTGTTCTGTCTCTTTTGTTTCCAGGAACATCTGATGAGTGCTATAATAAAATGACTTCATTATATTTAAAATATGTTTTGATATTCATTTTATTTATATTATTAATATTTTATTTACCCATAAACGTGTCTTTAGGAAGCCATAAGTTATAGAGACAAGAATAACTTTTGCCATTTAAATGCCACATTCATTTACTGAGGACCCATACAGCCAATGATCATGTGTGAAAACACATACATAAATTGATCACTTAGAAATCAAAACTAAGGTTTGAGAAAGAAAGAATATGCATACAACAAAATATATTGTTTCATAGCAGCTTCAGTAACAAGTTCAAAACAAATTCTGCTGTAAACCGGCTCTAACAAGCCAATATAGTGTCAATATTCAGCTCAAGTGACTTCAGTGTTGATTCAGTTCAGCTGATTTCCGTTCAACTGTAAATTCCTCAGTTGTGCATTGTGTGTAGTTAGATATATGCAAAAACAACATTTTTGGAAATAGTTGAAATAGTTTTGCACAAAGTGTTGCTTTTGCAAGAGATGTCTGATGTTTTGTGTGTAGAGTTACAAGAAATGGAGCCATATTTTCAGAAATTGTGTGTAAGCAATTAGATAAAACTGTAAATGAATCCAGTTTATTTTAGTTCAGGACTCATAGTCCAGGTGTTAGTAATCTGTGCTTAATCTTTGTTCCAGGCAACAATTTTTTAACTCACGATTAAATAGATTAAGGCCTACTCTTGGCATAATTTAAACCCTGTCCAGGAAACCACCTCTTGAAAATCTGCATTGATAATTCATAAAATGTGGTGTGAGTTCAATTTAAATGACAATTACAGAAAAACACAATCTGACTTAACTATAAACAAACAAACTTGTACTTTTCACATTTATGATTAATAGCCATTTAAAAAATCATTCACAGTGCAGGGTGGAAAAATTAATGTTGGTATGTAAACTGTATGCTTTACTTGATTTATTTGTGTGCTTTGGTTCATTGTCTTGTTGCATCACATAACCTCTCTAAAGGTTGAAGACATGAACTGCTGTCCTGTATTTTTTTTATTTTTTTTACATAACATTGGTTATTGCTAATGACATACAGAGTAATTAATCTACACTGTGAGCCCGGACAAGTTGAATCTACTTAAAAAATTGGAGCAAACTGGTTGCCCTAAAAATTTAGTAATGTGTACTAAAACGAGTACATTTAACTTAAATTTAAGTTAACATTTTAACTTAAACTTTAAACTTGTTTTAGTCAAAAAAATTCAGAACCTAGATAAAACTCCCCCTGCTGCTACTCTGATTTGCATTTGTGTAGCTCACAGCATCTTCATTTACATGATAAAGCCTCCCCTAGAATTAAGGGGAGGGGGGGTCATGGGGGGACAACTGCCAAGCAAGACCCACGACAATTTCAGACAATTTACGGAAGTTTTCGGTGTTGCCTGCAAATTGCCGTGCACAGTCGTAAACCTGAAGTTTCACGGCAATCTACAGTGTCACATACTGACGAAAATCCCACTTTTCATGCAGTGTATGCACGTGACGTCACGGAGTGACTGTGGTTACGCCCACTGAGTTTCAGCATTGGTTTCACTGTGAATGCCGTAAAAAACACACAAAACACATCTAAAAAGGGAAAGAGATTTGAGATCTACTGTACAAATAGATTTGACAATAAATCTGGGGTATATTTTTACAGAATACCGAAAGCTACAGAAAAGTAGAGTCCAAACAACTGTACTCCAGGCAGCGAAACATGGATTTGAAGTTATCATTTTGTGTCAATATGTTTTATTTTGGGGTAAAATCATACCCTATGGGCCAGATTTACTAAACAGGGCAAATTAGCTTGAAAGCGCGTGAGAGCAATTAACGCGACAATGCTCACATAAAAGACTGTTAGCGTCTGTATGTTTAAAAATTTTTTTTTTTACATATTGAATAATGCCGCAAACACCAGTAAATTGATGAACGCAAACCTTAGTAAATCACCTTTCAAGATTAATTTAAATACTCTCCTCCCATACATTTTTCGAATGAAAGGGAAACTCCTACAAATGCATATGTGACCCTAGACCTCAAAACCAAGTCATAAGTCACATGGGTATATTTGTGGCAATATTCAATAATTTATTTTATCTGTCAATATTTTCTTTTATGGCAAAAATCATTAGGATATTAATGTTTCATGTTCCATGAAGACATTTTGTAAATTTCCTACTGTTTATATACACTGTTAAAAAAAAAAAAATCAGGTCTCCAATTGAAAATTTTCTAGTGACTGATAATATCTAATTTTTTTAGTTGGCCAAATTTAATTTCTGTGAATTAAATTGCATCAATTCACAGAAATTAAATTTGGCCAACTGAAATTTTTTTGATGTGATCAGTCACTAGAAAATTTTCAATTGGAGACCTGAATTTTTTTTACAGATTTATTTGTATTATTATTATTATTAATAAATAATAATAAAAAAATATTGAATTAAATAAATGTTTTCTTATAAATTGTATTTATATATAAATGCATGTATTATTAGTAAAATGCTAAATGACTAAATGTTAATGCATGGTTAAGGACTTAATTTGGACAACTTTAAAGGCAATTTCTCAATATTTCGTTTTTTGCACCCTCAGATTCAAGATTTCAAATAGCTGTATCTCGGTCAATATTTTCCTATTCTAACAAACCATACATCAATGGAAAGCGTATATATTTAGCTTTCAGTATAAATCTCAATAAAAAAAAATTGACCCTATATGGTTTTGTGGTTCAGGATCAAATATGCAATAAGGTCAGTCGCAAAAATAACTCTGTCCACGCCTTTTCAGCGCACATTTTTCACTGTGCCTTTATTAAATACTGACAGTAGCTTTTTAATGCCAAAAGAGGGTTTGCACTGGTGCAAGCTGTTAGTAAATCTATCCCTTAATATTGTATTATTTTATATTATATCCCTTAATATTGTAATATTTTATATTATATTAACAACTCATCAATTAAATATTTACCATATTATATTCTGCATAATTGGATGTTTTTAAATAAAGAGACAAAAACTACACAAGTTTTAGGGCTGGACGATATGACGATATATATATATATATATATATATATATCCATGGATATATCTGATCCAAGATGGCGGCGCGAGTAGTTCGCGAGGCTCTGGGTCTCTCCAGATTCTGCAATTTTGCGGTATTTTTCCTGCTCATCTCGGGTCTGTTCGTTCAGAATAGTTGTGCCTTAACATCGTACACCCGTGGTGAGATTTTGGATATATATATATATCCAAAAATCTCCGGGCGGATAGAACATTAGATGGCTCTGGGAAGAGCAGAGGGGGTGGATTGTGCATTTATATTAACAAAGCTTGGTGCACAAACTCTGCTATTGTTGGGAGTCATTGTTCAGCTAACCTGGAGTTTCTCATGGTTAAATGTAGACCGTTTTATCTACCGCGGGAGTTCACCTCCACTATTATCACAGCAGCTTATATTCCACCCGATGCTGATGCCAAGCTTGCTATGAAAGAACTTCACGCAGCCATCAGTAAACAACAGACTGATCACCCGGAAGCTGCGTTTATTGTTGCAGGTGACTTTAATCACTCAAACTTAAAGTCAGTGCTACCCAAGTTTCACCAGCATGTTTCCTGCCACACCAGAGGAAACAAAACCTTAGACCATGTCTACACAAACATGGCCGGAGCCTACGTTGCGACACCCCTCCCCCACCTGGGACAGTCAGACCACCTCTCTTTGTTTCTCAGACCCAAATATTCACCCCTCATCAACCGCGTGAAGCCATCAATGAAAACCATCAAGGTGTGGCCTGCGGGGGCAGACTCCACACTCCAGGAAAGGTTTCTAAACACAGACTGGAGTATGTTTGCTTCTCAAGCCACCAGTGGCGCTCACACGGACATTGACTCCTACACCTCCTCAGTATTGGATCATATCAATACCACCATCGACAGTGTTACAACCCAGAAACAGATCACCACATACCCAAATCAGAAGCCTTGGATGAACAGGGAAGTACGACTCCTGCTGAAGTCACGCAATACTGCCTTCAGATCAGGAGATGCACAAGCCTACAGCGCATCCAGGGCAAACCTGAAGAGGGGCATCAAAAAGGCCAAGCACTGCTACAAGCTTAAGATTGAGGGTCACTTTTCCAACTCTGACCCTCGACGCATGTGGCAGGGCATCCAGGCCATCAGTGACTACAAACCCCCCCACTCCACCCCCGCAGCCACTGATGTCAACTTCCTGAATGAGCTAAATTACTTTTATGCTCGTTTTGAAAGAGACAACAGAGAAACTGCCACCAAGCTCAAACCCTCAGCTGACCACCCACCAATCACACTCTCCACCACAGATGTCTGCAAGGCACTGAGCCGGATCAGCGCGCACAAGGCTGCTGGACCAGACAACATCCCTGGACGTGTGCTCAGGGCATGTGCGGAGCAGCTCGCTGGGGTTTTTACAGACATTTTCAACCTGTCTCTCGCCCAAGCAGCTGTACCATCATGCTTTAAACGCACTTCCATTGTGCCAGTGCCGAAACACTCCAGCCCGAGGTGCCCTAATGACTACCGCCCTGTAGCACTCACACCCATCATTATGAAGTGCTTTGAGCGGCTGGTCCTGGAACACCTAAAAGACTCTATACCATCCACATTGGACTCACACCAGTTTGCCTACCGCAGCAATAGGAGCACAGAGGATGCCGTTTCCATGGCACTGCACTCTGTGCTCACCCATCTGGACAGTAAAAACACTTATGCACGCATGCTGTTTGTTGACTTCAGCTCAGCATTCAACACTGTCATCCCATCCAAGTTAATTGCCAAACTTGGAGACCTGGGCATCAACACTTCAATGTGTAACTGGATTTTGGACTTCCTAACTGACAGACCCCAGAATGTTCGATCAGGATCCACCTGCTCCACATCCATCACACTCAACACTGGTGTACCACAGGGCTGTGTGCTAAGTCCGTTTCTCTACTCCCTCTTCACCTCCGACTGCAAGCCTGTGTATGGAACTAATTCCATCGTCAAGTTTGCGGACGACACTACGGTGATTGGTCTCATCAGCAACAACGATGAGACTGCCTACAGGGAAGAGATCCAGCACCTGGCCACATGGTGCGCTGATAATAACCTGCTCCTCAACACCACCAAAACGAAGGAGCTCATCGTGGACTTCAGGAAGGAGTCAAGAGGCACACACGACACCATCCACATCAATGGAATGGCTGTTGAACGTGTCTCCAGTTTCAAGTTCCTGGGGATCCACATCTCGGCGGACATGTCGTGGACGACCAACACCTCCAGCCTGGTCAAGAAGGCTCACCAGCGCCTCTTCTTCCTGAGGACACTGAGGAAGAATCAGCTCTCCTCGGCTATCCTGGTGAACTTCTACCGCTGCGCAATAGAAAGCATCCTGACCAACTGTGTGGCAGTGTGGTATGGGAGCTGCTCTGTTGCGGAGCGCAAGGCACTGCAGCGGGTGGTGAAAACTGCCCAGCGCATCACAGGGACTCCACTGCCTGCCATCGAACACATCCAGAGGAAACGCTGCCTGCATCGAGCTCGCAGCATCCTCAAGGACTCCTCTCACCCAGCCCACAGACTGTTTTCTCTCCTGCCCTCCGGCAGGCGTTTCAGGATCCTCCGGACCAGGACCAGCAGACTAAAGAACAGTTTTTTCCCCAGAGCTGTCTCTTTATTGAACTCAAACCCCCGTTGATCCACTTCCCTCATAAACTGATAACTCTCCTACCTCACATCTGCCTTCACTTTGTTATTTGCACTACTGACTGTTTATTACAGTAACAACTGTTTACTTATGCATTCTGCACTACCACACCGTAACTGGATAATGCTCATCTGCACTGCCGACTGTATTTACAGTAACAATGTTTACATTTGCATTTTGCACCGTACTTCTAACTGGAATATGCAACCACTTTCCACTGCACTTTTACACTTTCTTTCGGATAGCTCTGTCCATAATTTATTGTACTAACTTAATCCACTGCTATATTCCTCATATTAGCCTAACATATTATTGTATACCTCTAACTGTAAAATTCTGTTCAAGTAATAACCGTCTGTATATTTATTCATAGTACATAGTCACCTGTAAATTCTGTTTATAGTAATAGCCATCTGTATATTTATTCATAGTACATATTCACCTGTAAATTCTGTTTATAGTAATAGCCATCTGTATATTTATTCACTGTATATATTCATCTGTAAATTCAGTTCTACTTATAGTAATAACCATCTCTCTACTTATACATATTTATATATATTCAGAACATTTTTATGCCCTGCACTTACGCAACCATTGTATATATCCTGCACTTGCTGCTATTGCACTTCTGGTTAGACCTAAACTGCATTTCGTTGCCTTGTACTTGTACTTGTGTAATGACAATAAAGTTGAATCTAATCTAATCTAATCTAATATATATATATATATATATATATATATATATATATATATATATATAACATTGATATAAGTGATCACCTGGATTAAGACATACATATTGTATTTATATAAAGTGTTCACAGGAAAATTTGCGTCATGCATTTCCCAGTTGTTGAAATCAGGCACATACAAATGTCAGGAAACACGATTCCTGGCTGCATGTCAATATCCATGGATAACTGGATCTTTGATAAGTTTAAAGGAACACTATATCGAGCCCAACCTTTAGTTTAAACTGATAATAGTTTGTTTTACTCATGTTTTTGCAGTTTCTCCTATTAAAACCAGTCATGCAGCAGCACTTTTGCCACTCAGTCCGGCTGAGAAGGGGTGTGCTCTGGCGGGAAAGTGACGTCAATGCATACCCTCTATACTCAATACGTAAAAACGTAATCTTTTAAAAAATATATATATATATTTGTTTACACTTACTTTTTTACATTTTAATCTGGACTAAATCATGCTCTAGATATTGATTCAAAATGTTCTGATCCTGATGCTTGCGCTGTGATTTCTTTCCGTCTGAATGACACAGTTTCATTTGCTGCATCTGACTCTGAGGAGTTAGATGTTGAGCAATATGAAGAAGATCAAAGCACAAAGAACTTTAGTTTAGACTGGCCTGACACTGTCAAAAAATAGCTCACAGAAACTTTACAGTAGAACCTTTCTGACCCTTTTCATAGGTGGCTTCTGTTTTTTACAGATCTCAATAATGAGTTATCAAGATCCTGAAGTCAGCTCCTGCATTACAAACACTGCAACATTTTCAGTCTATCATGGGAATAGCAGAGCAGTGCTATACTGAATGCCCACGGTTGAAGAGATTCTAGCAGCCTATCTCGCACTGTGATCAGCATTGTCCTGGAGAGAGCATCCATCCCTGCGCTAGTTTTGTTACAGGCTTCCCAGGCTGACCTGATAAAAGAAATGGACAATTAATCGTTTTTATACTGCATTTTCTTTAAGTGAACTTAACACACACACAGAACCATTTAAACACACCTGCCCCTAGTTAATTCACTCATTTAGTCAGTGTATATATACTCCCTGTTCAGTTCAGTTATTGTCCGTTCTTATGTCTGTTAGTACGTCTTTTGTTAGTTGTTGTTTTTGCGTTTTATATTCTCCTGTTATGCTGAGTGTTTGTTATTTTTATTTATTGTTCATTAAAGTTGACCGCTCCTTACGAAACAAAAATATATGGGAATATACTGCAAAATATAATGCATTATATTACTTAATACGGTAACACTTTACAATAAGGTTCATTCGTTAACATTAGTTAACTACATTAGTTAACATGAACTAATAATGAACTGCACTTATAAAGCATTTATTTATCTTTGTAAATATTAATTTCTAAATGTACTAATGCATTATTAAAATCTTGCTAACATTAGTTAATGCACTGTGAACTAACATGAACAAACCATGAACAGCTGGATTTTTATGAACTAACATTAACAAAGATTAACTAATGCTGAACAGAGGTGTTGTTCATGGTTAGTTCATGTTAACTAATGCATTAACCAATGTTAACTAATACAACCTTATTGTAAAGTGTTACCCATAATACATTTCCATATATGAAAAACTAGTGCTTATATTTTTCAATATATTGCAATATTCAATAAGCTGCATTGACCATGTATGGCTATATATTGATACATATAAACATATTTATAAATTAAGACATAGCATTACATGAAATATTTATAAAGTTTTATCCTTTATTGTGTATATCTTGCATACATGTTCCCATATAAATGTGAATGTATTGTATATATACACACATTCACGGAAAGAGTTACAATCAGTGGTTACAACAGATTTATAGCTCCCAGCATGCTTTGCTTCTGACTGTTAAAGGAGAGTGTTAAAATTAAGTGTTATTTAATGTGTTGTTGCTCAATATTAATACAGGGGGAGATTTGTTAGTGTTTCATGTTCTATTATTTTGGAATGTGTTGTTCTATTCTGGTGTGTGTGAGTTTTTGGGGTTACCGCTGTGCTGAAGAGTAGAGTCTGTGGTCCATTTGACGATTGGCCAAACACCATCAAGACTGTTACTATATTAAAAAAGTAACGTTTTCAGCAGTGATAGTCCTTATGTTAAATACTTAAGTAGGTGTACTTGTACTATTGTTAACTAGCTTGAAAATATTAAACATTTATAATGTAAATAATTATACTGTATAAGAAATGTATTATATTATATATATTTTCTATATATGTGTGTTTATATTGCATGAGTAAATATATCTGCAATATATTTATACACATGCAGTACCATATCTGATCACATGTACATCTATATATTACTGTATTACTGAATATAAAATTACATACATTATGATATATTAGTAAATATATTGTAATTTTTTTTTCAATATATGAAAAGCGGCAATTCCTTATGCATTATTCAATATATTGTAATATATTTATACAATATATTATACTGTATATTTTCAAATATAATGTTAAATCATTTAATATATTAATCATTCATACACAGTATAAAGAAAAATATTTTCTTTGCATAAGGGACTGCATCTAGATCCTGCCTTAGATAATCTTTTTTGCAACTACCGCTGACAATTTATTTATTTTTAAAGATTTACAGATACTATATTTAAAGATATACATTTAATTAATTAATACATTTTTCTTTGTTAAGCATCTAAATCTACTTCGCAACAACAATCCCTTTGATTGATAATAAATCATCATTTCAGCCATTTCAAAGAATATATAAATAAAGATGTATATTTAATATTGTCAAAGGCTGGAGAATATTGAAAATATTTTTTAGCTATATCACTCATATACTTAGCATGAGATACTCCATTTTCTTCTGAGCATTCTGTAGTGTTGACAAGGTGGTCCAAATGCCGAATGCGGACGTGCTATGTGCGCTTTGCCTGTTGGTCTATGTCTGAATCATGCATGAGTCATTCTAACACCCCACGCAATGCTGGATCACTCCACTAAACATGGCAGGTGGCTCACCCCCCAACAGTGATGTCAGACCCACATATCCAAGGGTCTTGTAGCTGAATTGTGCCTGCACAGGAGGGAGCAAGGTCTGTATCACCTTGAGATTTAGAAAAACAAGTTGTCCTGTCCTCAACTGCACAATTTGCAGTGCAGCAAATTGGGTTCTAGCCGGATCGCAAAGTCAAGCAGGTTTTAAATGACTGTGAGGTTTACATATTATTTCATAGGCTAGACAATAGAGCATAATACCATTATTCCATGATGTTGTTCCTTGCTTACAAGCCCAAAATCCATAATAATGCCCTAGAGCAAAAAGAGTTACACTTGAAGCACTTGTCACAAAGGCAACATGTTGGAGTGAAGCTGCCAAAAAAAGTTAACTTGACAGAGTGGAGCAGATGGTTGGAATGCAATGAGTCACTATGACAATGAAGGCAATGAACCAATGATGATGCCTTTAGGAGACTAAAAAGACAAGTAAATCTGAAGGCCTGATTTATGTACTTTATTACACTTCAGATTGAAGATTCTAGAAGTGGCATATATTGCGTAGGTGGTAACGCCATTACTTACTTTTTTGTCGAGAATATAATAGTTTATGTAAATGCAAAACACACAGTGTTCTCTATGAGAGATATTATGAATTTTGTTTTAACACCTAGAGAGGTGTCGTGAATGCTGATGTGCACCATTCTCAAGCGCTGAGCTGTGAGTGCATTCTAGTTAGATGGTGTGATTCTGTGTTCCCTTTCAAAAGCTCCTCTCTATGCTGCGCTGATTCTAGCGCTATGGGAACACCTTTGTGTGTGACTGGCTGTGAAGCATGTGTGCAAACACACCAATGAAATTGACCTTGAACTTGAACCTCTGATGGTGACATCATTGGAATGCACACTCGTCAGAGGCTATAAATAGATGTGCAACAGAACTTTCAAGTTTATAAAGAGCGTCTCAGAGTGTGATGACAAAGTGCATAGGGAACTAATCGAGGTGGTGACTCTTGCAGTGGCCACAGGAACAAGAGATCCCCAAACGCTTAAAGTAAGTCTCCTTGACAAGTTAACTTGTTTAAAAAATTATACATCACGTGTCTTTGTGCCTTTGTGAACTGACTGAGCCTGGTTTCTCCCAAGTGTTTTTAGCCTCCATTCTGCTGATGGAGTTTCGGTACCTTGCCACCAGTGATGGGAATAACAGCGTTATAGATAAATGGCGTTACTAACGGAATTATTTTTTTCAGTAACGAGTAATCAAACGAATTACTGTTTCTCCCGTTACAACGCCGTTAGCGTTACTGAGAAGAAAAAAAAAACGGCGTTACTATAATTGAGCTCACTGAAGCATTTTCATCCGAACAGGCTCTCTGTCAGTCGGACCTGCAACGTGTGTGTGTGTGTGTGTGTGCGTGTGCGTGCGCCACGTGTTGGGGGATGGGTGGGGTCGTATACATCACTGATGGTGATTGGTGGGTGGGAGACAAGGTTGAGGTTGATAGGTTGAGTTCACACCTATTTTTTTACGGTCTATGGTTCACACGCACACACACACACACACACACACACACACACACACACACACACACACACACACACACACACACACACACACACACACACACACACACACACACACACACACACACACACACACACACACACACACACACACACACACACACACACACACACCTATGTCGCACACGCATATGTACAGTCATGCATATTTACATTAGGTCTACTGATAATATTTACAATAATGTATTGAATTTGATAGGTGTCTCTCACATTGTCCCACAGCAACATTACAATAGTGTACATTAATGTACGTTTTATAATAGTAATTTATTCTATTTATGTCCAATTCATTCATTTAACATATTTAATATTGGGGGCATCCAAGTTATTTGACATATTTGAACATTTGAACTCAAAAATTAACACAGTAGTTACTTTCCCTGATAATTAGTTACTTTTATAATGATATAACTCAGTTACTAACTCAGTTACTATTCGTTAGAAGTAACTAGTAACTATAACTAATTACTTTTTTAAAGTAACGTGCCCAACACTGCTTGCCACTTTCGCCTCTGGCTTGCTTAGTTGGGCACATTTAAATTTCATTGCACTGCCCTCCACGTTTCAATTGTGTAGTCTGCTCTACTGGAGCAGGTGCATTTGCTGTTACAAGAGCTGCAATCTCTTCTGGACAAAGGGGCCATAGAACATGTTCACCTCCCAGAGAGAAAGTCAGGATACTACAGTTGGTACTTTTTGGTTCCCGGTTTTAAATCTTCATGGTTTGAACCGTTTCTTCAGAACGCTCAAGTTCAAGATGTTAAATATTAAGATGATTGTGTGGAAAATCCTACATCACGATGGGGGCACTTCATGTTTGGCCCCTGAAGGGTACCAACTGAGAGACTCTGGGCTTTCAGCTGCTGTCATAGAGACCATTCTCAGTGCTAGGGCTCCCACCACAAGAATAATCTATGCCACTAAATGGGGTGTCTTTGAAAGGTGATGTACTGCACGCCGTGCAGACCCAGTCCACTGACATATTGTTTCAGTACCCTCACCCTGACTATCTACCTAAAGTAAAAGGGAAAATATTCTCGAACGTGCATCCGGTCATTCTTGAAGCCTTCTGTCCTTTGCTTTCCACTAAGCTGGAGCAGGGGAAACTTCTTAGACTGAGCTTCAGACTTATGTCCACCATACTAGCCAGAGGCGGAGGTCAGAGCAACTCTTCATTTGCTCAGCCTTTGCGGCAGGCTGATCCTCTCTGCATACATTCATCAGATTTTAAAGTATGGATGTTCACGTGACTCCGGGCTTACACGATCTTGAGTCAACACCCCAAGCTCATATCTGAGACTTTTTTCTCTAGTGCGGCGGCGTTGGTATTCTCGTTACCATAACGCTTGAATCAGTGGGAAGCATCTCAGGTTACTTTACTGTAACCCTGTTCCCTGAAAAAGCAAGATCAAGAGCTGTGCTTCATTGCCGTGCTGAGGATGTGTCTAGACGTCTTTTCAGACAAAGTGATAACTGAACGATGCACCTGTTGCACATCTACTGTGTTTGTAGCCTCTGAAGAGGGTGCATTCCGTCAGAGGTTCAAGTTCAATGCCAATTTCATTACCATGTTTGCACACATGCTTCACAGGCGGTCACACAGAGGTGTTCCCATAGCGCTAGAATCAGCGCATCTCATTCCCGCTTTTTCAGAGAACAGGGTTATTTAGCATGGGCAGCAGAGCAGTATAAGTTGGTTCATATAGAGAAACATGAAATATTTTTCTGTCCATTCTCCATTTGCCCTTCATTTAATTGTGTGGCATTTTAGGAGAAACAGCTATTTAATAATACTAATTAAAAACAGCTATTCAACAGATATTTAATGTTTGATCTTTCCAATCAGAAAGAAAGCGAAGGAAAGGGACAAGTAAAATGATAACACATTCAAAGGTAGGGTGATGCTATTCTTAGCAGCTGTTGGTGCTAACTGTGCATTTGCTGGAGATTACAGACATATTCTTTCCTCACAATGCAAAATGTGGGTGTATACTTGCATTTCTGCTGCAGAGGAGGGGCTCAAAATAAAGGAACAGAAGATAGATCCACATTTCTGTTCATGTTCAGATAAAGGAGAACCTAGATTCTTTCACATCTGCCTCGCTCTCCTGTTTTACTCTCTCTTGTTAAGGGTAAAAAATCACTGGTTTTAGCATGTTCAATCCACAAACAAGTCTGAGACAGCTGTTGAAGAAAAAGGAAAGGCTGTTTGGCAATAGGTTTAATTGTCATAAAAATGATGCTACAGTGCAATAAATCTTAATGGCTTTAAAAAATGCATAACTTAAGAAAAAAATCTTTTTCGGCTGAAATATGACCTGTAACTTTTGTGAAATTTACTCAGTAAGAATATAGCACTTTAAAATTATATGTGGCTTGCATGGCCCCTATAATGTTGTCTGTATAGAAATTAAATGTTTGAATTCCAATGGAAATCTCTGATTTATGGTATCTTGGCAAATCAAGCCACATGACGTGTCATTCATGTCTGTAGCACAAACAATGTGAGACAAGCTACATGCTGAGGTTTATTGATACTTTAGGGCAGTGGTTTTTAATCCTGTGGACCCATTTCTCTGCACATTATGTCTCCCTTATTTAACACACCTGATTCACATTATCAGCTCATTAAAAAAGAGCTCTATGAACTGAACTGGGTGGTCGTTTCTCAATATCAAGTACGCAAACTCCGTCCTTGGTAGTTCAGACTTGTCAAGTTCGACTCAGGAGAACGAACTCCAGAGGACGCGAGGACACAAGTCTGGTAATTCTGCAAATGGTAAAGCAGTTTTCTTGATAGCGTCACTCAGCTCGCTTTGGTTACTCCAGTTATCTCTGTATCTAAATTTTAGGCAACAATAAAATTAAATATGTTATAAAACACCACTCTGCCTCTTTTCATTCTAATTTAAAAAATATTAAACATATTAATAGCCACACAAATGTGGATCAGGCAATGGGTCATTATTTGCACTGCATGTATATTTATAACAAAACAAAATACAAAACACAACCCTGCCTCTTTTTGTCGTTCAGGCAAT
This sequence comes from Gobio gobio, assembly GCF_949357685.1. Classification (NCBI taxonomy): domain Eukaryota; kingdom Metazoa; phylum Chordata; class Actinopteri; order Cypriniformes; family Gobionidae; genus Gobio; species Gobio gobio. The sequence continues at coordinate 13,502,357 of NC_137111.1, read as the reverse complement.
ATGTGTGCATAAAAATGATTATCTATAATAGCCATTATAAAGGTATAATAAGCTATACAATAATAAATAAAGCAAAAAATTCAGTCAAACATACAAAGTCAGCGCTAGTCGTCTACAACAGTTAAATAGCCTATATATAAAGTTATGAAACTTCACTTTGCCCTCAGCCAAAACAATTTACCAGGGATCAAATTATTGATTCATGAGACCAAAGATCACCAGTTAGATATACACAAGACAAATTATATCTCATGTTTAACCACTACAGGACATGCGGGCCACTAAAGGCCAGCGGCAAGCATCAGAAGGAATAGCCAAGTTAAGGCTGCTCTCGGCAGGATTAATGAGCACCCGGTGATCAACTGGATCTCACAACTCCGAATTTCAAATAGGCGCTCTCTTTATATATAAACCACAGATTTTAGCTTTAAACAAGTACATTCTCACCTGAAAAACTACATTTTGTGACACAATAACAGTAGTATTGTTTAATTATGCAGGTTTTCTTTTCCGCTATTGACGCTTGCTGGTTGGTGCGAGATGCATTCTGGGATACCTGGCTGTCTCAAGTCCGCACAAGTCACGTCTCGATGCATCCTCAATAAAAAGGGTGGATCAAGGACACATCTGGGGATTTGAGCTGTACTTGGCTAGATGTGAACTTTGAATAGAGTGTTGGTCTGTTGCTATTTGTCTCTGTCTTTTGTGACAAAAATATGTTTGATTAATCTGCTTTGAAAATGCACTCCAAGAGCAAGAACCTACAGTTCGATCCATTAAAGCTTATTAAGATGTCTTGCCATATGAAACACCACATCACATAACCGGTCTTTACACAATGGATAATTTTGTGCTTCAAATTATTTCTTTATTGTGACTTTATGTAGCAAGGCTCCTGAAAGATCGTGCCTACTAAATTATTACTTTGATTTAGTATTCCCGCAAGAGTTACAATCACAGCTAGCAGGCATTTACTTTAAGATAGCTAGCATCTGTTTCAGTGCCACTGTCATTGTGAACAATTATGAAAGGATATCATCTGCTCTCCAAAGCCCTGTTGCTTGGACAAGTTATGACATGGATTCAAAACACAGGCATAGACTTCTGAGACCTTTTCCAAGTCAGCGTCGTACTAGTCAATTTCAACCATGTGTAGCTTTGATTTTAGTGCAGTATGTTTCTGTCTGCTGTCCTGACCTTTAGGTATTACTAGCTCTTGAAGAACCTGACATATCTGACAGAAATCATCAGTTTTTTGTGCTGCATGCTAGTTTAAAAAAGAAACAGGGTACAGAACAGGCCTAAATTGAAAAAGTAAATCCTATTTTAATACATTTTTCTTAAACATATCTGAAGGACGTATTCTATGATGACATTTATTTTATGTTGTCATAGGATATAAAAATCCCAAATGAGATCCATGTGACATCCAAGCTGTGTCTGCAAGACTGCAAAGTGATTAAATGGAGTGCAAATTGAATGTTTGGAACAGATCTCAACTGTACATCAGATTTGCCAAAACATAAAAAAATGCAATGAAAAGATCAGGCATCTTGATATGAAGCATTCTTAGAGCATTAATGTTTTCCTCAAGGAATATCTTGGTAATAGTTGCTAAAAGTTTTTGCAACTTTTAGTAACCCTAACCACAACCTAAATAATACTTCTACTTACATATTCATGTGATTTGTAGAGTCAAAGAAAACGTGGTAAGGGAAATGCATTCAAATGTAGCGCAGTAATGAGAGACTATTATTTCTGCAGTATGTTACAGGAGCCTATAAAGACAACAAGTGGATTACATTATACTAGGGACAAAATTATCATGGAGTAACAATTTCAAATGAAAAGATCCATTTTGATCTTAATTTGAGTACAGACAATTTTTGGAGGGCTTATGTGAAGAAACACTAGTGAACGATGAGTCGGACGGATGAGAACGATATATATACACACAAATACAGACTTTATAACTGTAAATCACAACCACCAAACAAATAACATAGGACATTTACATTTACATAGGACACATTAATACACTGTAATTAATCAATGCATTGTCAACACACACTCCATTGTGATAATAACAAAGAATCGTATAAATATTACCTCACAAACTGAAGAAATAATGAGAGACATCCCAACTGAATTCTTGATGTAATTAAAAAGATTTGCGCACCAAAACGAGACAATATACATCATAAAAGAGCATGATGTAAACAACCTTGTTGAAATACTGAAATCTACACACAATCCTTGGCAGGTATCATGCAGTACTTTCATAAGCTTGTATTCTATATTTTGTCTTCTGTTTCGCTAACCTTCTTTGTACAAAATTGAATTCGTTTTGGAAAGACGTTCGGCAAACCCGAGCACTTAAAATTACTGACAACAAGCACAGAGCACCTCAAAACTCTGTTCCAGCACCTAACATTTAACATTAGTATTTGAATGCATCCTACCGAGACTTCTGATTAAACATTTAAGGTGTATATTGTAAAATGGCCAAATTTAACCAAATTCTAAGGCAGCATAGCATTCATACATCACAGACAATGTAATACCATTTCGATGATATCCCTATAGGAATATTTTATGCATAGCATTCAATAAACATATATTGTATGGCTTAAAGCATATTTAACTGCATTAGGTGGAAAGGACACTTTTTGAACTGGCATAGTTTGGCAAAACACCTTTATTTTTTAATCACATTTAGAGATAATTCATGCTACTTGATTGTCTTTCATATTTGTTTTTTATAGTCACTTTGTTCACTGATTTTGACTGAAAATATATATATTTTTAGTTGTACATCAAAATAGGCAGAGTAACTCTTCTACTCTTCTAATGCCATTGTGCTATTTATAATGATCTATTGACTTTGTTCACCAGTCTTTTGAAATGTCCCTATAAATGTAGCAAAAACATTCCATTCATTTTCCTGTGTGTTGTGCTAGGGGAGTGAAGACAGACTTTTTTTTAAGTCAACATGCAACCCATTTTGCTTTTGTAATATGTGATATTTCTTTGCAAAACTGAGCATTGTGCAATGGAGCAACGTGGTTGGAGGGGACAGATTGAAAAAGTAAGAGGTATGCGTGAAAAGGAAAAGAAAAGGTATGGGTTTTTCTTCACATACTCTGGAATAAGATTTTTTTTTATTTATAGCACCATTCAGAAGGATCAGTTTCCTTAAAGTGTTTGACTTAAAGGTAGGGTAGGCAATTTTTGGAGCAGCTAGCAATAGAAAGTTAGCTTTGAAATTGTAAGATTCCACCCACCCTTCAGAGTGCTCTCCAAAGCCATGCCTCCTTCAAAACACATGAAACACAGCAGTTTGCAAAGCGCCAAGAGATGGCGTTTAACTAAAAATGGACAAGCGTAAGGATTTGAGCGAGTTTGACATGGGTCAAATTGTGATGTCTAGACGACTGGGTCAGAGCATCTCCAAAACTGCAGCTCTTGTGGGGTGTTCCCGGTCTGCAGTGGTCAGTGTCTATCAAAAGTGGTCCAAGGAAGGAACAGTGGTGAACCAGCGACAGGGTCATGGGCAGCCAAGGCTCATTGATGCACGTGGCTGGTCCGTGTGGTCCGATCAGACTAGCTACTGTAGCTCAGATTGCTAAAGAAGTTAATACTGGTACTGATAGAAAGGAAAGTATACACAGTCAGAATACAAAGTGCAAACAGTTTTTTACGTATTCTCTACATTACTTTATAGTCTTTAAAGGCCATTCTAAGCAGGGCAGGTAGAGACGAAGACAGTGGTCAGTAAAGCCCCTTGCTGTCTGGCTTGGATAAGCTCAAACTAAATGAGGAAACATTGTGAAAATGCAATATCACAGACATTCCTTTCAGGGCGGGATTAGATTTCTCAGAGGATACCCAAGTTAACTGAAAAAGGTAATTTGATTCACAGTTTTTATAGAAGTTAAGTAAGGCACAGGCATACTGTGCATACTGTGTCATCTGTTTGATTCAGACAGAACTGTAATCTCAAAGTAAGACACACATTTTCTTGACTTTCACTGGGGAAATTATGATCCAGCCGAATAGCATTCTGTAACACTTTATTTTGATGGTCCATTTTGAACATTCTGTTGACTATAAGTAACTTTGCAACTAGCAGTCCTTAGAGTATTAGTAGACTGTCTGGTTAATATCTGCTAATACTTTATTTTGATGCTCCCCAACAGACATTCTACTGACTATAAGTAACTTTGTAAGTACATGTCAGCTTCTAACCCTAACCTTACCAGTCTACTAATACTCTACTAACACTCTAATGAGAGTTAGTAGACATGTAGGTGCAATGTTACTTATGGTCAACAGAATGTGTTAAATGGACAATCAAATAAAGTGAAACCTAGCATTCTGTTGAGTTAGCTTCCTTCTGCTACATTTGCACAGTAATATCCATTCATATCACCACAGTACAGATAACAATTGCAATTTGTATATTTTAAACCAGACTGTTGAAATACAAAAATGCATCCCTGGCCTGAACCTCTGCTCATTTCTGACAGTTTCGCCTCACCAAACTGTCCACTTCTCTCTACCTCAGTTGTCAATGTCAGAGGGGGAGCGCACAGCACCAAAGGGTTTGTCCCAGATCTGTACAGAGTGTGAATTTGATTGAGTACCCAATGTCTTGTCTTGATTTTCTAAACTTCTATTCCAATGCATATATCACAGCAATTCGTACATTTTTAACAAGGTGGCTAATTTGTATGAATTTGTATGACCTTACTCGTACGACCTCACCGTACGATTTGTCTAGACCCCAGTGATGGGTAGGTTTAGGGGTGGGGTTAGAGGTGGTCCTTCCTGATGATACTTTTTGAAAAATCATACAAATTTGTATAAGTGAGGTCGAAATTTGTACGCATTTGCCTGCTCGTAAAATACGTACGAATTGCCGTGAGATAGGGTTGTCTATTCACGTGCTATCTGTTACATGAATTAAAAAATCTCTAAAACCAATGCCACAAAGCTTTAAGAGTATCTACAGTATAATTAGTTCCCTTTCAGTCGGTCACGTTCAACGTACGTCAGATGTCACCGTCAAATTGGGATCACTTCAGAGAGCCCCTATCAGCTTCGAGATATAGAGAACAGGCCAATGGGCCATTGGCGTGCGAGATTTGTATCTCGCGCTCCGCCCAGCGGGTATAAACAGGAAGAGAGAGCAGCGAACTACTGTCATTCACTTCGGAGCCGAACGGCAATTGAAGTAGACTGTTTTCTACAGACGGTACACTATCTGCAGAGAGATTACACAGAGAACGAGGATCGCTCGGGTGTTGGTGACACGGCACAATCAGTGCGACCGTATGCTGCGGGAAAAACTCACAGCAATTCTCTCGTTGGTTCGGTGAGGGCGTTTTTCCTTGTGTACGGATACAGACTGCACACTTCCCTGTATTCTGTCGTGGTCTTCCCCTGGGTGCTTCAGCACAAAAAGAGCGTTTCCTCACAAAAAGAGCAACATGGGTGTGACACTGCATCTTTTTCAAGATGTCATTCCACCTGTGCGTTTCTGGATGTGGTCGTTCCCTGTCACCAGCTGACAGTCACAATCGCCGTATCATGTGTCTGGGCATCCTGCATGCTGAGACAGCATTTGTGGATAGTTCATGTTCTCACTGCGGGAACATGACTATCTCGGCGATTAGATCTAGACTCACCTACCTTTGTGAAGGCGGAGTCCCCCTCCCCATACCTCAATCTAGTGCTATTCCTGCCCCGCAGAATAGACCTACTTCGATGGATGGCCGGGGTGATCTGAGGATTACGTTCAGGGCAAACCCGCTGAGCCAGCCCCTGATCCATCCCAAGCGCCACAGCCGGTGGAGCTTCTGGAGGAAACCACTGGCCCCTCCCATGGGTGTCCAGCGATGACTTTCGGGCTCCGGCGGACAATCAGATGTCGATCGCTGCATTAGAGGGGAGTTCCAGTCCTCGGGGGATGAAGGTTCGGCTGTACTGCCTCCCTCTGAGAGAGTGGCAACGGTCGAATCGGACCCGAGTTGACGGCCATGCTTTCCCGGGCCGCCGAAAAGGTCGGGCTTGAGTGGAACCCTCCACCACGTCCCGAACCTTCTAGGTTGGATGATTGGTTTCTCTGGGCGGGTCGTGCTGGTTCTCAGCATCTGGTTCTCACCGGTGCCTTTCTTCCCGTAGGTGCATGAGGAGCTCACCAGGTCGTGATCGATGCCTTTCAGTGCTCGGAACCGACCTGGTGGCTCCTCCCTCCTCACCGCCCGTTCCATCGGTCAGGCGATATCCACCCTGGTGGTCCAGGAGCGTCATCTCTGGCTCAACCTGGCCGACATGAGGGAGACGCGGTTGAGAGCATTGCCCAGCAGTTCTCAGCCACCCAGAAGCGGACGGAGGCGATCAAGTACATCCTGCCCCGGCGGCCTGCTGTTGCCTCCGACCCACCACCGGACGCAGCACCTCCGCCTGCCCGTCGCCGAGGACGTCCGCCTGCCGTCGCCGAGGACGTCCGCCTGCCGTCGCCTCCGCCAAAGCCCAGCAGCAGCCTCCACCCGGGCATCGGCATGGAGCCGGCCGTGGGAAGGACGTCCAGCCCGTTCAGGCCGCTGCCAAGCCAGGTGGCAAGCGCCGTCGCAAGCAACCCTGAGACGGGCTGGAGGCGGCCATTGCTCCCATGAGATAGTGTGGTGTTCGCATTCTCAACAATCTCGACGACTGGCTGATCCTTGAGTTAAAAATTCTGTCTCTGAAGACAGTACTCCTGACTGCATTGTCCTCTATCAAGAGGGTAAAGGACCTGCAGGCATTTTTGGTCAACAAATCGTGCCTGGAGTTCGGGCCTGGTAACTCTCATGTAATCCTGAGACCCCGGCCTGGATATGTGCCCAAGGTTCCCACCACTCCCTTCCGGGACCAGGTGGTGAGCCTGCAAGCGCTGCCTTCGGAGGAGGCAGTCCCAGCCCTAGCTTTTCTCTGCTCTGTCCGCGCCCTGCGGACATACGTGGACAGAACACAAAGCTTCAGAACCTCAGAGCAGCTCTTCATCTGTTATGGAGGCCAGAAGAAGGGAAAGGCTGTCTCCAAGCAGAGGACGGCCCACTGGATAGTGGATGTGCCCTGCCCGCTCAGGTTAAGAGCCCACTCCACTAGGGGTGTAGCTTCTTCCTGGGCATTGGCTCATGGCGCCTCGCTGACAGATATTTGTAGAGCTGCAGGCTGGGCAACACCTAACACGTTCGCTAGATTTTATAGCCTCCGTGTAGAGCTGGTTTCTTCCTGTGTGCTTACTTCCCATAGTCAGTAACACCGAAGTGCCCGTTCTAGTGTCGGCTTGCTGCGCCATTCCCTTCCCTACGGAACGGATACGTGCGTTTATTTTGCTCCAGTCGAGTTCCCCAGAACGGCGAACCCTGCCAAGTCCTCCGCAACCCGCGGCAGTCGGACGTGGCGGAGCGTCCGACGCCAGGTCTAACACTTGTATGCATTGGTGGAACTTGTGTTAGGCTAGGTTCCATATGTTGTGACCCCCATGGCAGTCCCATACGTGTATTCTTCCATGGTACGGCTCCCTACGGCGAGCCCGTGTCTTTCCCTCGGCAGAGCTTCCTCTGCCGTCTCAGTATGGTGAAGAAGAAGAAGAAGAAGAATCACCATTTCATACAAACATAATGGGAAAACTGTTTGACATAACTTCCTTCTGTGAACCGATGTGGCTTCTTATCACAGAATGAGGTAGAAATAATGTTATTTTATTGTAATCTATACAGTGATAAAGGCTATGTCGATTGGCATTGCATTATAAATATACATTATCCCCAAGATGGAAGAATAAACCCAAATACGCAATAGTGAGTTAATTCTCTTCATATTTATTCAGTCAAAATGTCTCTCTGCAGTTTTTTCAGCTACAACGAGAGCTGCATGTCTTTGTCCATATTAGGGATTTCCTGGAACGTCATAAATATCACTTTAAAATAATGGTCCAGATCACTAGTAGTTCCTACAGAGTAAGTAAAACGTGATGCATTTTATGACAATGTTCAAGAACTATTAGTGATCTGGACCATTATTTTAAAGTGAAAAATATGTTTTTCAATTTAAAATAATGGTCCAGATTACTACTAGTAATAAGGTAACACTTGAGTAATTAATTATGCATTTTATGACTATATTCAGAGACAGACACACAATAATGTGATTTGTAATTGGTGATTCTTCATAATTTGTCATAGTTAGTTGATAGTTATTAATGGGGCTAATCTCATTCAGTAATTATTGATTACCTAATAAGGAACTGTCATAGTCCAAAATTTGATATTACTTACTGATTAGTTAAGCTTTTCCCCCCATATTAGTTAATAGCAGTAGCTGAAATGTTAATGTAGTACTACTCATTTGTCCTGCATTACTCCCTGTATAGTTACCTATTAATAACGGAGCATTATTCTAAAGTGTTACCAATTGTATTACTCTACGAGTTTCACCTGTGTCACTTTCTGTGTGAGGGCGCCCTGAAGTATGAATGACATATAATATAAATTACATGTGAGTTCCATAATGCTCACATCACCGTATTTTATGTAAAAAAAAAATTATTAAAAAATACTGCTCTCTAAAGATATTTGAAGTAAACATATGATAATCCATACATTTTTTTTTTTCCGAATGAGCACACATTTGGACTAAAATCCCCCAGGGATGTAAATATAATACAACACAGAAAGCAATAGTTAACAGGTTAATGTAACATTTCCCATATCAGGACTATAAATGTTACATTAACCAGTTAACTATTGCTTTCTGTGTTGTATATATATACATACAATATATATCATTCGACGCAATGTCTCTTTCCCTGTTCTCAGGGTATGACGTCTTTAAGCACACCATTTAATCAGTAATTTCAATTAAAAAAAATGGAAACAGGCTTGAGACAGCAAATTTTGCAATCTTTTTTTAATGCATATTCACTTAGTCAATAAAAAAAGGAAACTTGGCTATTGTTGCATTATACGCCAATGGAGACTGTTCAAAATGGGATAAAAACCCTTTTCGTGTTCCCCTTAATTTGATATGCTTCATTCCCAGAGATTTTTTTGGAGATCTCAATGTGGCTCCATAAGTAAATTGTTAAATTGTACACATTTTCAGTGGTCAAACACCAAATTTTGTTCACTTTGCATACAGCTGGGTATTTTGGTATGACATATATAGACTGTAAGATACAATGGTAACACTTTATTTTGATGGTCCCTTTTGAACATTCTGTTGACTACAAGTAACTTTGCAACTACATGTCAACTAGCTCTCATTAGAGTATTAGTAGACTGTCTACTAAATATCTGCCAACTCTTTATTGTGATGGTCCTCCAACAGACATTCTACTGACCATAAGTAACTTTGCAACTACATGTCAACTTATTCTAACCCTAACCCTACCAGTCTACTAATACTCTACTAAACCGCTAATGAGAGTTAGTAGACATGTTGATGCAACATTACTTATAGTCAACAGAATATGTTAAAGGGACCATCAAAATAAAGTGACACCGATACAATTTAGTATAGAAGACCAAAATGTCATCAGCATGCATTAGTGGTAATCAAATAGAGAAAGATGAACTGTAATTTGGCAATATTGGTTTTTATAGGAAGCAAAAGAAGAGGATATAGAAAAATCATAGAATGTGTTTTTGCCACCATGGTCTTTCAAAATCTAACATGGAAGTATAAAATCATCATAATTTCAAATTAAGTAAATGTTTACTTGCATTAAATTAAATTTTACATTTTTGGAACCACACTTTACATATGAATTTCTACACATGTTGATAAGATCGCAAAAGCTATTTATGATACATTAGTTTGGGCACCGCCAATGTTTGTATTCTGGTCTCAGTTATTATATACTCTAGCAGTTGATGTGATGTGTATTTTGTGCAAATTCACCAATTTCTTGTATTTAACATTCAGTTTGAACATGTTATCAATAGAGCTCTGCATACAAAGCAGAGTATTGATTATTTCACTTGAGCATTTGATGAATTTGTGGTCAGAATGGAAATTCTCACACACAGACACACACAAACGCTCAGTGGTCTTGCCTGAGCTCATAACGCTATTGATGAGTAGGGTTAGCATGCAGGCATGTCATTTCTGATTATTTTTCACTGGCTGTAATTAACGCATACTGCTAGGTGCATGGTGTTTTTGAGGGCATCAGCACTAATAGAAGAAATAATTATGTTTGCTCTGGGTCAGACTTCAGTCCCACTGTAAATGTAAACAACAATTGGACAAGATTCTATGGGTTACGAGCATGTTTTATGTTTTTTTGGAACTTTTTATCAACCCTCTTCATCATTTATTTTTGGTACTTACATAAAAATGCATTGACTATATATTATGTAGCGTATAAATTATTTGGGGCAAAATTGTAAAAGGTTACTTTTGTTTTCAGTGACATTGGATAGGTAGTAATCTTTACATTTAACATAGCAATGTAAAGGTTCTGACATGATTTTGTTTTTAACACTGGTGTGAAGTCTTTTTTATATTCACTGTTTTTTTTTATTGTTTTACCTTTGCCTTAAAGGTGCAGTGTGTAGTATTTATGAGGATATATTAACAGAAATGCAATATAATATACATAACTATGTTTTCAGTGGTGTATAAAGACCTTATATAATGAACCGTTATGTTTTTATTATCTTAGAATGAGCCATTTCTATCTACATACACCACAGGTCCCTTTACATTGAAATCGTCATTTTGTGCCATTATGTTTCTAGAGTAGCCCTAAATGGACAAACTGCTCTACAGAGAGCTAGCTACTCTCTGTTCTCTCAGATGTCCTGTGTCGGCTACCGTAGCTTCTCTACGTGCTACCTTTACCTTTTTACTAAGGAAACAACAGTGTCAGTTAAGAGTTTGAGATGAAATGTGAGCCAATAGATGTGTGAAGCAAATTTAAGGTAAATATCAATATTATGGTTTCCATTCAATTTATCAAATTTGTAAAATTAGGCAAAAATGCCTGAAAATATTCTTTAATTGTGTGTATTCAGAATTCATGAAATGCTGAGAGGTCCAATTTTTTGGGGGGAATGTCCAGCAATGTCATGTCCTTCACGGAATGCTTTTAAACAATATATAAGTTGAATTGAGGTGAAAATGACGGTGGCGAGTGATAATGAGCGCCAGCTGCGCACCACACACCGGTCTCGTCTCACGGAGGAGTGACGGGAGCATAAAAGGAGGAATGATGACAGTGCAAGACGAGAGAGGACCAGGCCTGGATTTTAAGTTGTGTTTTGTTTATGTATGTATGTATGCAGCAGTCGACCGTGAGGGGCTGCTGCTTTTACTTTCATTTCATTTATTTATTTGATTAAAGTCTTTTGAATGTTCGCCGGTTCCCGCCTCCTTCTTCCCATACGAACAAACCCCTTTACAAATATTAATGGGTTGCTTTGCCTGTTTTTGATGTGCACAATGCCTAGAAAAGCAATGCTATCCTGATGCTTTAGATTGGCTCTCTCGTTTGAATTGAGAGCTTTAGGCTACTACAACCTTTCTGAGAGTTGCCACCATGGCGAGTGATAAAAATGAGTTATAGTGCTGGAAAATAGAAAAGTATTCAAAAAGTAATGAAATGTAATCAGTTACATTACTTAAATAAAGTAATTGAAAAGTTACACTAGTTATTACATTTTAAGTAGGGTAACTTGTAATCTGTAACCTATTAAATTTCCAAAGTAACCTTCTCAACACTGTTGACTATAGTCATAACGTACATAGGGCCACACAGGGCCAGTAGTACCCATGTTGAAACACATTCGACTGTCACAACCCTGTCACTTCTTCTTTTTTTCTAATTAAGTCTGCCAGCATCCTTAGGCAATATTAAACAAAAACAAGGGAATGTGACTCAATGGTTGATCTGCTGGTCTTGGTCTTATTAAAGATATTCCATTAGCTTGATGATTTAGCTAGGAGAAGAATCGTTCAAATGAATAAAAGGAGGCATGTCCTTGGGAAATATCATGTAACCCCCAGTATTGTGTGTTATCAAATGGAGTGTTTATATTACTTGCAGAAATTATTGCCATGGAAATTGCTGCATGATGATAATGACTGGCTAGGTATCTATTCCGCTCTCTATTGTTTATGGGATGAGAAATCTTTGCAGATTTGAAGTATCAATCTCTTGTGATTCCCACCGCTTTAGAAAATGAGTTGCGATGGATATAAAAACAATTTGGAGACACAAGAGGACATGTGAGGAGGTACCACAAAAATTTTGCTTATTTAACAAGGTTCTGTCAGTAACCACTCTGAAGTTTACCACAGTAAAAAATATTTAGACTCATCCTTTAGTTTATATGAACAAAATGCAGGGTTTGAAAGCAGAAGTATGAAGCTCCTATTTATGCTTACATTATTTTTTCAGTACAAATGTTTTTTGATTGAGCTGTGAAGTTGTATGAATTTTCTTGGGACTTGGGACTACTTTTCTAGTCGGACGAATGTGTGATTATGCGTCACTGATGTGATTCTTCTGGGTGGAGTTGGCTCCATGTAAAAAGTGTAACATTAACATTGGTTACACAGGTTATTGCTGGAAAATCACTTTGTTGTGATATCATGTCAAACAATTTTGAACACTTAAGCAACACAATGTATGATTGTCTTTAAATTGTATAAGATGTGGAGTATGAATCTTCCAGAGCATGTCTCGCCAGTCTGTCCATGGATAGCTGCTGTGAAAACAATCCACCAGATGGGGGAAGCGTGTCCTTGAACCACAGCACATCAGCGGTTGCCATTGGGTCTGTAATTAATGGATCACAGTATTAGCTAGATTTAGGTTTCCAACCTGTTTCTAGTGTCTGAGAGAGAGAGAGAGAGAGAGAGAGAGAGAGAGAGAGAGAGAGAGAGAGAGAGAGAGAGAGAGAGAGAGACTCACTCTGAATTTCCCAGTATGTTCCATGGGGCCCTGCATCCTCTTGGCTGTCTAGGATAGAAAGGCAGCCCTTCTAAATATTGCTTTAATAATGCACAGTGTTCAATATCCCACCTACTGTAGGGACTTTTGCTCTAATTTAAACACAGCAACCCAGCTGTCAGAACAGTGTCCACTGCCCTGCATGAACAGCTGTGGTGGTAAACCTTTTTTCTGCATGGGTTTGGATTCGTAAATTGTGATTTGCTTCATCCTGGGAATAAAGGAGCCAGGGTGAGCCATGGCCTATCATTCATAAAATTACATTGTGACATTACAAATTCTTGGCTGAATTAGATTTTTGAAGACTAACGACATCCTGAGAAATTGACATAAATGTTGATGTTGGTATTTATTCCAGGCTTTCTTACATAAGTCAACTTAGTGTAACTCAACCCTATTTACTTTCCTAATACACGTGATGTTGTGATGTGACGACAATTCAGTCTGTGCAATGAATAAAGTAGCACACATGCAATACAGTTTTGTATGTATGTGACATGCAAGACTTGTTTGTGTAAAGTGAGAGTTTGCTGTGTGCTTGTTTGTGTGTGTGTGAGGTTAATTCATGGGACAGTGTACTATACAAAAGTGATGCGATAAAGTTTTTGTCTTAATAAGCCAGACGATAATCATAATCATCTGCCTATAAAGGCTTAAAGAAATTTAATAATTGGTTTTGACCTGATAATGAAAAAAATATGCTGATATGCCTTGCCGATAAGATAATGTCAAGTCACCTTTATTTATTTAGCGCTTTGTAGTGATTGAGGCAAATCAGACACATAGTAGCCTGTTACATTTAACAAATATGTTTTAAATACTTTGTGCTTAGTAACAGACCTTCCCCCAACACAACAGAGAAGGATCCTCGGTTACCCTGGAAACAAAACTGATAAGATGTTTTACGACCCCAAAGGAATTTGGCCACATGGAAAGTCCACAGGGAAAAGCCACAAAGCCTGTAAAACACACGCTTTTGCCTCAAGTTATAGACAAACCGTCTATAAATAAACAAGCACCCTAGGACCTTGTATGTACACACATAACTGTCTTGTAAAGGGTCTGTTGCATTGTATGCCACTTAAGAATGTCTTATGAACAACTTACTATTTCAGGTAACCTCATATATGTCGTGTCTCCTATCAAATTAATGCTTGCTTCATGACTTACACTTTCATGTATGTCACGTTCTCGTAGGAGGCAATATGTGTTTGTTGCATTAATTAGAGTATAAATGGGCACAGACCCTTTTGATTACATGTTTAAAACAAAGGGCCATAAAATCTCCAAAGGAACTTCCCGCTTGGAAATCCCAACAATCTCATTGGTCAAGTCTACTTCAGGAGGTGGTGACCTCCTGCAGACTTCTTAAGGAGCAATGCACTCGTCCCTCCTTCTCTCTCTTCTCCTGCTTCACGGACACGACACGCTGTGTCTGTGGGCTCCCGCCAGCAGGCCGCCCACATGGCAGGCCTTCACAAACACAGAGCCAAAGGCCTCACAAGGCCATGGACCAGAAGGCCCAGACTCTGCACGCCATGTGCAATTTTCTCATCCTCAATGGATTCGAAGCAACCACGCAAGCTCATCATTTCTTCTTCATCCAATGCAGAAGAACTTGATCTCCAAGTCAAAGCCATCGGACGGAACCCACAAACTTTCTCATGCGATTTCACCTCGGACGGTTTTCCACAGCTCAGGCTTAAATGGTAACTTCAGTGATTTAGCTTTAAGATTTGTATTTAAACTGGGTCGTTTATGCAGTAGAAATGTGAAATTATTTTTGAATTTGGTGCCTTCTAGACTGAGAAAAGACAGAGAATGTATTTTTGTCTCATGTGGATGAAAGACAACAACTCCCAGAATGCCCTTGCTTCGCTGCCCTACGAGGCCACTCCGTACACTGTCGTTTTGATCTTCATAGTAATACAATCATTTCGTTCAGTTAGAGAATAAACACTACAATTAAAAACTGAACGTGTCTTTTCAATAAAGTGTGAGTGAGCCGAACGAAAGTCACGGCACAGACGCAGCAGTGTCAGATTTCATTCCTCACAAAGAGCTGAGCAGAGCTGAGGTAACGTTAAGCGCCAGTCTGGCACGTTT
Organism: Gobio gobio; assembly: GCF_949357685.1. NCBI lineage: Eukaryota > Metazoa > Chordata > Actinopteri > Cypriniformes > Gobionidae > Gobio > Gobio gobio. The sequence goes on along the minus strand of NC_137111.1, from coordinate 13,487,242 downwards.
TCAGATTGCAAATGGAAGCTAAACTATTGCAGGAATTCATTGAAAAGTTGAAACACTCACTTTACTCTGCACCGCACTCCGTTATTATGATTGTCCGTGCGGCCGTCTGTGTCTTACATTCTGTGAGTGAGATCTCTCCCCTATGGGCGGGTTGATAACATGCGGAACAGCTCCATCTAGTGGCTGTAGTTTTAGCCTCTGGCCAAAAATTCCTCTGATGACGCAAAATGACGATATATGCGTCATCGGAGGAATTTTTCCAGAAATAAAATGCATAATTCTCTCGTCTCAGGGGGATATGAGGGGGGAAAGCATAATTTGAATATACCACCGGGTTTCTACTGATACAAAGCCTAATGCTAAATCACTGAAGTTACCCTTTAATGCAAGTCAAGTACGAAACAGAAATCGCTGTGTAGTTAGTAAAACTGTAAACCCTTTGTTCAGACAAAGAAGTTTATTAATTGTGGTTCTTCACAAAGGTTCTAGACTTTCTGCATAACTTCATCAATCTGTTCTGACCCTTTTCCCTCCAACCACTTTAACCTTACCTCTTGTCATGTATATATTGTGTATGTCATGTATGTCTACTGTTAGTTATAGTCTTGTTCTGTGATTTAGTTATTATAGTTTGTGCACAATATATGTTGGTCCTGACTCCGTGCCTGCAAACATATTGTCCCTTAAATGATCGATCTTGCTATGCGCTCTAGACGCTTAGGTAAATTCAAAGAAATAATAATTTTTTCTGTGGCCATGAAAAATATCCTTTTGTAAGAATTAAATTAATAATCAATACTGAACTTCCTTAGGACGAACTGATTGAATGATTGTAATGTTAATGTAGCTACATCAAGTTAATCTATTTAATTGATTCAAATATTCATAATTAATCATAATGAATAATCCTAATGAGTTATGAATAATTATTAATATTTCTCCTCAGAGCTAATTCGCTACAGCTTTATACAATACAGATTGTTTCAAAGCAGCTTTACAGTGATTAGCAGGAAAATAACAATACAATGATGCAAACAGCATTCAATTCTGCTGTAAAGCAGCTCTAAAACAGTCATTATTCAGTTGAAATCAGTTCAGTGTTGATTCAGTTCGGTTCAGTAACTGTGTAAAGTTGATCAGTTATGGAGTTTAATTAATCTATAAAGCAGCTCTGGAAAAAAACAGTTCTGTCATCATCCAGCTCAATTTAATTATCATGCAATAGTGTCAATGCATTCAAGTTAATAATATTGCAAAATATTAAGTGTGCGCAACTAAGCATGCCAAAAGGTGACAGTGGAAAGGAATCCAAACTCATTCTGTGACAGAAAAAAACCTTGGGAGAAACAAACATGCTTGAGACGAACAAACATGGTGTAGTTTAATTCCAGGATGCATCACAAGTCAGATTGTGGATTGACATTATTCAGATTTTTTCATCCAGTTTGGGAGAAGATACAATATGCCAGCATTTGATGGGAGGGAGTTGAAGCTGGCCATAGGGTCTGTGCAGAGGACTTGTCTGGTTCTCATGGTCTTTGCTGAGGATCTGTGCCAATGGCTGTCTAGTCGACGAGGTCTTCACAGGCTCATATAATTGTCATTCAGGCCTATTGTTGTCATCTCTTGGTTCAGGTCTACCATCTGGTCTGAATACGCACCAGATCTAGCTGATTACGGTAACCTTGGGATAAGAATGAGACAGACAGACTAATATTAGCATAGATGCCATTTTGTCTGTTGTGTTCCCCGTTCCGGTTGACCTAATTTATGCATCAGAATTATTGAAATGTGATAGTGTGATTGAAATGTGATAGTTTGATAACATCTTGATTATCTGCATGTGTGTTAGTGGCATGAGTAAAAGGAGTGCTAGCAATATTGTGGTCATTCTTAAAGTCAACTTTTGCCTGTTTTGTGATTAGATTCACTGTTTCGGATTACGACCTTAAATTTTAGCACGTAAGTACAGCGCGATACTCATCAGCACTCATTAGCGCAAGCAGCAGCCTCCCCTAAGTTATAGTGCCTGCCCGGTAAGAAGTTTTAATAATTTAGTCAATTAATTTCAATCAATAAATGTAATTATAGAGCACAATTTAAGAACAACAAGTTGACCAAAGTGCTGTACAAGACGATAAAATAACATACAGGACAACCGTAGTGAAAAATAAATATACCAAAATGTATTTGAAATACATTTATTTTATGCTAAGTATACTACAAATACATTTTTACATTTATATATTTATGGACTTAATATAAATAACCTGCAATTGTGCTTTTGGTATACTAAACTGATATACTTAAAGTCAGCTAAAGTGGAACAACAAATTTTGTATTTAATGCAATTTAGTTATCCAGAAATAGAGAGGAGGTCCAACTAATTGGTCCAACTAACTATATATGATTCTGCTAAAGTGGATCACTATTATATAAATATAATTTATGAACACTTTAAATATCTTGCATTTAAAGGCACACAATGTAGTTTTTCGCCTCTAGAGGTCGCCTATTCAAATCAAAGGCAGCAAAACTTTTATAATTCAATAGTCGCCGCTTCTGCTTCTTCCGGTCAAGCATATGTGGGGTAAAGCAGCACTGTTTAATCATAAAGATATACATATCAGACACTTGTTGCACACTGCAGTACGCTAGATCGATATTAGAACATCATATTAATAAATGCTGGATGGCTTGTGTTGCTAAATGGCATGTAATTTATTTTAATACATTGTATGACTGAGAACATGCTGTATTACTGTACAAGTAGTTTTCTGTCCATATATATGTCTCCAAACAGTTGTTGCCTTGTGTAATAAAAAATATAATATAAAAAAAAAACTAGGCTTCAAGGGATAGTTCAACCAAAAATGAAAATTTTGTCATCATTTACTCACCCTCAAGTTGTTCAAAAACGGTATGATTTTCTTTGTTCTGCTAAACACAAAAGAAGATATTTTGAAGAATGTTTGTAACAAGCAGATAGATCAACCATTGACTACCATACTGTTTCAGGGGCAAATAAATCTGTGTCAATCTGTAACAGTGAAAAGACACAACATGTTTCCTGAATATTGAGCCCAGAGGAAATATATAAAGACAAAATACCATAGGGCAAAGAATTGAGCTTGAGGAAAAACATTGCCATTTTATGGAAAAACAGTTTTTTTTTAAAAATAGGACATAAACCAGTCTTAGGCATCTCCTTGTATGCCAACCCAATTTTCTAAACAAGAATTTAAAATGATATGATCAATTGTATCAAAGGCCAAACTCAAATCTAAAAGCACCGGCACTACAGTGCAGCCAGTGTCAGTAATTAACAACAGGTCGTTTAATACTTTTACAAGAGCTGTTGTAACATCTCCACATGAGGTTCCCCCTCCTAACAGCTAGAGGGTGCCCACTTCTGTATACTGAACTCTATCCTCAGTTCCTGTTACATGTTTACTCCTTCATATTTAATTATTTCCCCAGAGTTTAAAAAAAAAAGTTGACAGTCAGTGCCAGCATTTTTGATATTTTTTTCAAAACTTTTATTGAACGATATAGTTTTTGGCAGAGTATCCAATGCACGAGCTGTAAAAGCACAGCTATATTCTGGATAGGGGCATAAATCTTGTGAAAAAGGGGCATAATAGGTTCCCTTTAAGTGATATTTATGTTCCATGTAATCAAGTGAGCAGTCCGAAGGTGGTGACGTCTTCCACTGGATGTGCCGGGTAACAATGTAGTGGGGATAGGAGCCGGTTCTAAAATCTGGAACACACAGATGAGGCCCTGAAGCATGTGCAGAAGGTCCTTAACAATCTGGTACAAGCAGACAAAGGTGCCTTGGATTGAAGGTTTACTCGCCAGAGCTTAACCTTGTTTGAAAAGTTCTTCTGCCTCTCTGGGCCAGAGACTCTGAATGTGGTCAATCCGCTTTTGTCTCTCTGGCATTGAGACTTGAGATGTGCTGCATCTGATACTGTCTCGCTAGACAATGGCTGTGAACGTAGTGTGTCTGTTAACATCTCTTTCCTCGCAGACTGGAGACTCAGAACATGGTTGTATCTGTTGCTGCCCCACAAGCTGTTGACTCAGAGCATGGAATCTGTTGATGTCTCTTCCTTCTCAGATCAGAGATTTAGAACATTATATCTGTTAACGTCTCTCTGAACTGGACCCAGTGTGACCCACCCTGTCATGCATGCATTCATTTGTACGTTAACAGCTGAATTTGTGTAAGATGTTGCACTACAAATAGCTTATTTCTCTGAATGAGTATTAAATGGATGTTTTGTAGTTTACATCAGTTTTAAGGTTTCAAAACATGGTTATAAATGGAGTTGGATGGATTCCTGTGGCCTCTCTTTGTCTTAGCCACTGCTGCTACATTCGAAAGGTTCCTAAGAGTATTTTTATGGCGATCCAGGCCTAAATGCCCTTGGACAGTTAGTCCACCAAGATTCAATCAAAATGTTGCAGACCTTTCTCCACTGTTGCAGTCAGAGAGGGCCCTACCATAAAACTAGGCCATGGAATGTTCTGTTCACTACACATTTATTTTACTCTATCAAGTAACCTTTTGGTAAGGAGACCTCAGAACTCAGAAATTGAAAAAAATAAACAAAATAAAATGAAAAATACTGATAATATCGTGCACACCCTTATGAGACATCAAGGGCCAGATTTTTTGTGGCGGAAAAAGCCACAACACAATGGAAATGCTCCCGACCACTAGGAGGCTTTCGGAGTGTGGTAAAGTTAGTTTTCCTTGCCATTGTTCTATAGATTCGCCACTCTTACAAATATAAACACTACGATCAGTTTTAAGTGTGCAATTGTATATCGACATGAAATATCAATTCAAAATCACCTACGTGCATTATAGCTGCAAATTTATACTCGAAAATGCTTTGACACGTTACCACCGCGGATCACGCATAAGGGAACGTCTTAAAATTACTTTTTTAATGTTCAAATTCCAATGTTGTGTTGTGCATTACTGAGTCAGTTTTACCAATACAATCAAGCTATGGAACTTTAACATGTCTGTTTTTAAATGTTTAAAGTAATTTTAATTTATACAAATTATACGCTTCAACCACTTGGTGGAATTGGCAGATGTTCCCTTAGGCGTCATCCGCTGTGGTAGCGTGTCAAAGCATTTTGAGTAGCATCAGTAGATCACACGCAAAACTTTCCACTCCCATCTGTGCTTTCTTGGAATTGCGCTCTCAAGCTAATTTGCCCTGTTTAGTAAATCTGGCCCTAAATATCTTTTGATTGCCGTTCTGTGTGGACAAATTGCTTTTGCTAATAACCTGTCACATAACACCTAGTTTGGACAGGGTGTTGTGGATATGATATCTCACTGTGCCAAGTCGAATTCAGGTTGTGAAATTACTAGCATTAACCATGGTGTTTTCCATATAAAGAAATAAGTGCTAAACACAGTCCGGTGCAGTATAAGCGTTCCACATAGATAGTCTCTCTTGGCACATTTAGTTCAAAAAGATGCCAGATGGCTGGAAAACCATTCAAATATGTGCATTCACCTTATAAAACAACTGATAATTGACCGAAAATCAGCTCCCTTGGGAATAATAGACGGTTGTACATAATACAACTTTTGATAAAGCTTTTTAAATTGCAATAGCAAATTCTTTCCCCCTAATACTTAGCAAATTGAGCACATTTTTAATATCCTTTTTCAAAAACATAAATTTCAAAAAATCATATTTTTTTGTTATGTGAAGCATAACGGATTTTAAGTCATGTAAACAAGATTGTGGCATTTTATTCATGTGTAATGCCCATCTTGTTTGCCTTGTTGGCAAAGGCTAATTTACACTAACACTAACTTTGTCTGGTTGAGCCAGACAAAATTACAAAAGAAACCTGAAATATGATAACAAGCAAATAATTTTTGAAACTAATTTGTTTGTTATATAAATAATTGTCATTGTTTGTTGCAGGCACTTAAATGATTGGTACCTATAAATTATTCATTGTGATATCACATGGAGGCACAATATTTCCTCATCTTTGACCAAACGTGTTCATTCAGAATAATAGGCTGAAGGAAAAAAATTATCAGGTTTCCAAAGGTGGATTTGATTTAGAGCTTTAAATGTGAAAAGAAATGTCACAAATTATGTCTGCTCTTCTTAATGCATGCTAAGTTAATGGAACCCTATGCTTTGAAAAACATAAATAATACAAATTATGCTAGTTAGTATCTGGTGTTGAAATCATCGCAGGAAATAAGGGGGTTGTGAAAAATATCTCACTTGTTGAGTTCATCTTTCTGTGGTGCACCAAATAAATTGCACATCCAATAACAAAAATTTCAGCAGAATGAATCATAATCGTCTCGGTTACGTCTGTAACCTTAGTTCCCTGAACAGGGAACGAGGCGCTGCGTCACCGCTTTGGGAATGCCTCTGCGTGATTACGTCGTAATTCAGGGAACTAAGGTTACAGACGTAACCGAGACGTTCCCCTTCAAGGGAATTCGCGCTGCGTCACCGCTTTGGGAAAGAGAATACCCATGTCCCCATAGGAGCTGGATGCCCGCCTGTGGTATTGTTAGGAGGCAAGCACCCGAGCCCCTGGAGTAGTGTTAATGTCAAGTTCATAGAATCTGACGAAAGTGAGCAGTGAGGACCATCCTCCCGCATCACAAACATCCTGCAGGGATGCCCCTGTCAAAAGAGCCTGAGAGGCCGCCATTCTCCTAGTCGAGTGGGCCCAGACAGCCAAAGGAGAAGGCTGCCCGGCCTCCACATAAGCAAGTGATATAGCCTTGACCATCCACTTGCTCATCCTCTGCTTTGAAGCCGGACCCCCTCTCGAGGGTAGCCCATAACAAACAAACAACTGTTCAGATCTCCTCCACAGGGCAGCTCTGGGGACATAGATATTTAGTGCACGAACAGGGCAAAGCAGATTAAGTCGTTCCTGGTCTGACATCACAAAAGGCTGAGGACAGAAAACCTGTTGTACGATAGGTCTCACAGGATTAGAGGGAACTTTAGGAACATAACCCAGCCTAGGATGTAGGAAGGCCTTGGCCATACCGGGAGCAAATTCCAAGCACGAGGGTGCCACAGAGAGGGCCTGTAAATCCCCAATTCTCAAATGAAGAAATAGCAAGAAAAAATATGGTTTTAAGAGAAACTTCCTCAAGCGGCTCAAAGGGAACCTCAGAAAGTCCTTGAAGGACAATAGCCAAGTCCCAGGCTGGCACCCTGGTGCGTACTGCAGGTCTTAACCTCAAAGTTCCATGGAGGAAATGGGGTGGTGAGGGTGTCGCCCCAATGAAACACCACCCAAAGGAGTGTGGTAAGCTGCTAAGGCCGCCACATACACCTTTAATGTGGAGAGAGCTAACCCAGCTGAGAACCTCTCCTGCAAGAACTCCAGCACCGCGCTCGCAGGGCAGTTAACTGGATCCCACAGGCGATCTCTGCAACATGAGGTGAAGAGTCTCCACTTCAGAGCGTACAGTTTCCTCGTGGAGGGAGCTCTAGAGTGTAGAATGGTCTCCACAACCTCGGATGAGAAACCAGAACTTATCTGTGCGTACTAGCACATGATGGCCCCTGAGATATGGCAGGAAATGCTTCAGAGCCTGAAACACTGCCAGCATTTCTAGGCAATTTATGTGCCACGAATGATGACATTCCTGCCACAAGCCCTGGGCCGAGCGACCACTCATGGTCGCCCCCAACCCATAAGGGAGGCATCCGTGGTCAGAGATACTCGCTGACACGGTGCCCCCAGTAACGGGCCTTGGGCCAGGAACCAAGGATCCTTCCACATGACCAAGGTGCGGAGACATCGCCGCGTTGCCTTGATCACGCGAAAGGGGTTTCCCCTCGGGAAAAATCCCTTGGTCTTGAGCCACCACAGCAAAGGTCTCATGTACAGCAGGCCACAAGGAATCACGTTGGACGCTGCTGCCATCAGACCTAACAGTCTCTGATACTGCTTAACAGTGAGTGACTGGTCTAACTTCACCCCTTTCACAGCTGAGGGGATCGACCCTATGCGAGGCTATCCCACTTCACGCCTAGGTACGTTATTCTCTGAACTGGAGAAAGAATGCTCTTCTTGGAGTTGAGCCTCAGCCCTAACTTCCTCATGTGCGCAAGAACAACATCTCAATGTTGGGCCACGAGATGAGCTGACTGTGCTGGGATCAGCCAGTCTTCGATATAGTTGAGAATACGAATCCCCTGCATCCGCAAGGGGACTAGCGCAGCGTCCACACACTTCGTGAACATGCGGGGTGATAGAGCTAGACCGAAGGGAAGCACCCGATATTGGTACGCTTCTCCCCTGAAAGCGAACCTCAGTTACTTCCTGTGCTGCGGAAGGATGGAGACATGGAAAAATGCATCTTTGAGATCTATCGTGACAAACCAGTCCTCGGACCTGATCTGAGACACCATCTGTTTGAGTGTGAGCATCCTGAACTTGAGCTTTGCTACAGCATGGTTGAGGACACAAAGATCTAAGATAGGGCGCAGCCCTCCATCCTTCTTTGGCACAATGAAGTACCGGCTGTAAAAGCCTGACTTCCTGTCGTGCGGGGAACCCTTTCTATAGCCCCCTTCTGCAGCAGAGTCTGTACTTCTTAAGACATAACCAGAGCCTGCTCGGGGCCCACCACCATGGGCAGAACCCCGTTGAAACTGGGAGGACGACATCTGAACTGAATGGCGTACCCAATTCTTATGAACCGCAGGACCCACTGAGATATATTTGGCAGATTCTCCCACTCTGACACAAAATCTACTAAGGGTTCCAGCCTCTCGAATCTGGCCTCTTATGTAGTCTGCACCACAAGCACAGCGCCCTGAAACGGTGGACCGGCAGGTAACAACTGGCTCGACAGCACCACCTCCCTCCTCGGATGACTCGCGAGGGCCCTCCACGCCCCGGCACTCGGGCGGGGTTGGTGGATTGACCCTATGAGGGCACTGAAGGTAGACGGGTACCGTGTGCTGAGGTGAGCACTGTCTGCCCCCGGAGGGGACCACCCTCACAGCCCTGGGCACACAGGCATCAGGGCTTCTGCGACACAGCCTTCCTTGAGATATGAATGTCCTCAGATCAGTCTTACCCTTAGAAGGCTCCCTTTCTGCGGGGGTGTGCGGGTGGTGACGCTCTGCTTTTTCTGCACTCTATGGGAGGAGCTTGCACTCAGCGTCTGCTGCCCCCCGATGTTACTATATACAGATGTATGGGGACTGAATACACGTGAAGACATGGGCCGCTTCCACGATCTCGACACCTCGGTGTGGAGAACAGAACGGGCTGGCAGAAAGCGATCATCAAGCCTGCTTTTAACTGAGGCGCGCTCCTACTGATCTTGTGCTGGCCAGTCAATATTTAATTTAGCCACACACCTGCTCATTACCTTCACCAGCTCCTCACTGGAGGGGGTTTGAAGTGGCGAGTCTTCAACCCCCGCATCGATACTGCAGATATCGACCTCCTCAGAGGAAGACAGCTGCAGCACCGAGGCCACCCCCGTCAGATCTATCGGCGAACCCCACGTCATGAGTTGCCGCTGTGACTCGGCAACAGCAGGGCCCAAGCTGCGGGGAAGGCGAACCACGACGCCCTCCCCGAAGAGCACCCGGCGGGATCGCAGCACAGGCAGCGCCTCACAATGCTCGCAGCTGGCCCCCTCGAAAGCCGACTGCGCGTGCTGCTCACCCAGACAAACAACCCACATTAAGTGTGTATCCCCGCTCGTGATGTAGCGTGAGCAGGGAGGAACACACTTAGTGAACTGCTGTTCGCTCACCATAATCTCTCTTTTGATATGTCAGTGTGAATGCAAACTTGTGAGAAAACAAGAAAGTCTGAGCTCAGACACAAACACAGAGCTGACAATTTGACAATGACACTGAGCGCTTGCTGAAGACAACAGAAGCTGGGGGCGTGTGTTTGCTGGGATGCTTTATACTTTCCAGTCTATGACGTCACCCGCCTATGATGTTCCGTCTCTCTATTGGACTGATGACATACGTGCTTCACGACGCAATCACACAGAGGCGTTCCCAAAGCGGTGACGCAGTGCGAGTTTCCTTGAAGGGGAACTGAATTGCCGTCAACAGGCCACAAAGACTAATTTTCTCCCTCTTGTACTGCATGTAAATGCTGGGCCATCCATGCTGAAGTTGTCGGGATATTCCTTTATTCTGTTTGGAGCATAATTAAACTGGATTTTCAAGGCTTTTAACATATGATCAATCATTAGTGTAAAATTACCTTAATTGTATGCTGTCAAATTCAAATTAAAAGATTAGTGTGTCAACTTCTAGAGCAAAGCTAGTTTCATAGTAGTTGAAAACTAAGAAACATTATTTAGTTTCTAACATGTTATTTGTTTGGCAACAGTTCTTTTAACCCTAATTGATGGAGTGTGTATCTTTTCATTTCTTAAACAACCATGTAGGAATATACACAATGGCCATATTCCAGGATGACAATTGCCATATTCAAGATTCATCAGGCTCAAATTGTGAAGGAATGGTTGGGAGGGAGCATGAAGGATCATTTTCACAATTTTCATGAATTGGCACCTCTGAGTCCAGAACTTAAATTCATTGAAAGTCTGTGCTGAAGGAGACTTTACAGAATGCTTGACTTTTGCATTGTATTGACAAGATCTTGACCAAAAATGTATGCACCTCTTGATGAAACGAACATCCTGTACAGATCACACGGGCACAAAAACATTAATGAGCGCAGAAATGTATTGTCAACACAGTCCAGTGATTTATCAATAAAATTACTTAGAAATTTAAACATTATAGCATATATTTCTTTCTGTTCAAAGTAACTTAAAACCCACAGCTTCAATATTAGTAGAGAGATGCAGATCAGACAGGTGTGACTATTCTCACACCCAGTCTCTCTCACTAATACATTTAAATATTGTAATCTTATTGTGCAACTTCATTTGTATCTAGTTTAGAACAAGCATAATTCTGTAAAAAATGTAACAACCCATAGACAAAATAACTTATGTCAGAGCAATAGCCTTGTGGGCTTCCGTTACATAATGTGCTGCAGATGTGCTTCATGTCTTGGCTCAATGTTCAGGCTTCTCAAGCCAACATCAAAGTTTGTTCACAATGTTTAGTATCTAGTTTACCCATAATTGCGTAGTTCACTTCATTCTATGGCGGCAGCCAATTTTAACACATACTACAAGCTGTAATCAGCAAATGCACTGTCCAAGTAGCAAACCATATGGGGCACTTTGGATACTGACCTCCACATTTGGGAATTCCCAGGGTGATCGCTTGATCACTCTACCACATCCTGTCAAGTCACCTTTATTTATATAGCACTTTTTACAATGCAGATTGTTTCAAAGCAGCTTTATAGTGATAACAGGAAAATAATGCAACAAAGATTGTTTTGGCTGTACAGCAGCTATAGAAGAAAAGAGCTAAAGGAGTGAAACCATTTAAGGGCTTTGTAAGTAATTAGCAAGATGTAAAAATGTATGTGATGTTTATTAGGGAGCCAGTGAAGTGTTGACAGCCAATGCAGTGACAGATAAAAAAATAAAATAATAAATTTCCATGCTCATTCCACACATGGCAATAAAGCTCTTTCTGATTCTGAAATCATGGGCTCCCCCAGTCGAGGCGCAGTGTGGGCGCTCTTGTTCGAATCACAGTGTGAGCTCTTTGTTTGGGCACAGTGGGAGCTCTCTGTTTCCGAATCGCAGTATGATCCTTCAGGTCCTAACCCTTTTCCACTGGACTCTAGCTCTATCCGTAGACGCTAACATAGAGGTTGCATCTGCTACCGTCGCAGGCCCAGTCCTCACTGCTTTTCCCCCTGCTATCTCTAACTCTCTTCTCTAACCGGGACCTCCAGCTCCAGCACCAGGCGCTAACGTGAGGCTGCCTCCGCTATCTTCACAGGCAACACATTTCCCCCTCCGTTTCCCTCTTTAGCCCCTCCCCACATCCCAGGAGCCAATGTAAACGTGAAGGCCTGTACACACCGGGACGAATATCGCGCGCGCTTATCGCCAGCGTTTTTCGTGCCGTTTTTCGGCGCGTCTTGAGTGTTCACACCCAAGCGATTTTCACTGGCGCTGCGCCGAGTGAACGTGCACATTCAGTCGATGCGCTCCCGGTACACAAGATGGTGCTGCGGCACTTTAAGCCTCTGACACTCGCTTGTCACACAGAAGGAGAAGAGAGACAGTATTTACGTGCTTGCCAAAACCAGACATATTATGTATATGGACAAAACCATTCACACACTTTTTGCTAACTGGCAAGCAGCATTAGCAGTTCATCTTCTTCTTTGTCTACTTACTACTTCTTCGTCGTATCAATGTGTGCTCGGCAAGACCGTTTTGTGCTTGAGCGCCACCAAGTCGTGTTTTACTGTCACTTCAGCAGCTCCAGGCACGTGAACAAAAGCGCCGATCTCATTGGTCGGACAGTTTTTTACGCGCCGCGTCAAAATAAAAAAATGAACCCGAGGCGTTTTTTTAAAAATGACGCTTTTACGCCTGGCGTTTTGCGCGTCGGTGTGAACACTCACATTGGCGCCCATTGTTTAGTCCCGAGGCGTTAAACGTCGGCGATAAACGCGTGCGAAAATCGTCCCGGTGTGAACAGGCCTTGAGGCTGCTTTCACAAACTACTGCAGCTCCGACCACTTCCCCGATCTCTAAATTTGCTACACATTTTTGGTTCCTAAAATCCTTTCTCGTTCAATCCGGCATTCCAGCAGAAAATGTTTCCAGTCACTCATTTCACATAGAGGTAGCAAGCACAGCAGCCTAAAAAAGCTGTTTAACATTGTGTGCATTGTGAGTCGATCAGACTTGGAGAACACCTGGCTGTGATCAGAGTCAGTCAGCACTGCTTGTGTATTTTGTGTAACTCGCAAATTGTGAAATTAGGATAAGAAAAGTGTGAGCCAGGAAATAAGGTTAAAAAAAATCTCCCTCTCTCTTTCTCTCTCTCTCTCTCTCTCTCTCTCTCTCTCTCTCTCTCTCTCTCTCTCTCTCTCTCTCTCTCTCTCTCTCTCTCTCTCTCTCTCTTTCTCTCTCAGCCGTTAGAAGCAAAGCGGGCAGATTTAAAGCAAGCGCATGGTAATAATGTACTCATATTTAAATTATATATTTCAAATCAGCAACACAATATCAGGTGAACTATTACATAAATGTTTTCTATGACGCTCAAATTGCGTAAAAAAACTCATATTTCAGGTTGCTCCAGCTAATGCGCAAGTGCAGTCTCAAGCGCATGTCATGTTTCTATGTTCCGCAGTGACTGTAATGACTTTAAAAATAATATGAATGAACCTTCTTGTTTAATCTTAAAGTTTTGCTGGTCAGACTCGGCTCACAGAGATTATAGCAAGTAAATAATGCTAACGTCAGCGGCCATTGCACTGAACGAGCAATCGTTATTAGTTAAAAAGGGGAAACAGTCAAAGTTATTATGCGAGTTAACTCGGGTCGAAATGCAAATCTGCAAAGTTGCATTTGTCATCCGTCACCGTGACATAAAGTGGACTTTTACAGCTGAAATGATGAGTGAATTAAGCATGCTTGGAAAAACAAGAGAGAAATAACATGGATATAACTTTTTTCTTAGCAAGGATTGTAATGCATCACAATCAGGTACAATTAAAGGAGACAACGGCTTTAGGTAGGCTGATGAAAGTCACCGTCCGTTCCATCGTTCAGGCGATGTCCATGCTTGTGGTCCAGGAGCGTCATCTCTGGCTCAACCTGGCCGACATGAGGGAGACAGATAAATATCGGTTCCTGGACTCCCCCATTTCGTCGGCTGGGTTGTTCGGCGACACGGTCGAGAGCTTTGCCCAGCAGTTCTCGGCCGCCCAGAAGCAGACGGAGGCCATCAAGCACATCCTGCCACGGCACCTGCTGCCTCCACCCCGCTGCCAGTGGCACCGCCTCCGACTGCTCGTCACCGAGGACGTCCACCCGCCGCCGCCTCCGCCCCCACCAAGGCACCGCAGCAGCCTAACACCAGCCAACGGCGTGGGGCCGGCCGTGGGAAGGATGTCCAGCCCGCTCAGGCCGCTGCCAAGCCAGGTGGCAAGCGTCGTCGCAAGCGACCCTGAGACGGGCCGCCCAGAGATGGAGGAAACTGCTCTTCGGGAGATGGCTGCAGCACCACTCCCTCCACCGGAGGAGGGCCGGGGGAGAATCTTTTGTTTGAATTCTGTTCCGCCGCTGGTCTCAGTGCCAACGGCACCCAAAACTTCAATAAAAGAGCAGTTTCCAATATCTCTGGGTGCCAAGAGAGCACGCTTGGCGGTGGTCGACGCTCCCATGCCTCGCCACCCTCAGGTGCCTCTCCCTTCGCCAACAGGGGACGCCGGCTGTCGGGACGCACTCAAGCGGGCTCCCCACACTCGCACGTCCCCTCCGCGGATGCAGGTAAGTGTTGCACAGCACACTCAGATCCCGCTTCGGGCCGCTGCCCCGCTGCGGGTACGTCTGTGGTGCCGTTGATCCCCCTAGCTCGGAGTCTGGGAGCCTGGCTAGCACTTCCCAGCCCGACTCGGTGGCTCCTCCGTACCATCAGACTCGGCTATGCAATTCAGTTCGCCCGGCGTCCCCCCAAGTTCAGGGGCGTTCACTTCACGACTGTAGTGGAGGCGGACGCCCCTGTGCTCAGGGCGGAGATCGCAGTCCTACTGGCGAAGGACGCGATAGAGCCGGTCCCTCCAGCCGATATGAGGTCCGGGTTTTACAGCCCGTACTTCATTGTACCCAAGGAAGGCGGCGGGTTACGACCGATCTTGGACCTGCGATTCCTGAACCGGTCCCTTCACAGGCTGCCGTTCAGGATGCTAACGCAGAAGCGCATCTTCAGGTGCATCCGTCCCCAAGATTGGTTTGCAGCATTCAACCTGAAGGATGCGTACTTTCATGTCTCGATTCTCCCTCGACACCGGCCCTTTCTGCGCTTCGCGTTCGAGGGACGGGCATATCAGTACCACGTCTTGCCCTTCGGCCTGTCCCTGTCACCCCGCGTCTTTACGAAGGTTGCGGAGGCGGCCATTGCTCCCATGAGAGAGCATGGTGTTCGCATCCTCAACTACCTCAACGACTGGCTGATCCTTGTCCAGTCGGGAGAGCAGTTGTGCGAACACAGGGACAAGGTGCTCAGTCACCTCAGCCAGTTGGGACTTCGGGTCAACTGGGAGAAGAGCAATTTCTGTCCCGCACAGAGGATCTCTTTTCTCGGTATGGAGATAGACTCGGTCGCCATGACAGCGCGCCTCACCGAGGAGCGCGTCCAGTCAGTGTTGAACTGCTTGAATTCATTCAAAGGCAGGACAGCGGCACCACTGAAACATTTTCAGAGGCTCCTGGGGCATATGGCATCCGCAGCCGCAGTAACGCAGCTGGGATTGCTTCATATGAGACTGCTTCAACGCTGGCTACACGACCGAGTCCTGAGTTGGGCGTGGCACAGCGGATCCCTCCACGTCCAAGTGACTCCGAGGTGCCGCCAAACCTTCAGCCCCTGGTCGGACCCTTCGTTTCTACGGTCGGGAGTTCCCCTAGAACAAGTGTCCAGGCACTCCGTTGTCTCCACGGATGCCTCATCCATGGGCTGGGATGCCACGTACAACGGGCTTGCAGTTTTGGGTCTGTGGACGGGGCCTCAACTGCAATGGCATATCAATTGCCTCGAGTTGTTAGCAGTTCGCCTTGCACTCAGCCGCTTCAAAGTGCCGCTCAGAGGCAAGCACGTTCTGGTCCTTACGGACAACACTGCGGCCGTAGCGTACATCAACAAACAGGGTGGTCTACGCTCCCGTCGCATGTCGCTACTCGCCCGCCATCTCCTCCTATGGAGTCAGAAAAATCTGAGGTCGCTTCGTGCCATTCACATTCCGGGCCTGCTCAATCGTGCAGCCGACGAGCTGTCACGTCAGCCGGTGCTTCCGGGAGAGTTGCGACTCCATCCCCAGGTGGTCCAGCTGATCTGGAGTCGTTTCGGGGGCGCACAGGTAGACCTGTTTGCCTCCCCAGAGACGACCCACTGTCAGTGGTTTTATTCCTTGACCGAGGGAACCCTCGGGTCGGATGCCCTGGCACACAGCTGGCCCCGGGAAGAACTTAAGTATGCGTTTCCCCCAGTGAGCCTTCTTGCACAGACCCTGTGCAAAGTCAGGGAGGACGAGGAGCAAGTCCTGTTGGTCGCTCCGTATTGGCCCAACCGGACTTGGTTCCCGGAACTAGTGCTCCTAAAAAAAATCTTGTTGTTAAAGACAATACTCCTGACTGCGTTGTAAATATAAAAGCCTTGATTCATGCTCTAACTTTATTATGAATTATGATGCAGCTTGGTTCATTGGTCTGTTGTTTTGGATTGTTTTCTCACCACAAGCAACTTGCTCCAAAGTTAATTTCAAATCTTGTTCAGGTTATCTTAGACCAATTATTTTGGTACAGATCTGAGCATCGGGGCTTTAATACTAGGCATGCTTGCTGTGGTCAGAATCTGAGTGCGATTTTTTCTGTGGTCCTCCGTATTATTGGTCTGTTTTTAAGTTTACTTAATACTCTCAAACCTTGGTGCATTTGCTTTCATCAGCATCAGAAAATTGCACAGCATGCATGATAGAGAACATAACATGGGTCAATATATATATATAGGGATGCTCTGATCGATCGGCCGGAGATCAGTATCAGCCGAAAATCATGTTTTATGACTCGATCGGTACTCACTAAACTTGGCCGATCACACGAACCGATTGCAATTTGATGACGTCAGTGCGTGAGGACGTACATGATGCATGAGGACGTACATGGCGCGTGGGGTAGGTAGTTGCAAATATTTAAACGAGGGCTTTGAAGGCCGAAGTGGAGAAGGGTTCCATTGGAACAGCAGTTGAACATGGGTCAGTCGGTCCTAAGGGATGGGCGAACACCGTTCAGAAGTATCGATATACAGTTGTTTGATAAGAAATAATCTGAAAAATAGCGGAGTACGCAGAATGAGTTGATGCAGAGAAAGTGCATGATGCAATTTGTCCTAAACATGACACATACTTTATATTAAGGGCTTTAAAATAACTGGTACGATATAGTTAACCTTTATAGTTTAAAGCAGCTTGCCCTGTCAGATGCTCTGAGAGATAGGCTTCTTGTGCAGGCTTCCGTGAATGAGTGCCGCCATGTGACAAACAGACGGAGCGAAATAGAACGCAATAATTCTGACTAAAGTATACATATTTCTAAAATATTTGTTGTTGGACATACCGGGATATATACCCTGTATCGCCATTCAACCAAAAAATATAGAGATATGATTTTTTGGCTGTATCGCCCAGCCTTATTAAGTATCCTGACATGCATAGTGTTATGCAGAAACCCCATTTTAAAGGCATATTAAAATTTAGACTGTATAATAAATCATTTTTGTGATTATTTAGTACCCTGTTAAAACAATAGTTACTTTACATTACATAATATTATAATAAAATTACATTAAAACAAAAATATAATAAAGGCAACATCTATAGTATTTTTTTTTATCTGAAAAAAGGTTAACAGTGATCAGAGAGCATTGGAATCGGGATCGGTATCGGCATCGGCCTTGAAGGGGAACGTCTCGGTTACATCTGTAACCTTAGTTCCCTGAGTAGGGAACGAGACGCTGCGTCACCCTGCCATACTCCATGCATGCCAGCGAGCGTCTTGCTTCATCCTTTTACAGAAGCTGTGGGCGTGTGTTTCCGGGGATCCTTTATACTTTCCGGTCGATGACGTCACCCGTCTATGACGTTCCGTCTCTCTATCGGACTGATGACATATGTGCTTCACGACGCAATCACGCAGAGGCGTTCCCAAAGCGGTGACGCAGCGTCTCGTTCCCTACTCAGGGAACTAAGGTTACAGACGTAACCGAGACGTTTCTGCTGCTTCACTGAACACTGTGCAACCACACAAGCAGATGATTCTGCTACTTTTATGGGAACATTTGTGGGTTATTGTGTGGATAAAAGATAGAAATCCTTTTAATTTCCTTAAAATATAATGCCCCCCGCCCCATCTTCCCTCATTTCTGGCCCTGGATGGAAGAAGCAGGATGCTTCAAACTTGGATTCATCCAAAATAATTAATTGATGCATACATTGATGAATTTTTGCACTTCTCGTGTCTTGTCAATATTAGCCATCTGCAATTCAGAATGTAAAGCATGTGCAATGTTTTGAAATATTGTCATGGAGACAAAACATTAAAAAAGTGGTTTACTGTTTAATCTGAGTTTACCTTTTAATCTTTCAGGTTTAACACATAAACTCCAAATGTATAGCTCTTAATCTAGGTGTGCCTTTGAAGATATGCATAATATGTTTAAACATTTAAATGTCATAAAAATTTCACATCATGCCTCAGTTCTTTCTATGATCTGCATAAACTTTGAAAAGGCAAGATTAAGTACATCAATAATGAACGGCTTTCAGTCTAGTTGCAGTAAAAAAGAAGAGAGTGACAGTGCATGTGAAATAGCTTTGGCTTTCATATGTGACGCAGTTTGAAAGCATCATTGACTCTTCATTGTGCATGGAGTCTGGAGCTCTCATAGCAGTTGATGGTTTGTAGTATTCTTGTCATTTTGGTGCCTGCTGCTTCTCAGTATTGAGGTTCACGACTGGTTCCCCTGTTGCATGTGATGGATCGTTGTGTGGATCTTCTCTGGATGAATGCTTTGATCACGAGTTCTGTCTGTGTGCCACAATTCACTACAGATATCACTGGGCAGTGAAGTGGAGGACTGGAGTCTGGCCAGTGTTCACAGCACCATCTGTGGTCAAGCATAATATTCCAGAATAAACCAATGTTCTGTGTAAACAAGTGATTGTGTTCCCATTGACCTGCTCAGTGATGACCTTTTTCCAGGAAGTGGTCTTTAAAGAGCTCATCAAGAAAATGAAAAAGTTTTGAGGGTTGTTTCCACATTAAAGGGACATTTTCTAAATTGCCTTCTCTGTTCCCAGCGGAAAACTTCACATTACTAGTTTTGTTGAACTTCTACGACCTATGAGCACTATTTAGTAAGTTATATGGAGACTTTTTTAAATGATAACTGGAATGTACAACCAGAGATCTCTTTTTGAAAAATGAATAGAAGGCTTTGTCTAGAATAATATTTTTGTATACTACTCTTATTATTCCTTCAGTATATTGTGCACTGGACAGTGATCAACCTTCCATTTCCAGTGCGATCAATGCTTTCAAAAGTAGTAGACACTATAGCTTTTTACAATACAGATTGTTTCAAAATAGCTTTACAGTGATAATAGGAAGTTAATGCAACAAAGATTGTTTTGGCTGTACAGCAGCTCTAGTCCATCTTAAAAGGGGGTTGAAATGCTGTTTCATGCATACTGAGCTTTTTACACTGTTAAAGACTTGGATTCCCATGCTAAACATGGACAACGTTTTTTTTTTTAAAGATGGACGTTTGATGGAGTATTTCTGTGCCAAAAATACTCCATCCGGTTTTTCATAAGTTTCGGAAAGTTTTTTTCGAGTATGGGTATATGTGACGTCAGATGGGGTGGAATGTCCTTGTACGGGCTGCACGGGCACTTCTCCCGGAAGGGCGCACGCGCGACTAGAGCAAGAGAGCAAACGCTTTAAGGAAGCCGGCTGCGCTGCAGTCACAGGACTTCACGAAATCAACAATGTCACCGAAGATGTGTGTTGTTGGTTGTCATGGCAAGACAATCATGTTTTTCCGGAGCAGCAACGGAGTTGTGCAAGTGTTTGTTTGTTCCCTGAATTTCGGCGACGATGGTTTATAAACAAGGTGCAGTTCAACTCCGGATTTGTAGCTCGCCTAAGGCTGAAAGATGGAGCAATCCCAGCGATTAAGGTTCACGGTCGTGTGTTGGTAGCAGGCGGTGAGTAAAAATGCTTCAAATGTCTTTGTGTTGTTAGCTATCGATTCCATTGTTTTTCTATGTAAACATGCATAGCTCAACGCAATAGCTGCGCACGCTCGTCATTCTTTAGCTCCGCCCGAACGAGACGCCCCCAGCCGCTCGGCTTTTTTCCGGAAAGACTCAATACAGCGTATCTTTCTTTTATAAATATAATAAAAATAAAGACTTTTTCGGTGATATGAAAGATGCTGTACTACTCTATAGGTACTCAAGATTGACATGAGATTGACTGAAAATTAGTGTTTCACCCCCCCCTTTAAGTAAGTTTTTTATACTGTGTATACCATGCAGTAAACAGGAAGCTTGTTCTCCACAGAGATAGCTATTGCATTTTTTCAACCCACTATACAGTTGTAGATGTATAAATATATATTTTTTGTTTAAATTCCTGTGGCACTTTTCCCAATAAACTGTATTCTAAAGCAAAAGTTTTTTTTTTACATGTGATAATACTATCATTGCATTGCATTGTAACAATTGCATTGTTACAGATCGTTTGATATCTACTATGTGTATGTGTCTAACTAAACATAATTAACGATAACTTACCAAGCTATCACAGCTGGAGTATCCTTTGTATTTGCGGTGTTGTTGGTTCATTGTCCATTGTCGAACATGTATGGGCGAATCATTCCGGTTGCCATTTTTCCACATTAGAAGTTTTCAAACCAATTGCCCACGTGTACTGATGGAGTTGAAACTCATAATATGCAAAACTGTTATCCAATCATAGCATGGGGGCATTTACTTCTAAGTCTTCGATGAGGCATGCCCATAAAAACTGAGTGTTTCAGGAGCTAGGCTCAAAACCAGTTTTTCAAAACCATGTTTTTGAATGTAAAAAACAACAGTATATATATATATATATACAGAGCCTGAAATTAACACCCGACCACGCGCCAAATGCGGGTGAATTTTGCAATTTGCCGGGTAACACTGTCAGCCTACCTGCCACATTGGCAGCCAATGAGAATTTAGTAATTCATTGGGCAGTTTAAGAGGATGCGACTACGTTCATGCAACCGGAAAGAAGATGAGGCCCTTCTCTGACTACGTTTGGATGTGCGAGTATTAAACAGTTGGTGAGATGGGATGAGATAATAATGCAACGCTGACGTAGACTACAGTCCAATGGCAGTTGCACAGAAGTGTGTGCATCGTGTGCGTGTGCATGTTGGGAGTTGGGAAGCGGTGAGAAAATGTCCGGTACGCGGTAACTTTACCAGTAATAATAATATTAATTAATTATTATTAATTTTAATATTAATTAGTTCTGTTTTACCGTTCCCAAACGTGACTAAATCAGCCATCAACACAGCCGTGTGTGATGTGTTCATATCTGTGGACTCTTAGCGGTCTGTGACACGGGACATCAATGAATAAAAAGATTTTTAAAAATGTATATGGTAAGAGTTATTATTACTTATATTGATTTCGTTAATAACTTGACAGCACTTAAATGTCTATTCTTACAAGTTAAAGAACAATGTTTGTGGGACAAGTGGATTTTTGAAGGGGCAAATTTTGAAAGAGAATTATACTAGACAGATTAAAACGTCAATAACAAAAAACTAGGGAATCAACAAAATGCAAGAACGATTCTGCATTAATTTAGCGTAAGTGGCGATCGACAGTGGATAATAATATATAGCCTAATGTATAATAAACTGACGGTAACAATGTTGCACTGTTGACGCTCGCACAGCCTCTGGAGCAGAAACCAATGTTACTGAATGATTCGGTGTTTGAAAGAGTCGTTTGTATCAAAGATTCAATGACCTGTTCATAAACGACTGCCTCATTCTTGAATGAATCAGCTGTTTTTTTTTTTTTTAAGCCAGTTCATGACCCCTTTAACATTGATTTAAGTATTAATGTCATCAAGCAAAACTTATTTAACGATTTAATTAAAGTATTAACCCTAAAAAAAACATTCAACTCGGCCCAGACCCCAGATTAAAAAGCCCTACCATATATATTTTTCCCCATTAAATATTTTGACAAATTCGATTATGATTTCAACTACCTATAGTAGTATTGCTATACTCTCAGCTCTGTTTGACACAGCTTTCCACATTTAATCTATTTCATGGAATTAGCAGATTTCCACCCAAACTGCATAAAAAGGCTCGCAGATTCTGGGTCTGTTGATGGTTGAGACTAGATGTGCAACTCGTGAAAGGCCTCCATCCCAAATGGGAAGTCTGAGAATGATAACACAGTGACCAGTATGTTGAGGATTATATCTGGAAGTCTTATTGATGCTTGACAAACTGACAGTCCATATAAACTGAGACATTGACAGGTGCACTGGATAATACCATCCAGACACAGAAATTGTTATGTAATTGCCTGTCTGTCTCCCCCAAAAAACCTACCATTGAAGATCACTAATAAATAAATAAATAAATAAAAGTGCTAGCACTCTTAGTTGCTAACTGACAATGATTAGATAAAAAAAAACTCAATGGATGCATCTTAATGTCAAACTGCTACCTTAAAATGTAAACGAATGTGACACAATGACATACAATGCAGTGGGTTTCACATCAAACGTGCATTTGACCAGATGATAGTACTGCTTGCCAGAAGCAAAAAGACAAATTTACCAAAGATCAGTCTGTCTTTGACAAAAAATTCCACATTCACAGATGGCTCATAAAGTGCCAAGAGTGCTGAAACACCCTTTGTCATGTGAGCAGTGTATTGATTCTACATAAAATAAAATGTTGCAAAGTAGCACTTACTTTAGTGAGCACCTGCACATAAGGGACCATGCAAACATGCACAGTGCCATAATAGTACAATAGGTTACCTGAATTATATCTAGGAATACAAATTACTGCTCTGATTAGTCTGATTAGTGGAATTACTTCTGGTCTTGCTGGTTTTGAATTGCAGTCTGTTCCACATTCAGTCTATATGAAGTACTATTAATGATGGTGTAACTGTTAAAGAGCTGGGTTGTCATCCAAATGGTTGCAGGTTTGCAAGATGTAAGACTGCTACCTTCAAATCATGTCAGAAAGATGTCGTAATGTTGTGGAATAACCAGTTGGAACATTTAATTGTGTATCTTGACCGCACAACTGCTTTAAATGCATTTTATGTAGCATTCTGTTGATGAACAGTAATAAGCTTGCCAGGAAAATACTAAACTGTAAAAAAAACTAAAATGTTTAGTTGGCCAAATTTA
Organism: Gobio gobio; assembly: GCF_949357685.1. Classification (NCBI taxonomy): domain Eukaryota; kingdom Metazoa; phylum Chordata; class Actinopteri; order Cypriniformes; family Gobionidae; genus Gobio; species Gobio gobio. Next base: position 13,464,051 of record NC_137111.1, on the reverse strand, counting down.
ATTTCTGTGGATTAAATTGCATCAATTCACAGAAATTCAATTTGGCCAACTGAAAAATTTAGATGTGATCACTAGATCACTAGGTGTCACTAGAAAATTTTCAATTGGAGACCTGCATTTTTTTACAGTGTACTACTCATTTTAAGATTCTTTATGAGGCATCAGACTTGTGTGACATAACTACATTTCCAGTTTTGGTGTGAAGATTGTACTTTATTATTATTATTTAGAATTTTCGATAGTTATATCTTTACAATAATATCAGCATCATGTAGTGCAAATGTTTAATTGTAAATTATGTATTGCACAGGCTTTCGGAATTGACAAGTCTGCGGTAAATTTGGCATAAGCATAGACGGAAATTGGGTGGGAGGTCAGGGGACAGGTATTGTACATAATATAATGATGGGAGAGAACAAAGTTCTTCAGTAGTTTTGGAACTCAAGTAAGTAGACTGCCATGGCTATTTTATTCACTTTTTTAAACATTAGATGAAGTGATTCTTTTCTCTTAAATACAGATGATGCTGAGTCATTAATAAATTAGTCATGACAAACAAAATTATGATAACCTATGTATTTCTCCATGATTATAATGTTACCTAGCTTGTTTAGTAGCTTGTTTAATATGTAGCTTGTTGGATAGTGAGTCACCCACTACAACTAGCATGGCAATAAGCCTATGTGTGAACTGATATGAGGCTAACATTGTAGATCTACTGTTGTGTTGGGTTTTGCTCAATATGATGTTAAGTGGCAGATCAGTGGGCTTGCTGCAGTTGAATATCTAAGTAAGAGATGTCCTCTGTGCCAGATGACACCTAAAATACTGTGTGGAGGATGCAAGATAATTTAATAATTATAATATGACCGTGTGGTGAACCTATGAACCTAACTCTTTGTGTCCCCTTCAAAAATTGCTCTTGAGAAATTTTATGTTTATTGTCCTGTTAGACGAAATTTACGCCCATGGGCATAAGGTCACAACTTAACATGGTAACCAGTAAAACCTTAAAGGTCCCATGGCATGAAATTTTCATTTTATGAGGTTTTTCAACATTAATATGAGTTCCCCTAGCCTGAATATTGTCCCCAAGTGGATAGAAATGTTGATCGGTGTAAAACCGAGTTCTGGCTGTCTTTCTCTGCCTTTGAGAAAATGACAGGCCAGACTAGCCAATCCTGAAGTCTCCTGGTTTGACGTCCAAGCAGGAACGGTTTCCTCCCTTTCCTCCGCCCAGAGAATCTGGCACGCCCATGCAAACGCTCGTCGAGAGATCATTGCATCATTGCTTGTGAACGAGTGAACGCTGGCAGTTTCTCAGTGTTTGGATGTACAAATGAAAACAGAAGTCTTTTTTCAGTTCCTTCTGATCTGTGATCAGTGATTTCTGATGTGTAGCTAATTATTTATTATTCGTGCACACAATGCGGCTTCTCTCTCTCCAGACAGAACGGTGTTTTCGTGTTTTATATCTTGTGAGTCAGTGTTTTTGTACGTCCTCGTCGCGTCTATCGGTTCTAAAATGTGCATACAGTCATGAGTTTCTGCTCAACATCAGCAGAGATAAACCTCACACACGCCGAAGCTCGGCCTTCAACATCCCCGACCCACAGTACTGCATCTGGCCCACAGCGGAGGCACCAAACGCGGCGTGAGATTAAGCAGAAGGGGGGTAAGCTTGAGCATATCCGGGCTAGCCAGCCTAGCCCCACAATAAACTGGATTACATCCGATTACTGCTGTTGTGTCTTTGTTTGCGCTGTGTACTCAACGCGCGTCACTGACGCTTTTATTTTATTTTAAAAATAATGCTATTATCAACACTTACTTTTAACTCGTTCATCTCGACAGCTGTAATGGTACTTTGCATGTGTTACAAAGTTGGTAGAATAATGATGAAGAGACGGACTCGGTGTGACTGTTTATTCAGAACTCTCAGATACAAACACAATAAACTCGCGCTGACTGACAGCGCTCTCATAACTCAGTAGTTACTATAAATAACTTTGTTAGCAATCGCTGAGCTCAGTCTCTGATACATTAGTGATGTCCGGTTCGCGAACGATCTTTCTTTTGAACCAGTTCTTTTTAGTGAACCGAATCAGTTCACCAAATCGGACTGAATCGTTCTAAACGGTTCGCGTCTCCAGTCAGCGCTGATCCATAATTTACTAAAGTTACTAACTTTCTGACATGAGTGACAGTCCCTCCGACTAGAAATAGACTAATAACCTAAAGTATATGCTGTAACTAAAACAGTTCAGACATGCTGAGAACTGATGTGAAGTGAACTCAGGTCCATCCGTCTCCCTGGCAGACTCGTGCCTGCTCGTGCCTCGATAAACCACGCCCCCTCCGCTCATATAAAATGCAAAGATGTCAGCCAATCACAACAGTGGGTGTTTTTACTGAAGTCTCACAGCAGACACGCCTCTTGAAGCAGGGCATTCAGCCACAGGGCAAACAGCAGTATAGAAAAAATGCCTTTTATTTCTAAATTATGACATTTTATGATGTAAAAGTCATACTAACAATATAAGTACAGCTCAGGAAACATTATAAAATAATAGAAAAATGCCATGCCATGGGACCTTTAACACCAGCACTGATGTTACATGTCAGAGATAAGTTTAGGGTTGTATGAAGTCTATATAAAAACAACAACAACACTTATTCATATTTTAATATCTTCACAAAGGTTTATTTGTATGTGTGCACAAATAGCTGTGTGTACATGTACAGTGTTAGCAGCATAGACAATATTTAAAAATACCAATAAAGAGTTGTATTTGTGCTTGTGAACAGTGAAGCTTGTCATTCATTGTGCTTTTAAAGCTTTTTGTGAACAAGTCAAGCCCATCTAATGTTACCTACCATCTGATGTGGCCATAACTAGAGAATAACCAGATAAAATCGGTGAGCCAGGTTTTGAAAAACTGACAGATTTTTGGAACTCAATCGGAGTTCTTACATAAGAGAACTCACTCAGTACACTCACTCACAAATGCAAATGAAGCTGTTTAGACACATTTGCATTTTCTGCATGAAAAAATCTTTACTTGGTTTTATGGTTCTGTGTCTTAATTATCACTATAATTTCTTAAGGTTTTATCACGGTATATCGTATTATCATGGTATTGAAACTTAAGTGTTGTCCTCCTAGCAGGTTCAATATATATTTTTTTCTTATAACAAAAAGAACTCTGAACATTTAATTTCAATGCAACAATACAGAAAAGAATGATAAAGTTAACAAATGTTACAATTTAAAAGTCAAAAGAACTATAAAGAACAATAATAAAGAATCTAAGCAGTTGTAGTCCAGATTAAAATGTAAAAATGTTTATGTAAATGTTTGAAAACAAATAGCCCATTAAGTCTTAGCCTATTATGTATTAAGTAGGCCTATTGTAAGTGTTTGGTGTTGCGATGAACCCATACAAAAATCGAAATGAGTGTTTGAAACATTTTTAAATACTGTTTAGAAACAGAAAGTAGTGCAGCCTGCTTTGATTATTGTGGTTAACATTTCGGTAACACTTTTTAAGAACGGCACGCTATGAATCATTAGTTAAGCATTAGTAAATAGTCAATTCATCATTTATAAAGCATTATTAGACATTAGTAAGCAGTTTATAAATACAACTGTAAATGCTTTGTTCTTGATTTATAAGCATACTGTGTTTAATAATTGTATTTTCATACATTATTAATGATCAATTTATCGTTACTCAGTGTGTTGCTCAGTGTGTTGCTCAGTGTGTACCCATTCTACCAATGGGGGGGGGGGGGGGGGGCTACAAAAAAACGTTACAAGTTTTTGTCTATAACTCTGGAATTGTCAAGTAAAGATCAAAATACATATTTTTTGCTTCACAATTGCTTCAGTGCCCCTGGATGAGTTGCATATTTATTTCTGACTTTTCCACCAGTAGATTTTTTGAAAACCCTACTTTTTCAAACTGCTTCTAGGCTGTTTGATACAGGCTGATATGTTTGTGGGGTGACCCATAATGACTAATCTCGTGAACATAATTTCTGATGCTTGGGGTGCTAACAGCAATATTTATAATATCAGCCATTTAAATTAATGGGAATGAGATGCAAAATCCTCATTACAAATAATCACAATCAGTATGTGCACTTCAGTGGAATATGGTGACAACTGGCTGGGTTGCAAAACGTATGACATAAAACCAACAAAATGCTGACAGTAAACAGTGATCATGGCATTTTGGAACCTACTAACACAAACAAGCAATGGTGATAAAAATAATCATATTAGACTGGCACAGCGGCCTATGAAATGTATGTAATAGACCGTAATAAACATGTTTTATTAACTAGTATGCAGAATTACAGCAAATGTGCATGATGGTCATGGTAACTTTGGTAACAGTTTAGCAACAGTTGGCAACTTTACAGATTGACCAGTAATTCATGAAGGCCTTGCCTCACTCTGCCCACAACTCGTCTCATTGATTAGTGGAAAAGTAATGACGCTGATGCCTCTGTAAACAGGAAATGCATTTGAGTGCATAGTCTGAGCTTTTTAGTATGTCTCCCTTATCTGACACACCCAGGTCAGGACGTGCAGTCTCTACTAATGAGCTGATGAGTTGAATCAGGTGTGTCAGATGAGGAAGACATAGAACTGTGCAATGCTTCAGGACAGATTTGAAAACCCCTGCTCTATAGTATTGGGTGCTTCTTATTCTTTGGAGGCTTGTACGTTAGAGTCAACACAATCTCCTTGTACTGTGTATCTATAGCACGGGTTGTATTTGTCGTGCTATTTATATGCAGAAATTATTACTTTTTTCGTGCATATGAAATGCACTCTTGGGTAAGATTATTGGTATGGGTTAGGTGTGTATTATATGTACGCAAAAAGTGTATCATATGCACTTCTCTCCTTCAAATTGAGACGGCCTTCAATGGCAGCTGAGATATGCAGGCTTACTAGGATGCAGCATTCCGTTTGATAAGCCCCCGTAGAATCCTCTTGGGTAACCAGGCCTTCCATTACCATATAATACCCAAAAGCAAGATTTAAACACATTTTTTTATTTGTTTCACTCTTTGATGTCAAAAGGCACCCATAATTAATCTCTGATTATTTATAAATTTTTTCCCAGTTTACACCACCTATCATTCCTTTATGTGAAGTTGATCTTAATGTTAGGGATGCACCGAATCCAGGATTCGGGTTCGGATTTAGCCGAATATTGAGTTTTTTGACGGGGTTCGGAATTTTTTTTTCTCCACCAAACTGAACCCTGGCTCACACTACGCGCGCTACGCTGGGCGAACGTAATGAAGCCGCTGTTGATTATGGGAACGTGTTTACTAGGTGGAACGTTCAAATGCAGTAGGCTGTGCGAAAGTGAAAATGGAACTCGTGAACAGAAAACGTGTTGTTTGGTAGTACTTTCAGTCAAAAGAACGCGATTCAAGTCGAGCTATATGTTCAATTTGCAATGCCGATTTGTCTTGTGGTGGCAAAGACCCTAAACAATAGCCGCTTTTAAAACATTTGCATATGAAACATCCAAAAGAATACAAGTTGTGCATGAAGGAATCTACAGACAGCAGCCAAAATGCAGCAACTTCAGATACGGCAAAGGAAGGACAGTCATCCTGGCATAATGTTGCCTATTCTTAATTAAAATTAAATTAAATTAAAAATACACTGCTGTAGGGCTCATTTTAGTTAATTTTCCCAACGACAACCGCTGCTTATGATCCGATTATTAACAGTTAACTAATAAGATTATAATATTGAATTGGCATTAAATAAAAATACGATTTACAAGTGTCTGTGACCCATTAAAAAGACACTTTTTTCCGTTTGAAGCTTTGAAGAACCGGAATAGTTTTTTTGTCAAATAAAAATAGCTGGCCTACAATCCACACCTTGTATGGTTTAAAAAATTTTTTTTAGGTAACATGTCTAAGTGATGTGGGGTTAGTCTGGAGTGCAGCCTGTTGACAGTTAACCCCGCGGCAGAAAACACCCTCTGAGCCTTGTTTATACTTTAGTCTTTCTCCGCAGCGCGAGCCTCTGCTGACTGCACACGCGCCTTCTGCGCTTGCCGTTGTGTTGTTCTTTGAAACAACAGAGGGTGACTTGGGGCAATTGTTCTATAAACCATCAGGAAACAGCGGTGAGAAGATCATATGTGACAATGTTTACTTTAGTAAACTTGACCAAAACCACACTACGAAAAGCCTTAAACAAGGCTTCAGATGGCACTGATGCCCCGGGAATACAGAGACAATGCCTCGCTAGAGTGGCCAGCCTCTGGAAGCGCCTTTTATTTGCTTTCCACCAGTCAGGAGCTTTTACCAGTGCTGTATTTTAATACCGCGTAGCATATTTTGCAAGTAACTTCGTTGCCCTTTCTGTCGAAATGGTCCCACACAGTAGGCTTCTTCTTTCCCTTTGCTTCATTTTGCGAAATATGTCTGGTTAGACCTGTGGTTGCACGTGTCAGAAAGGGCTCTGCGAGTGAACAAATACAGCATATTTTTCTTTAACCATGCAGCAAACAAACAAACAAAAAAAACGTTAAAAAACATTTAAACCGTTTAACTGATAGTGTTAATCGGTCAAAGTTCTTACTTTCAGTTAATGGTTAAATCTGCGGTCTATGGTCAATATGAGCATCCCTAGACTGCTGGGGACATTGTTTACTTCATTAATGTGTTTACTGTGATAAGGGACTTTTCGGTTCGGTTCGGTTTCGGATTCGGCAGAATCTTAACCAGTGGATTCGGTATTCGGCCAAACCCCAAAAATCTGGATTTGGTGCATTCCTACTTAATGTTTTAATCGCGGAAATGATGATCCCGCCGCTCCGTGAACGCACACACTCAATCTTTTTTTTTTCTCGATCGTGTTCCCCACAGCGGGCAGAACGTGCCATAAAGTTAGTGATAACAACCCCATGCATTTAGAGGGATGATATTATTGGTTAATTTTACTGTCATTTTAAACTAGTCTCCCATTGACTTACTTTTGTTTGGCCCGCCACAATTTCATAGCTGGACCAGAAATCACAGAGCTAAAAGCATTAGGTGGGGAAAAATAACTGATTATTTTTTATTAAAAAGATTGTTGTTTTTAACACATTTAAACGTTTTTAAATATTATTTTTTACAACAGAGCCCTGATGGTTCCCCTATGTGAACAACTCTTGACTAACCAAATGACAGACTGACAGATTGGCCCTTAGTATCGCTGCTGATAGTGAGTGGAGCAACTCACTTTTATGCCAGAGATTTATGCCAGTGAACCCTAAAATAAGGTGGGGTCTAAGTGTTGATGTTTTGCCATGCTCTATGGTGCAACATTACAGCCCAGTTAGCACCCCTCAGAGAAAGACTTCCTCGGACTGTGGAGCTCTTGCGATACCCCTTAAAAGCCCAGGACATAGTTGTTACTCTCTGGGCACAGGCAGCCTGGATGTGGACAAGGAAAGGACGAATATTTCTTTGCATCTAATTATTAGAAATCCAGCATATGCTGGAATTTCACATTGAACACCTGTTTATATGGTAAAATCATACCAAACTTTACATGCATGGTGGGTTTGTGGCTTGCATTATTTGCAACTTTGACATGGGATGCATGTTTGCCTAGCAGCTTTAAATCTGAGATTATCAAAATATCAGCAGTGCTGCCCTGTTGAGGTGATTCACATAAAATGCGGTTTGCATGCAATTTTTTACTGTAAAAGAGTGAAGGATTATGAGGAAAAATGGAGAGGCAAAACTTTATTTTATTTTCAGTATTCAACATTTTTGGTGACTTTGGTGAACTTTCATTCAGTGGATCTGTGGGCATGGCTTTTATAAATTTACAAAATTGAAAAGATTTGTTGAGTTTTCATGATTCTTGTAAGACTTTCAATACAACTTCATAGTCTCTAACAAATTGTATTGCAGTTGTTCCCGTGCTCCATGTATCCCCTGTAATTTTAGTATTGTGTTGTCATGAACGCGCTCTGACTGTCATAGTAACAAATGAGTGGTGCCAGAGGTAATTCGGCGTCTTGGCTATCAGCTTCCAAAGTTTGTAACTCCTTGTCTGTGTATTCTGGCTCAAAACGATATGGTTCTGGATTTTGGTTTGATACAAAGTAAAAATCCTCTGACAATTCCTCAAAGTCAGCCATGCAACAGTCACGTTCGCTAGTATATCTTCCTAGTCACGTTGGTTTTGTTGACAGACGTAACAGTGGGGCTTCTCCGGTCCTGCGAGCAAATCACTCTGCACTCCGCAGAAGTAGAGCAGTGCTGTGCCTTCTGAGAATATAGTCCCCAGTGTGTGTCTCATGTAACCTTGTTATTTGCACACGCTGTGACTATTCACATCACAACATGTAAATAGGAAAATGTTGGTTTTATTTTGTCACTTATTGAGCAGTAGGCTAGCTGGAGCCATATACCTCCAGTCTTTGTGCTAAGCTAGGCTAACGGTGGGTGCGTCAGACAGAGTTATGGGATGTACGGAGATGAGAATGGTATGTATGGACTTATCTAACACTGGGGGATACAGTGAATAAGCTAAAGTCCCAAAAAAGTGGAGTGTTCCTTTAAAGAGTCCATTGATCAGTTATTATTTAGTTACATGTCAGAGATAAAAGCAAAACTTGGAACTATAGCTACTTGATTCCACCAATTGCTACTTGCAGATAATACGTTTTAACATAGGTGTAGTGTCCCTCTTTAAAACAAAATATAATAAATTATATGAACCAAGGGCAGAGGTCCCAGGAGGAATACTAGTCACACCTCCAGATGTAAAAGGCAAATGTTATAACCCCACACACCAATTTGGCGGACATTACATCAAAATTAATGAAGCTGTCAAGGCTATGTATAGCTCTGTGGCAGAGCCATTATTTGGATTTAATCTGGGGGCTTGGTCTCATTAGCCTCTCTCTCTATCTTGTCCCAGCAAAGTACAGGAAGACTGACTACTCCAGGTCACATTTAATAGCTTTGGAAAGTGACACTAGGCCTCTCAGATATCTTTCTCAACCTTCATGCCTGGATTGCTAGTCAGGAACATCTGCGTATCCCCCTCACCTCACATTTGACTGGGATTAGAGAGAATAAAGATCCCTCAAATAATTGCTACATGCGATAATGGGCCGAGTGATGTACGCCACTCTAGTGTAGTCATTTCTGCTATGGCAAATAATCATGCTCTCTGACAGCTAACAAACCACAGTATCATAATTAGGGGCTCAAGGTTTTGTTTATATTCTTGCTGGTTGTTCTTAGCCATTTTCTGCAAGCACAATCTATCTTTTGTTTGATGGATCTATAAATCCTTGTCAAATTTCTAAAGCCCTAGACACACCCCGGCATATATAACCATTAACTAAATTATTATGATAGCTTTAAAAAGGGTCTGTACCACTTGGTATTAAAGTCAAAATTAAATAACAATGGATCCTATTCACGTGCCTAACGCAAGTTCCTGGTCAATCACTGTGATTTATCATTGTATGATATTCCAAACATGTTTGGAATTACAGTATTTTATAAACATGTGATGGCTGTTCTACCCGCATTAAAAAAATATATTTTTTTTCCTATGATTTCTAGAATTTCCTGTTTCAATCTATCAGATGAGGAAAGTAAAATGAGTTACTAATGCAATTTTACATTCACTTTAACATAATACGATATATTGCCAAAAGTATTGGGACACCAAATAATTGAATTCAGGTGTTCCAATCACTTCCATGGCCACAGGTGTATAAAATCAAGCACCTAGGCAAACTGTTAGTGTTAACTGTTAGTGGTATTATAATGTTAGTGGAAGCAATTGGGAACAACAGCAACTCAGTCACGAAGTGGTAGGCCACGTAAAAAAAGGCGCACAGTTCGCAGAAGTCGCCAACTTTTTGCTGAGTCAATAGCTACAGACCTCTAAACTTCTTGTGGCCCTCAGATTAGCCCGAGAACAGTGCGTAGAGAGCTTCATGGAATGGGTTTCCATAGCCGAGCATCTGGATCCAAGCCTTACATCACCAAGTGCAATGCAAAGTGTCAGATGCAGTGGTGTAAAGCACGCCGCCACTGGATTCTAGAGTAGTGGAGACGTGATCGCTGGAGTGACGAATCATGCTTCTCTGTCTGGCAATCTGATGGACGAGTCTGGGTTTGGCGGTTGCCAGGAGAACAGTACTTGCTTGACTGCATAGTGCCAAGGGTAAAGTTTGGTGGAGGGGGGATTATGTTGTAGGTTTTTTTTTCTCAGGGGTTGGGCTTGGCCCCTTAGTTCCAATGAAATGAACTCTTAATGCTTCAGCATACCAAGACATTTTGGACAATTTCATGCTCCCAACTTTGTAGGAACAGTTTGGGGATGGCCCCTTCCTGTTCCAACATGACTGCGCACCAGTGCACAAAGCAAGGTCCATAAAGACATTGGTGTGGACGAACTTGACTGGCCTGCACAGAGTACTGACCTCAACCAATAGAACACCTTTGGAATGAATTAGAGCGGAGACTGCGAGCCAGGCCTTCTCATCCAACATCAATGCCTGACCTCATAAACACACTTCTAGAAGAATGGTCAAAAATTCCCATAAGCACACTCCTAAACCTTGTGGAAAGCCTTCCAAGAAGAGTTGAAGCTGGTTATAGCTGCAAAGGGTGGGCCAACTCCATATTAAACCCTATGGATTAAGAATGGGATTTCATTAAAGTTCATGTGCATGTAAAGGCTGGCGTTCCAAAACTTTTGGCAATATAGTGTAGATCTGACCAGTGTGTTAAATTTCGTTTGGTTAGTAAGGTAGAAAAGACTCAAATAATAAACATCTCTACTTCAGTTTTGCTGTTTTGTCTGCAAATACATTACTTTTGATTTCATCATGGATACCGTCAGTATTGATTGTCCTCCATCTGTTTTTCCACCTGTTTTTTTATCTGTGGCAAGCTCGGAAACCTAAAATGATGTTTTCAAGTTCTCTGGATGAAAAAGAAAAGCGTTTGATTTAGAATTGCAAATGGTGTAAGAGTATTTGACTGCAGTATGTTTGGTTCTGTGATAAGTTGTCCTTCTTGACAGTATATACTATTCTTGTAAATTGTTAATTCACATTACTGCCAAGTGTATGGACATATATACTATGTCTTTCATCAAGACAAAAAATAAAATAAAGTGTTGGATATGGCCTGCCAGGGAGTGCACAAGTTTGTGATAAGTTTGAAACTGATCACACACCCCCAAGTTTGCTTGTTTTTGGTTCTGTATCTCATCAATTAAAAGCACAAAGCCCAATAAACAATTAACAACAATAACAACAATACTAATGAGTAACATAAAATCAATATGAATCTTCTCAATCAATTTTACATATGTGCTATGAAAGAGAATATTCAATGAGGAAAATGTATTTATTTTAAATAAGCTGTGCCTTACAAAATGTAAGCTGCTAGTCCTAGTACTCCCTCTCCCCTACAACCTGGGTTGTAAAGTGTCTCTTATAAACATAGTAACTAAGTTTCACAGTGAATAACAGCTAAACATACACTCAGCGTGATGTGTAATCAGCAAAGTGGCCTGTAAGACTCTACCTTCACAGTTCTGTCCACACTTTTGCAGAACGAAATAAAAGCAAAGTGATATTATGGGTGGGAGCTGAAACATGGACATTACTGGAGAGTGGTTCTGTGCGGGCAGCTTGCTCTTGTCTGTATTGCTCTAGTCCCCTGGAAGAAATTAAATTAGTTTCCATGGTGACAATCTTCTTGTCTTGGCAATAGAATTCTCCTACACAGAGGACTCTGCTGCTCTGTACCGTTCTGTATGCCATCTCAGTGGCACGGCCCAGTATTACCGAGAGTCATCTTAATAAATCAACAGCTCATGAAAAGAGTCAAGAGTCTGAAATGTAGTTGTGTCTCTGAGCAGAATAATGTTTTGCCATGATAATGTGTCGAATGCAGTGAATTTGACTGTCAGAGCCGTCAAATTTCCACACGTTGCTGAAAAAATGTAAAATTCGGATTACATTTGAGAGTCACTGTTTGTAACTGTTAACTCTGACTTGCCATAAGGACGTAGGTAACTGATAAAAATATGTCTCATATTTTTCAGACCTTTGCTGCTAAAGGGGTAATTCACTGCTGGCAAAATAGGCTTTCAATAAAGCTTCAAAAAAAAATACGGTAACACTTTATAATAACTACGCGCTATGTAGCATTAGTTAAGCATTATCTCCTTTGTAAAAGCTTTACGAGGCATAAATAGTCCTCACTTTAGATGAGCTCACAAAAAGAGTTAACTGACAACTACTAAATGTTTTATAACTACCTGAATTAATCATGAATTACAGTGGAATTACATGTTAATAAAGCATTTATTAACACAGTGAGTAACTATTAAAATATGTCTAAATAATAAAATGTATAAATGCATATTTAAATAGTTTATTAATCCTTTACTTACACTTTCTAAATTATCTGATGAACCACTGACATCTCCTAAATAACTGGTTTGTAAATAATGTAATATATGATTTAGAAATGATAAATTGATTATTTATAAAATATTAAAATACAATTATTAAACACATTATAGATATGTTTATAAATCAAGAATAAAGCATTTATAGCTGTATTTATAAACTGCCTATTAATGTATATTAATGCTTTATAAATGATGAATTAACTATTTACTAATGCTTAACAAAGGCTTCATAGCGTGTAGTTTTTTTATTACCAAAAATGCAAATACAAATAATATCCTTGATTGAGTAAGTACTTCTTAACAAACTTTTAGTCACAGTGGTGTTGTCTTGTATTGTTCCTGAGTGCAAGAATTTAAAGAGTAAACGTTTAGCAGGAGTGAGTTATTTTTGGTTTTCAGTGAAGGATCCAGAGTGTTGTAGGCAGTGGCTTAAAGGGCTCATATAATGCCATTTTGGTACAAGTTAATATGATTCTTCAGTGTCTAAAAGAAAAGTTTGTAATATACTTTAATTAAAAATTCTCATTAGTATTGTAAGAAAACACAAATTTTACCTGGTCAAAAACATCTCTGTTTTCAGCAAGCCATTTCAGTGCATGTGACTTTAAATGATAATGAGCTTTGCTCACCCCGCCCCTCTGTTCTGTGGGGCGTTTGACACAACCTTTTTACAGTCTATGGACACAACACACGTGGAGTGTTGCCTTGACAACAGTTGAGGGTACATTTTGGAGAAATGGTTAAGGTAATGTCACTTCGATCTATCTTTGTATGTAACGTTACTGACAGGGTTGCGTAGTGAGATACGAATGCTATGTGTTTACTGATGTATACGTTAGTTAATTGTCACAGTTTGTAATAACACAATAACCATAACGCGTTGTTCATTATAAACGTGGGATTATGAATTATATTGAGAATGTCATACATAGAAAGCATGCCGTAATGTAACTTACCCTGTAAACTTTAGCCGCATTCATCGTATTCAAGCGATTTGCAAAGATTAATATAAAGGTTAATAAAACGTTACACTCACTTCTTCTGGAGGTGCAGCAGGAATAGTTGGTAGTGATCCTTTTTTCAGGAGCTTCTTATCAAAACCTGCTTTATTCTGACCCTCATTTATAAAGCAGTCTGGTAAGAAATGATTTGCGCAAACATGAAAGCATTGGCGTTGATCGGGGGGGAATATTCCCTTCGAATTCAAAACTCAGCTACTGCGTCTTCAGCGGTTCGGATTTTTAGGAACATCAAAATGTCTGCTGTGTTCGTTATTACACCCAAGAACAGAACACCACAATCACTTAGACACCATTCTGCTCCAGCGTATCAACAATGGCGGACTGATCACAGCTCGCTCAGGGCAGGTCTGTGTTGAAACGCTGCTGTCAATTAACAATCGTGAGAGGGGCGTCCGACCGTGTGACATCACATGATCAGACAGCTGGATTTGAGACAGGGGAAAACATATAAGGAGATAAAAAAAAAAAACACTGGATGGATTTTTATTATTATAGGATGGTTGTGTACAGGCACTGCCAACACACATTTCCATACAATCAATTTGTAAAAGTGCATGTACCATTATATGACACCTTTAAGGCTGCATAGATTCGTAAATATGGAGAGAGCACTGCTATGGAAAATCTAAAAAACTTCCATTCATTTAATATTCAGTTCAAATAAGCAATTTTTTGTTCTTGCTTCATTTAAACTGACACTGATCTAATAAGGTGCTAAGCCAGTAGCTGGTTGTGAAACGTAAGGTGTGCAGAGATTGACTGACTAGCATTTAGGTCTCAGTCTGTTGTTGACACCTCTTCTCTGCTGACACCACTTCTCATTTGTCACGGTGATGCTTTAGCCTCCGTCAACACAGCAATGTTTGCTCATAGGCTCTTGCTGAGTTTTATAATGAGGACCAAGAGCCCTGCTTTTATGAGATGGATGGGAACTGTTGCAGTTTGATGTCTCCCGGCAAAGCCTCAGAAGCTCGGCACTGTTGATCGTTTCCTCCCGGGAGAGTGTGTGGCTGCTCAATGTGCAGTTCCTTGGATTAACTCCAGGATTATAATTAACACAGCCTCAAAATCACCTGTGGTAGAGCCACCTGGGTCAGATGAATCTTGATATTCATCTTTTTGCATGCATATCATTTGTGCCATGTGTGTGGACTCAAAGGCAATTGTCGCTGTTTATTAAATCCTTACAGGTTAGGGTAACTTTTCTTGCAAGACTATAATGTATTGTTATACAGGCTCCTGGGATTCAGACATTTTGACATCACTGCAATGGCTGGAGTTGTGTATAGCATACCATTTTCAGACTAATGTACTGAATTTTGTTTCAGACTAATGTACTGAATTTTGTTTCAGACTGATGTATTTATAGAACTGTCCTGTCTATTTCCATCAAATATAACTATATACCTAAATATAAATATTCAAATGTTGTTAGCAATTATTTGTAAAAGTACCTAGCCAACTTTTGTATGTGGGGTCCATACGGATATGAAATGGGCTGAAAAATGGGTCCTATATAAGATTGTCTGCAGGTTCCATAATGGCTGCATGCCAATTACCCACATGGATTTCATGCAGGATTGCACTTGCCACTAGGTGAGTCCCAACTGGGCAACATGCACAAGACCCATCTCGGTCCTAGCTTTAATGACTTGTAAATCTTGTAATCTTGTAAATCTCTCACTGTATATTTCTATTCTTGTTATGGTGGTGCTTAGGAGCCATTGCTTACACATTACATCTGCACTTTACTAGAGAACCCACATTGATTTGATTTTAGAATGGAGCCTGATCTGGAGTGAACGAGAGAAAAAGGTTAAAATCCATTGGTTTGCTCTCCACAGGCTCTGTAACTCAAAAAGAATATCCAATATAATACAAATATTTGTAAAATATTTTCTAAATAAAATTTTGCAAAAGTGAAATACTTTGAAATATGCATACTACACGGAAAATGTAGTACAGTAGTGAAATTAAATTTCATGTTCATAGTTGCATACAGTATTGTCATCTGTATAATCAGTATGTGGGGTCTTGTATATGATCTTTCAGTCGTTCTTGAAAACACACACACACACATTTAACAGTGTAAAATATTTTTTCTTTTCTTTCTTTTTTCTTTCTTTTTCAAAGTTTTATATGAACCCTAACCAGTAAAATCAGACACAGTAGCTCGTGATACAAAATAAACGTTATGTAGCTTGATAAAGCATTAAATAAGCTGAATATTATTATTATAAGAGGCAGGGCTGTCTGGCAGACAGAAAAATACATATGCACATGTAGCTTTGAAGCTTAGAAAACAGAAATTGCATAAAAGAATGACAGCTGTGTGCTAAATTCTGTTATTTCTTTATTGTGTGGATGAGCACTGATATGATTGTGCACCCGTAGCTTTGTGAGTGCAATGAACTGGAGTCAAACCAAGTGCCTCCTGACTTTGCTGCAGAGTTCAAGGATGAAATTGCCACCACGGTTCATTGTGTACATAATGAGCCTCCTTCAGTGGTGTCAACCTCTGTTAACGGCGCATAGATCCTTAGTGCTAGAATGCTGGAGCTTCAGACAACCAGGCTTGATCGATTTGGGTCTGGAGGAGATGTGAGGGAAACTGTCTGCATCTCCAAACACCTCTAAAACACGTTTCCGTGATTGTCTCGTTTCAAAACGATAATTTTCAATGTGTTTCATAAGGCATCCAATCTAGAGAATTTGCTGGTTATATGAGAATGATGCAGAGTTCTCAATTATATTTTACTGATAACAGACAAAAAAGTCAAACAAAATTCTTTCACACTACAGTATATTGCTGTATATTTGAATAGATTTTTGCTGAGCTACACTGAACATAAAAACACTCAAGGTGTTACACAGATACATCATACCATACATTTGTTTTTGAATCTGGGAGCTGGTTGCTTTTATTCATGGCTTTGAACTCTTTATATATTTTGTTTAATGGAGAAAATTAATGGAAAATACTTCTAAAAAACCAAGGCTTCTGAAAATGAGTCACTATTGTAGTATATGAAGTCCCATATAAAATATTTGCAAGCTTTGTGCTGTAGTAAATCTCTAATCAGTCATAATGTTCCATTTGCTGTATCTGTCATATCATCATATTATCAACTGATGAGCTGCCTCAGGGTAATTCTGGAGGTACTAAAATGATGCTGGAAAAGCATTGTATGCCAGATAGGAGTTGACTATGATATTAGTGATCATTCAGGGGACTTTTGTGATCAATCTAGCAAAAATGATCGCCTACCATACCCAGCATACCATGAATGCAAATACAGTTCATAATAATTTTGCAAAAATAATTTTCTTTTTACATAATGTTATATATGCACTTGACATTTCTTGACAGATTTTGTGAGATTTTCATTATATCTACGTATATATGCAAAGGTTGTGGCATTACTATAGATATGAGCTATGAGCCATGTGTTTTGACACAGACAAATTTGTTGCTGTTTTACATACATAAATATGCATTACAGTTAAAGGGACATGTCATGGAAAGCAGGATTTTCCTTGTTTTTTGTTTTGTTTTTTTGTTAATGAAAGTGTGTAATGTATAGACTCTAACATTCTCAAAGCACCAGTTCACAAAGACCATTAATGAAAAATAATCCTTATAAAAGGGAATACATCATGTACAATATCAGCGTTAAGTATGCTAATGATTAAATATAGTATCATTCTATAAATGGAAAAAGGTTACATGGAATATGGAATAAGAGGTTTGAGCTTGAAATCCTTATGAACCGTTTTCCTGAAAGTATGTAGTTGTAGTTCCAGGTCTTTCTGCATGTACTTTACCAGCTCCCAACCTCTCCCTGGAGTTCTCCATTCACCTTCTTCACATCCATCATAGTCAGGGGCTCCAAAATGTACCAGTCAACAGGAGTCAAGGAAATCTTCATTTCAAAGTAAAAGAGACAAGTGCAAATGCATGACTGTTGCCACTCATGCATAAAAGCCGGGATTTATTGGAATTCTGCAGTGAATGGATGGAGTCTATGAGCCCATTCAATATTACAGAGCTCTCCCCACATACTTTAAAAACTTTTTTTCAATTCAAAATATCTGTCAGTTTTACTCACTTTCAGTTTGTGGCAAATTCAAATGCTATTATTATTTTGCATAGAGCATAAAAATTATTCTGCAGTTATTTTACGTACAATGTGACCATGGCTCTCAAATTTCATAAAAGACCAGGAATACCATAAAAACTGGTCAATGCTATACTGTATTCCAAGTATTTTGAAGTCATATGATAGTTTTGTGTGATGAACAGATCAAAAATTCAAGGCATTATTCATTGACGATCTTCTTGTCCACCGAAGCTGTCAAATCTCATTCTCCATTCTGATTACTTAATTTATAATGACAGAATTTTCATATTTGGGTTAAATATTCCTATAAGTATGTGAATCTTGATAGGCTATTTATAAATAAAAAAAATAATAATATAATGTCTGATTAGCTGTGGCAGTTGTTTCACGAGTTCTAATTTACAAATGATCAGATGGAGTAAAAGAGTAAAATAAGCCTATTTGGCGTGCTGTCCGAGGGGATCGAGGGCTCAGAGCTCTAAAATTTAGCGGAGGGATAAAGAAAACTGTGGAGGTAACTAGTTGTGAGTCGGCTGTGTACACTGTATATTTGCCTCCTCTTGAGCTGATTAGATAGTGCTCCTCCAGAATTTTGTTTATGAAAAGTAATTTGTCATTTTAATTCTGCAGTCTCTCGAGATGCAACATGTAAGAGGCTGACAATTAGCTGAACATATACTTGGTCACTTAGCCTACTTTTTAAAATCTTTATTTGCATATGGTAACCTTTTTATTTCAAAATCTTTATCTATTTGAATATGGCAACATTTGTATTTTAAAACCTTTATTTGAATAAGGCAACATGATACAATATTCTACAATATTTCTATCACTGACCGAGACCCCTTCCCCATTAACCAATCCCTGTGGCTATAGTTAGTAAGCGCGATGACATCATCCATAGCAACAAGGTCAACCCCGCCCTTACTCTTAGCTTAAGACTTCTCTCTATTCCTTAGTAAAAGTTGGTCTCAGCAGCTTTGTGAATAGATTTTAAGAACGTCGAATTTGGGGATGCTCCCTTAGCAACAGCGTGTCTGAAGTAATGAAACTATTCCAATACTGATTGGTGTTACATCATGACGTAGTAGGCCACATCTACACTATGGCATCCAACCCCAGGGGGAAAACCACAGTGGGCAGTGGGACATCTCTCGAGATGCAAACAGATCCACTTCCACTTCAAATCTCTCGCACACTGGAGTCTCAGTGGAGCCAGAGCTGCATCCATGCACTTCGTGAAGGTGCGAGGGGAAAGAGCTAGGCCGAAGGGAAGCACTCGATATTGGTACGCTTCGCCCCCGAAAGCGAACCTCAGGAACTTCCTGTGACATGGAAGGATGGATATATGGAAATACGCGTCTTTCAGATCTATCTTGACGAACCAGTCTTCAGACTGGATCTGACTCACGATGATGGGAATAGTGAGCATCTTGAATCTGAACCTCCTCAGAGACCGATTCAAATATCTCAGATCTAGAATGGGACGCAGCCCTCCATCCTTTTTGGAAACTATAAACCCAAAGTACCGGCTGTAGAACCCGGCTGTAGAACCCAGACTCCCTCTCCGGCGGAGGAACACGCTCTATGGCCTCCTTTGCCAGCAAGGATTTTATTTCTTGTTCCATTACCCGAACCCGCTCTGGTACCACTGCAGTCCAATTCACCCCGTTGAACTTTGGAGGAGGGTGACCGAACTGCAGTCTGTAACCTTTTTCAACAGTACGCAGGACCCATGTAGAAATATTCGGAAGGCACTCCCATACAGCGAGATAATCTACTAAGGGTACCAGCCTCTCGAGGCTGGCCTCGGGTGTTATCCAAGCCTCGTTCAGTGTGCGGACGCGTGGGCTGCCCAGCCGCAGGTCTTTCCAGAGGCGGCTGGTGCAGCATGCGTTCGCGGGAAACCGATGTGGCCCGAAGCGTCAGTGACGGTGGGATTACCATCGATTTCCCAAGAGCGCGCAGAGGAAGCAACCTCGGTTGCCCCTGCGCGAGGGGGACTGCTTTTACAAGCCCAGCCGCAGCTAGGACTTCTTCCCAGCAGCCTTCCTCGCCTGAAGGACGTTCCTCAGATCGCCTTTTGGCGCTGAAGACTGCTCGTGAGAGCATTATTTAGACATTAAGTACCTCAGATCTAAAGTTGGACACAACTCGCCATCCTTCTTAGGAACTATGAAGAAGCGGCTGTAGAACCCGGACTCCCTGTCTGGCGGAGGAGCACGTTTTGTGGCCTCCTTACCAACAGGGAGTGAACTTCCTGTTCCATTACCCAAACCTGCCCTCTCGAGGTCCACTGAGCCTCACTCACGACCCCCTAAAGCGGCTGACCGGCAGGGAGCAGTCGAGAATGATTCTCAGTGCGCGGATACGTTTGCTGCCAGCCGCAGGTCTTTCTAGAGGTGGATGGAGCAGCGTGCGTTCGCAGGAAATCGATGTGATTCCCAAAAGCTCCACAGGGGAGGCGACCTCGATTGCTCCTTCCCGGGAGAGGGGGCTGGCCAGCAGGGGCCTCATCTAAGGGAGCAGCTCGACAGGGCCGCAACAACTAGGGCGGACACTGCGATTAGCAATTGTTGTGTCCCGCAGGCCACAAGGCGGCGAGAACAACATCAACTTCCTGAGGGCTCCTAGGAGGAGCAACCTCACAATGCATGAAAGCAGCCCCCTCAGGAAGTGAAACACGCTTTGGATGACTTGGATGAAAAATATCTAACTTATCAAAGTCAGATAATATGCCATTTAATTCCTCAGAATTAAATGCCACCATAATCACCCAACCCATGCGACCCGCCTCGGCAACGCGAGATTGAATCTTGCATTAAGAAGTGGCGAGCTCTTGTACTAACTTCAACTGCCTCGATGCTGAGCACGGCTAATTCCTCAAAATCAGACCGCTCAAGCATCGCTCAATCCACCCCAAAGGAAGAAGCCGCAGCGCGGGCTTCCACGCGGGGAGGGAGAACATCTGAACTGTCAGTTGAAGACTGGGAAGATGCCTCAGCAGTCCCAAGTCTCGCTGACACGTCCATCTGTGAGCCCCATGACCGGCATCGCCGCACCGCCTCGGCGGATGCGGGACCCGATCCACGGGGCTCACAAGGCTGGCCAGCCTCATCGAACACTGCCAGCCGCGAGCGAAGCACCCTGAGCGGCAGCTTATCACAATCGCCGCAGATGGCTCCCTCCCCTCCTTTTCACTTTTACATATATTCTTTTTTTGTGACAAACAACACCAAATGGACAGACAGTTTTGTACACAGAGCGCTATGCTGAAGAGTGAAAGCTGACATTACTATGCGCCGGCCCCCCTTATGTAGCTTCCGGGTATGCTGTCACATACTACGTCATGACGCAACACCAATCAGGATTGGAATAGTTTCATTCATACTTCAGACACACTGTTGCTAAGGGAGCATCCCCAAATTCGTTGTTTCGACGCAGTGCGAGTTCCCTCGAAAGGGAACTCTTAGTGCTACGGTAAAATGTTTTGTGAATATGGCCCCTGAAGTACAAACGTACAAATTCTTTGAATGTCTAAAAATTCTTTGAATTTCTTTCATTTCTAAAAAGGGAATTATGCCCAAACAAACAAGAATATGGAAAAAGTTTCTTACCATACTATTTAGAGAATGTGACACTGGTCAGCAGGGGTGGACTACATAGTAAATTCATAAAAAAAGAGACTCTGTAGACCTGGTTATGTCTTGTCCTGTTAATGGCATGTGATTTCTGTGCCATTAGAGGTTAGTGAAAGGCTTGGGGACTGGGCATGTATTGCATCAGCCATCAGCCATTGCAGTGACATAATTTCCCTGCATATTTAAACAGATTACTCACATGGCATTTACAGCTCAGACGATTTGCTGACCGGCAATGAGAGGAGTTGGCATGCCAGCAGATAGACATTTATATTTTTAACAGCATGAATTGATTAAGAATGTGTTTGAATACTTGTTTGCACTATATGTTAGCACATAAAACAATCAATCAGACTATTTAGATTAAACTGAACAAATAAACAGAAAGAAAAGGCTATAAATGTAAAAGAGAGCCGAGGTCTGATACCTTTCAGATTATTCATCCTCGTCACCCTGCACAAACTACACCTGAAATGAAGAGTAATGGTTATATTTTTCAATATATATATTATATTATATTTCAATATATTATATATATTTTATTATTTACTAAGTCACCAAAATTCACCAATTATATACCAAATTTATCAATTTAAAGTTACATTTTACAGTTTAATTAGGATACACTATATGTAACTACCCTACTTGTTACTTGTTAGAAAAGCTAGTGAGATGAAAACAGCTTAGCTTTTATATTTTGTCATGCTGCTGTTAAAATACAGTGTAGTTAGTTATATCCTAATGCTTGTAGAGGGTTAAACAACCTAATTTATTTAAAAATCAGTGGGCCCTATTTTAACAATCTAAGCACATGGTCTAAAGCGCACGGTGCAAGTGCAATTAGGGCATGTCCGAATCCACTTTTGCTAGTTTAACAACGTTACTAGTTTATAGGCGTCGTGGACCCACCTATAGGCGAATATTACCAATGTGCCCTTTAAATAACACAAAAAATACTGAGCTATTGATCTATCGACCAGGTTTTAGCTGGTCAATGGCGCAGTCTATTGCCTCAAAATAGCAACCACACCAACAATGTGCCTGAACACACCTCGTTTTCAGACCAGCACGCCCATGGGCGCACAAATGGGTTAGGGTTAGGGTTAGGGTTAGGGTTAGGGTTAGGGTTAGTTAGCTTCAAGTCGGCCGCGTGCTTTCATGTTATGTTTTGTCTTGTGTTGTGTAGCACGTGGCTGGTGTTTTTCACTGGCTGCGTGCTTTCATGTTGTCATGTTTTGTGTGAACATGCAGCTGATGAGTTCTCATTAGCTGCATGTTCATATCACGTTTGGTGTGAGCACATGTCTTGTCAAGTGTTTCTTTGTGCCATGTGCTCATGTCTATTGTCTAACCCCGCCCACCTTGTTTCCTGATTATTGGTTAATTTGCCAACTGTCCTCCCTCGTTACCCTCTTTTGTTTGTTCCCCATTTAATCTCCTTGTGTTTGCAGTCGGGCGCGGAATCGCCGTCAAATGTACCTCATGTTTTCCTGCTCCCGTCAAGTCAAGTCAAGTCAAGTCAAGTCAAGTCAAGTCAAGCCTAGTCATGTCGAGTCTGTTTTTCCCCCTCGGGGTAGTTTGTTTTGTCTAGTTTTATTTTTCACATTAAAAAGCCCATATTTCTGCATCTCTGAGTCCTCGCTCCTTTCCCTTCAACAAACCCTGACACCCCCAGTTTCTCTTGAAGCCAATACGAAAGTGAATTAAACTGCAATTCATCGACTGGCCGCTAGAGACAGGCTCCAAAAGGGAGCAGAATCTCATTGAGCCCCATGTTAAAACTTTACAGCAAAGAAAAACATGTTTACAAATTGACCAAAACCTGGTACAAATTGTGGTTTTGGTCTATACGGCTAATTCTGCCCTTCATAACAACAGTGAGGGGGGTGATTTTTTTTATAACTCATTCGTTTACATTATATTAAGCCTTAAAGTTATGCATAATTAAGGGTATGGCCATTTTGAGTGACAGGTGGATTGCCGCTTGTCTGCTGTCTGTTAGTCATCACGTCACCTCAGCTCCACCCACGTCCCGCCTCTTTGCCCATTTTCAATTACCCAGGAGTGACGTGCAGTGACGCGTTGCCAAGATGTTTTCACAATAATTTTTGGAAATTCAAATTTTATGAAATTACAGTGTAGAAAATGGTGAGAATTAGAATCAATATTTTCTATCAAAATCCCTCAAAATATGTTTTTACTGTGATTTTTTGGAAAATTCCAATTGTTCAAAATTACAGGGTTAAACTGGTGAATCTATTGAGAGCGCTTGCTACCAGCCCACAAAGAGACAAACAATTGCTCATGGCAAATCAGAACTGAGAGTGGGCATTCATGAAGTTCTAGTGTGTCTCCTTGGCTTATTTTTTTTCTACCCACACATTCTACCATGACTTGGCATAACATAAGAGCAGGTGCTTTATGTTTGAGTAATGGCTCTTTACTATGTGGAAGATGCAAGAAAATTTAATGGTATTCATGGTATATTCTTCTCAAAATAAGCCACTATACTGTATATACACGTACATTGCAGCCAAATTAACAGTATGTGGAAAAGTTGCAGAAGGCTTAGGATGAAAAATGCAGAGGTACTGATGAACTTTCACCGTCAGTTCATCAAAGTTGTGATAAATTGCCAGGTGTGTGTAATGACCTCAAAATATATACATATTTTCATTATGGGTAATTTGCACTAATATAATATAATGGGGATAACATACAGCAAACCTTGGAAAATGTGTACACTTGGGTGATGTGGGAACAAAGATAAGAGAAGGAAATTAGGGAGAAGAAGAGTTTAACACATGTTGTTCGTGTTGGTTTCCCTCCAAATCCATTGCAGAAAAAAAGAGAAACTGGGGCAAATACATCTACAGAAAATCAAATGGATCATTGTTCAATATATGGTCACCATGTTACTCTGTCAAAGCAAGGTTCTAAGAGATCACAGTAAAATAATGACATTAGCCCAGACCCAAAATTCAGTGATCTACCTACAAATAGATAGCATTTAAATGGATCATTAGAGCATGATTCTTCTAAAAAGTTAGACAGCGTAAATTAAGAGCTTCTTTTGGGTAAATATTAAGGCAATCCCAGAATGCATTGTAATGAGCTTTGAAATGGTGCATTGCAAAGAAACCCATCCAAAAATGTTGATCATAATTTTCTAATTCTCTAAATAGTCATAATTCAAATGATAACTGAAATTATAAACATTCTAATCTAATTAAAATGTATCTTTCTGTTAGTTTAGCAACATGCTAATGTAGCAGGGTGAGTAAGTTTCCTCCCCTGTATTTAGAGTGGTGGCCTATCAGCATTCGAGTCCTGTCTATTTAAGACCATGAGTCCGCCACCTGAGGGTGCGTCATTGCAAGCTCCGCCCCATGGCGAGGGCACGCCACCATTCAGTGCGGGATTGTTTGGTCTGCAGCCCTGCGGTGATGTGCAGGCTTGTTACGTCTCATGTTGGCATAGAGGTAGAACTGACGCACATAATATAAATGTCAACACTCTTTTATTCTAGTCTCTGGGGAGTAACTGAGGAGGAATAAACTGAGGACAAACGAGGTAGCTGTAACTATAAGTGGTTCGCTTTATTTACACAGACAGACCATTTATACCAAGGAAAACATAAACCAAACCATATTTACAACTATATACAAACTGTAAATTGAACCAGACCACAGCGAGAAGGAAAACGAGCGGTGCTAAATAAACAAAACAACAAAACCAAAGCCCGTTACTAACAAATCCCCGCCATCTACACTAACTGAAAACAAACCAACAACAAAATAAATCTTCAGCGTTCAACACGCCATAACTAAACTTCACTGACTAAAACAAAAACATACAAGGAGTTGCACCCGCTCCTTATCTAATGTGTTTAACAGAGAACTCTACGTGTATGTAAGATGTAGGTCACGTGACGTACTTCCCTTTTCTCTACTCTCCGGGCCGGCAAAGTATCAAACAGGTACGACGTTCTCTGAGAAAAGAACACAACAAGCAAAGCGAACCACCACTAAGTCAGCGAAACAAATGGCACAGCCAACAAACACACTCCAAGCTCCCCCCCCCCCCCCTCTTCCGTTCCACCAGGTGTCCTTTATCGTGAAGCACAGTTGATGATTGGTCAATTTCCAGGTCCATCACGACGAATGATCTCGAGAAGCAACCTATCACAGCACCTACAACTGAGCGACAGGGAAGAACAGGAAAACAAGACAACCAAAACATAGCAAAGGGGAGAAACACAGCAACCAACAACAAAAGGGGGAGGGAAAACAACTAAATCATGTAACAAGGCTGTTATTATTTGCAGTGGTTTTACTGTAAATGCGTGTGAGCCACGGCAACTGATGCTGTGAGTAATTGTACAGCTATGTGTTTCCATGACGATCACTCGAATAATCAGTTCCTTCACGGACACTTTGCCTAAATGTTGTTGGGGCGATTGTCTCCTGCATGAAACGCTTTTGGGACGGCGCTGCTGTTTTGTTGCTACTAGTTGTTTGGCCGTTTTATTGCCACCCGGTCTTGCCACTACAAGTTCTGCTGTTATCACAGCTTCATTGTCTTGCTGTCCTGTTTTTATGCCCATCACTATAGTAACTGTTGCTGCGATTATTGCCTCGCTCCTCTTTTGAGGATTGAGCGGCTTTGCTGGCCAATCCATTTCCGCCGACTGCCACCTGTTTGATTCCAGTGGCTGTACATCAGCAGTGTGTGTGTATTTAGTTAAGGTATGTGTTTTATTTATTGTTCTGTTGCTTATCATTCGCTCTGCCATTGTAACTGGACTGCCGGAAGCCTGAGTGTATGTTAGGGTTATGTTAAGTGTTGAATTTGTCTTTTAATTTAACTTTGGACATTTAGACTTTTCTTTGATTCTTTCTGTTAAATTTTTGGTTTCTGTTGAGATTGTCTTTTTCGTTGTGTTGATGGTATTGTGTTTTCTTTGAGTTTTGTTACAGGAGCTGGGGGTTTCTGGAGAGTGTAGTCCAGCTGCCATAGTGTGGTGTTTACGCCTAGTGCTGTGCATTTTTTGTATCCAATCTTCACGTATGGTATGGGCGTGTGTATTGTATCACGGGGGACTTTCTAATTGGACAGCTGGCCCACCCCTCCAGATACCTCCGCTGCTGCTCACCTTGTGTCATTTGTTTAGTCATTAGTCATTATTCATTAGTCACCTTTATTTCTGTAGTGCTTTTCACAACACAGATTGCTTCAAAGCAGCTTTACAGTGATGATAGGAAATTCATTTTGTTTTAGATGAAAAGCTAAAGTAAGTTTTTGATTGATTAATTTCTGTTGTAAAAACTGATTTCAAAATGTAAAAAAATATATTGCACAAAATAATGTAAATATTATTATTATAAGTATGAATAAAAGCGCATTAAAAAGAGAAAAAGAAAAAGCAACATTTCATCTCTTAAATGTCTTGTGTGTGTGTGTGGTTTTTTAAAATCTAATTTCAGCTTTTTAAGTCATAATTTTGACTTTAAATCCAAAATGTGATTTTTTTTCTCAGAAGTCATAATTTCAACTGTTCATCTCACAATGACTTAGCATGTCATATTTTTTTACTTTTTATCTAATAATGAGAACTTTTAAAATCATATTTTCAACATTTTATCTTATAATTATGATTTAGCATGTCGTATTTTCAAATCATATTTTTGACTTTTTATCTAATAATGAGGACATTTAAAATCCTATTTTCAACATTTTATCTCTTAATTATGAATTTATGATAATTGAAATGAGCTGATCAGTAATATAGTTGAATATTTAGTGTCACCAACTGAGCAAGTCGAAGCCAAAGGCGGCAGAGGCAACGGTGGCAAGGAACCAAAACTCCATCAGGTGACATTATTGGGAAAAAAACCTTGGGAGAAACCAGGCTCAGTCAGGGTGCCAGTTCTCCTCTGGCCAATGAACAAACAGTATATGATTATGATTCTGACAACATTATAGGTCAGAAGGCATTTTAGATCGGAATATTCGAAGGATCGGAGTCATCATGCCGGGGATGATTATTGAGGATGACGTGTCGATGAGGTTTTTATTTTGTGTGTGTGTGTGTGTGCGCTGGATGCAGATTGTGTAGTCACGTAGATTGTGCATGACTGTACAGCCAATTTAGGAATTTTGCTCTGAATTTTAGTTATGGATTGTTCAACATTGATACAATAAAGTTGTTACTTTTTTTCCATAATTACGACTCACGTCTCTTCACCCATTCTTTAGGATAACAAACCTGTGTTCCCTTGGGGCTGTTATTTCCCTGGTTTTCCGGGGTAGCGTAGTCGAGCACCAGTGTAGGTGCCAATCATTAGTATTAGACAAATTAATATATGAAATTGGCCCTGTGTTCAGCTCCTCTTCTCTCCTCCGACATCCTCTTAGACCTCCCCGCTCGGTTTGCCACACTAACATAAAACTGTATTGAAAGCAATAGTCGAGTTTCTAACAAGGAGTTGCTGCCTATTTAGAGTGTTAAAAATCAAACAAAAAATAGCCATGGTAGTTTTGCAGTTTGACTCTTGTGTAATTTCAACCAATTGAGGGAAGATTTTTAGATGACTTTTTCCAATTGACATGCAGATAATCTCTCAGGAATCAGTCTCATATGAATGCACAGTGTATCTGCTCAGGATGTGAGAACTCCTTTCTCTGCCTTTGTTTTCCCACCAGCCTCATCTAGTGACAAATATCTGATACCTATACAATGTTAATGGTCACCTGCTGAGCAAACTCTTTGATTTGTTGTTTCATGTGCACCCTATCGGTTTCTCAGTATGACACACTGTATTTCACACAAATGATCAAAAAACTGAAACGGTTGTATTCTACACCAGCTTGCCATAGTCAAAATCAATGCTACCTAATCTGACAACAAACAATATTGTTCTATCATCAAAGGTCTCTTTGGAATGTCAAAGGCTTTATACCCATTTTTTCTGCCTTAAAATTGCAAATTGATCTGTTTTTACTATTCTTCTTGTCAGCCTCGACTTGCGAGAGTGCTTGCAGATTCACTAATTTACTGGTACATACATTTTCAGTGAATATAAGTTGGACATTTTTAGTGTGTCTAAAGTTGGCATAAAGTAATTTTCAAGAGATCAAGTTTCTAACCACAAGGACACACTCTCAAACACTGAGAATAATCCACAATATATTTTAAGTAATAGACATCTCAAAATTATTATATATCAGATAGCAGTATATAACTCACCTCTCTTCTTTGGCAGGACATATTCACTTTTCCATCTACTATTATGTTGTGCTGTGCCTATTTCAAAAACTGTCAGTAAGCACAGAATCAAAAAATAAAATCCCTTACTCTGAAGGTTGGGTTTGCATGTGACATATTACTGTCCAAGTCAGTACCTTATTGTAATATATCTGGCAAGGTGAGCTGTGTATCTAATGTCATAGGATCAGAATAGTGTTTGCAGACCCTCCCAGACTGATTTACTTCATGAATGGTTCGGGGGACAGGGCCAATAGGCTCATTTAACGTTGTGTCATGTTGGATTTGGATCCACGTCAAGTAGACACATGGATCACAACAAGAAATAGCATGACAAATAGAGAAATTCTGATGTCAGATCCCAATCATATTAGTTTTGATTGTATATAATTTTCCAAAGGATGCTTCCCTTGTGATGTATTTCTCTTTGTGTGTCTGCACACATTATCTTCAGACTCACAAACATGAAAATCGACATTATGAATAATAGATCATTATGTTTTGCCACATCATGATTAACACTGCTGTCTACAATGAAAGTGTAGAAAATACATCACACTAATGGCTAAAGACACAATATGTAAGTTTTCGGCGCCAGAGGTCGTATTTTCAAAACAATAACAAAGGCGAAGCTCGATGACGCTATGAAGGAGAGTGGAAAGATGGAAGATATCTTTTTCACCATCCAGAGATATATGGAATTCACAAATCATGTTCACAGATGAAGTAATTAATTAGTTGTTGTATTTCCTGTATATTTGATCACACTATTTTATGTCATCTTAATTAATTAGACGTAAAACGTAAAATGTAATGCTTAGGGCTGTCAAAATTAACACGTTAATAATGCATTAATGCAAATTCATTTTAACGGCACTAATTTTATCGACGCAGCGGAGACATTGGAGAAATTGAGAGCAGCCATATACGTAAAGGATGCAGCAGCAAACAGAAATGGGGAAAGAAAGGGGTTAACATTAACATTACTATTCTGAAACAAATGCAGTTATAGCCTACATAAGCTACCATTTTTTTTTGTTTAACTGAACTGTTTAACATATGTGCTGCAGTCCAAGTCCGAGCGTGATGCGCGAATACAATGCAAGCTCACTCTCACTCATATCCGAGGTAAATCATTAACACCATCACCACTTACAGTACATGTGTTCCCTTTCGATCAGTCACTACGATGTAACGTTAGTGACTAACGAATGGGGGTTTCGCTTAGAAGCCAATCATCTTCGAGAATTCAAAAACTGTGACCAAAAAGTGGCAAAAGTGCTAATGCCATGGGCATGCGGAATTTACATACATAACTCCGCCCCACCGTGTGGGTATATAAGGAAGTACGTGGGCAATATCGCATTATGTTTTCTGCATCGGAGCCAAGAGCATCTCTTCACTCCTGCAAGCCTGAATTCTGAAGTCCTCTCTTCAGTCTTCGAGACAAGCGGTTCTCCAGGGTGTTGGTGTGACGGCGCGTTCCAGCGATCTCACATTGCCTGCCTGCTGATCTGTGCAGTGATCTGCAACAGCTGTGTGTGTGTTTCCCTGGGCGCTTCGGCACTCTGCAGAGCTTTCCTCTCACAAAAAGAGCTTGCGCGTGGCACGTGTTTTTCAAGACGGCTCGCCCGCGCATTTCCTGGGTGCGATCGATCTCCGTTGCTGTCTATGGGCACATTCACTGCTCGAAGTGTCTGGACTTCAGCACGTTCGGGCAGTGTTTGTGGATGTGTCATGTTCCCACTGCGGGAACATGACCATTGCGATGTCGTGGTCGAGACTCAGTGATCTCCGTGAGGAGAGAGAGTCCCCCCCCAATCTACCGTCTCTGAGAGAGGTGGTACTTTGGCTGGTGGGCAGGGTGACCTGAGGGCGGTTCTGTGGTATTCTCTAGGTCGATACTCAGGAGATGCATGCGGAGATCATGCGGTCCCGGAAGTCCCTGTGCTTCCCGCGACTGTTTTGTGGCCTCCTCTGCCTTCTCTGCCCTTGATGGGGCCACGGCCTTGGGTACACAACACCCCCCCCCCCCCCGGTTGAACTCTCTGTTGCGCACTACGGTGTCCACAGAGGGCTTTGACGTGGCGTGGCTGTCCTAAGCACCCTCCCAAAGCCTGTGGGCTCGTCTACTTCGGTGGTGTGGTCCTGCAGAGCTACAGGGCAGGCCCTTTGCACATGCACAAGGGTGGAGCCGACCCAGGGCTCTTCTATGAGCTGTGTGCCGCCACTGATCCCGCCTACGCAAATATGCGTCCCCCCCAGTGAGCCTTCTCGCACAGCTCTTGTGCAAGGTCAGGGAGGACAAGGAGCAGGTCCTTCTGGTCGCCCCGTACTGGTACTGGTTTCCCGAACTCTTACTCCTTGCGACAGCCCCTCCCTGGCCTATTCCTCTGAGACATCCTCACTCAGAGACGGGGCACCCTTTGGCAACCGCGTCCCGATCTTTGGGACCTCCACGTGTGGCTCCTGGATGGGACGCGGCAGGTTTGAGTACCCTACCCTGAGTACCCTGAGGCCATATGCAAGAGGTTCGGCCCAGTGGAAGTGGATCTGTTTGCGTCTCGAGAGACGTCCCACTGTCCACTGTGGTTTTCCCTCATGCATCCAGCTCCGCTGGGGCTGGATGCCATGGTGCAGACGTGGCCGAGGCTGCGTCTGTACGCATTTCCCCCGATTGCTCTGCTCCCGGGAGTCCTGGAAAGGGTCCGTCGACAGGGGGTCAGTCTACTTCTGGTAGCACCCCGTTGGCCGACTCGAGTTTGGTTCTCGGATATCATAGCTCTGCTAGCAGGTCAGCCGTGGGAGATTCCTCTGAGGAGGGATCTCCTATCTCAGGCGGCGGGTACGATATTTTACCCCCGCCCGGAGATTTGGAACCTGTGGGTCTGGCCCCTGAGGGGACCAGGTTCATAGAGGCTGGCCTATCGGCAGACGTGATAGAGACCTTACTCAGCTCCAGGGCTCCGTCTACGAGGAGACTGTACAGCTTCAAGTGGAATGTATTTTCCACTTGGTGCAGAGAACGTGAGGTGGACCCAGTTAACTGCCCAGTGGCTTCAGTGCTGGAGTTCCTCCAAGATCGTTTCTCTGCAGGGCTTACCCCGTCCACACTCAAGGTGTACGTGGCTGCCATTGTGGCTTTCCACACTCCTTTGGGTGATGGGCCTCTGGGTAGGCACCAGCTGGTTGTACAATTCCTCCGTGGGGCTCGGAGGATGAGGCCTGCGGCTCGGTCCAGAGTTCCAACCTGGGACCTGGCAGTGGTTCTCGAAGGATTGGCTGAGGCCCCCTTCGAACCATTGGAGTCGGCTGGACCAAAGGATCTGACCCTTAAGGTGGCTTTTCTCCTTGCCATTACCTCTCTCAGGAGAGTGGGAGATCTCCAGGCCTTGGCGGTAACGCCGACCTGCCTGGAGTTTGCCCCGGGAGGAGTAAAAGCCATCTTACACCCTAGGCCGGGCTACGTGCCTAAGGTGCCATCAAGGGTGGTCAGGTCATTGGTCCTGCAGGCATTTCATCCTCCGCGTCATGTGACGGCGGAAGAGGGGAGGCTTCACCTACTCTGCCCGGTTAGGGCTCTAAGAGTTTATCTGGCGAAGTCTGCACAGTGGAGGAGATCACAACAACTGTTGGTGTGTTTTGGCTCACCTAAGAAGGGATTGCCTGCGTCTACTCAGACAATCAGTAAGTGGATTGTCCAGGCGATTACCATGGCCTACCAGGTGCGCAGTTTGCCTTCACCTGTGGCCGTGAGGGCTCATTTCACCAGAGGCATGGCCTCTTCGGTGGCCCTTCTTTCTGGGGTCCCCTTGCAGGATATCTGCGAGGCGGCCGGGTGGGCTACCCCACACACTTTTATCAGGTTCTATAGCCTGGATCTCCCTACGACGCCTGGTGCTAGGGTGCTCCAGTCCTAGCTGTGCCCGGTTTTCGGCTTCACACTAGGGCAGGCGCTACCCTTCGGTGTGGCCTAGTGGGTACTCGTTCCCCAAAGCGTCGTCCCGATGCAGTGCGAGTTCCCTCGAAAGGGAACTGCTCGGGTTATGTATATAACCCTTGTTCCCTGAGAAGGGGAACGAGGGGAATCGTATGGGATTCTCTACGTTGTGGGCACAATTGTCTCCCGAACGTATCGAGTCCATACGGGCGGTGGTCTCTAAAAAGAAGCTAGGCCACAGCATCACTGTGAAGCAGTTTAAGGCTGCTGGGGCTCATTGCGGCTGCGTCCAACAGAATATCTCTTGGCCTGCTGCATGAGACCCTTACAGTGGTAGCTGGGAATCAAGGGGTTTTCCTCGGGGGGGAAAACCATTCTGTATGATCAGGGTAACGCGCAGATGCCTTCGTTCCCTAGTCATATGGAAGAAACCTTGGTTTCTGTCCCAGGGGCCAGTGTTGGGAGCGTTCTGTTGCCGGTAATCCGTTTCAACAGGCGCCTCCCTCACTGGCTGGGACGTGGTTATGGGAAGTAAACCAGGTGGCTTTCCTTGAGGGGAAATCCATTCTGTATGATCAGGGTAACGTGCAGATGCCTTCGTTCCCTAGTCATATGGAAGAAACCTTGGTTTCTGTCCCAAGGGCCAGTGTTGGGAGCGTTCTGTTGCCGGGAATCCGTTTCAACAGACGCCTCCCTCACTGGCTGTGACGTGGTCATGGCGGCCGCTTTGCGAGAGGTCTGTGGGAGACCAGGCATTTCTCCTGGCACATCTACTGCCTGGAAATGCTGGCGGTCTACAAAGCTCTGAGGAGCTTTTTCCCGGACCTCCGCGGCCACCATGTACTGATACGGAGGTAAACCAGGTGGCTTTCCTTGAGGGGAAATCCATTCTGTATGATCCGGGTAACGCGCAGTGGCCTTCGTTCCCTAGTCATATGGAAGAAACCCTGGTTTCTGTCCCAAGGGCCAGTGTTGGGAGCGTCCTGTTGCCGGAAATCCGTTTCAACAGACGCCTCCCTCACTGGTTGGGGCACGGCAGGGGGGTTTGAGGTTGCGCCCTCTTTGCAGACTGGCGCATCACATCCTCCTGTGGTCCCAAGGGAAACTGTTGTCCATCAGGGCAATGTATGTCCCGGGGGTCCAAAATCAGGGAGCAGACATCCTGTCGAGGCAGGGGCTGAGGCCCGGGGAGTGGCGACTCCACCCAGAGGTGGTGGAGGCCATATGCAAGAGGTTCGGCCCAGTGGAAGTGGATCTGTTTGCGTCTCGAGAGACGTCCCACTGTCCACTTTGGTTTTCCCTCACTCATCCAGCTCTGCTGGGGCTGGATGCCATGGTGCAGACGTGGCCGAGGCTGCGTCTGTACGCATTTCCCCCGATTGCTCTGCTCCCGGGAGTCCTGGAAAGGGTCCGTCGACAGGGGGTCAGTCTACTTCTGGTAGCACCCCGTTGGCCGACTCGAGTTTGGTTCTCGGATATCATAGCTCTGCTAGCAGGTCAGCCGTGGGAGATTCCTCTGAGGAGGGATCTCCTATCTCAGGCGGCGGGTACGATATTTTACCCCCGCCCGGAGATTTGGAACCTGTGGGTCTGGCCCCTGAGGGGACCAGGTTCATAGAGGCTGGCCTATCGGCAGACGTGATAGAGACCTTACTCAGCTCCAGGGCTCCGTCTACGAGGAGACTGTACAGCTTCAAGTGGAATGTATTTTCCACTTGGTGCAGAGAACGTGAGGTGGACCCAGTTAACTGCCCAGTGGCTTCAGTGCTGGAGTTCCTCCAAGATCGTTTCTCTGCAGGGCTTACCCCGTCCACACTCAAGGTGTACGTGGCTGCCATTGCGGCTTTC
This sequence comes from Gobio gobio, assembly GCF_949357685.1. Lineage (NCBI taxonomy): Eukaryota > Metazoa > Chordata > Actinopteri > Cypriniformes > Gobionidae > Gobio > Gobio gobio. Next base: position 13,429,710 of record NC_137111.1, on the reverse strand, counting down.
CACACTCCTTTGGGTGATGGGCCTCTGGGTCGGCACCAGCTGGTTGTACAATTCCTCCGTGGGGCTCGGAGGATGAGGCCTGCGGCTCGGTCCAGAGTTCCAACCTGGGACCTGGCAGTGGTTCTCGAAGGATTGGCTGAGGCCCCCTTCGAACCATTGGAGTCGGCTGGACCAAAGGATCTGACCCTTAAGGTGGCTTTTCTCCTTGCCATTACCTCTCTCAGGAGAGTGGGAGATCTCCAGGCCTTGGCGGTAACGCCGACCTGCCTGGAGTTTGCCCCGGGAGGAGTAAAAGCCATCTTACACCCTAGGCCGGGCTACGTGCCTAAGGTGCCATCAAGGGTGGTCAGGTCATTGGTCCTGCAGGCATTTCATCCTCCGCCTCATGTGACGGCGGAAGAGGGGAGGCTTCACCTACTCTGCCCGGTTAGGGCTCTAAGAGTTTATCTGGCGAAGTCTGCACAGTGGAGGAGATCACAACAACTGTTGGTGTGTTTTGGCTCACCTAAGAAGGGATTGCCTGCGTCTACTCAGACAATCAGTAACTGGATTGTCCAAGCGATTACCATGGCCTACCAGGTGCGCAGTTTGCCTTCACCTGTGGCCGTGAGGGCTCATTTCACCAGAGGCATGGCCTCTTCGGTGGCCCTTCTTTCTGGGGTCCCCTTGCAGGATATCTGCGAGGTAGCCGGGTGGGCTACCCCACACACTTTTATCAGGTTCTATAGCCTGGATCTCCCTACGACGCCTGGTGCTAGGGTGCTCCAGTCCTAGCTGTGCCCGGTTTCCGGCTTCACACTAGGGCAGGCGCTACCCTTCGGTGTGGCCTAGTGGGTACTCGTTCCCCAAAGCGTCGTCCCGATGCAGTGCGAGTTCCCTCGAAAGGGAACTGCTCGGGTTATGTATATAACCCTTGTTCCCTGAGAAGGGGAACGAGCACTGCATCCCGACGCCACACCTCGGCGCGCCTGGAGCGCATGCTTCAGAGCAATTACTACCGCCATTACGTTCCAGCTCCCCTTTTATACTTCCGGGTATGCCGTCACAATGACGTCATCACGCACGCCAATCGGATTGGCCTAGTTGGCATTCTGGTTTCAGATTCGCTGATGCTAAGGGAGCATCCCCAAAGCGTCGTCCCGATGCAGTGCTCGTTCCCCTTCTCAGGGAACAAGGGTTATATACATAACCCGAGCAGTTTTTACAAGCGGAAACTGAGGGTAGTGCGGATATTACATCATTGATAGGCGACATTAGTCGTTTTCCACACGGCCTTTCCTAGAAAGCTAGCAGCACTTCATTAAAACCCGCCCATAACACACCTCTCTGGAACAGCGTCACAAAAACCCATCATTTCACCAACAAATGGAAGTTTTTATCAGAAAACTAATCAGAAAGAAATTACTGGAAACCAGCGAGATTGCAAAACAAACATGATAAAAGCGGCTGTCTGCTGGAATTTTTGTCATTCACTTAAAGATTTAAAACCCAAGCATTGATGTCTTACCACAGTTTTACAATAATAAGTGATACATTGATCATAATGAATTAGACTAATCAAATGAGTCCCACAGAATTAAAGTGCTGATTTGCTTTATTTTATGACATAATATTATACAGAACTAAATATGGATATTAGACAGTCCGATATAAAAAGACGAGATGTACTGACAGATAAAATAAATACACTATTGTGATTGCCTATATGATTTGTCTGTTTTCTTAAAGCGGTCGTATTAACCATGTTCACTATAGTAATTGTTATCATGCATAGTCCTCAAGTCTCAGTTGGCCCGCTTTGGACCAAAGTATTAGGCGGGCCAAAAAACCCTGGCCATTGGCCCAGAGGAACCCCTGGCGAGGCCCGATCAAGCCCCGGAAGTGACAATGGAAACACAACTGGCCCTGGCACGCACTAGCACGTCTGCTTTTGGTCCGATAGACGAGCCATTATTTAATTGGAATTTCTCTGGATTTACAAATCTTTGGGAACTTTTGGGATAATATAAATACACAACTGCATAAAATAAATCAGACTGTGCAAGTTTTTGGATATTTTATCACAAAAATCTTACATATTGTGCCTTTAAGTTGTCTACCTAATAGGGGTGAAACTTTATTTACTGTATTTATTTTAATTTGCTGTTATACATTTTTTTAAATCTATTTTAGAATAATAAAATTATTTCACACTTTGGTAATTCTTGTTATGGCTTCATCACGACACTACACTATTATAATACAACAATTAAGTGAAGAGTGGGATAATTTAAATAATTTCATTCAAAAAGTATACTTTTCAACACCTACAGTACTCTCCAATCCATTCCCAATGGAGAAAAATAAATTGAATAACTGGCAAATAACCTGTCAAATTACCACATTGCAAATACGCCAGATTACCACAGTAAAATAGTTTTGAACGGGTTGTAAAGGGCATTTTGTTTTGAATTTAACATCAGAGGAAAAAAGTTTTTAACAAAGGTTGTGAAATATCTTTGCCAATTTAGGTGTCCTTCATTTTTGTCACCAATGCGAGGATTGCTGTTTCCGTGGATATCATTTCACATTATGAGGAAATGATGACCACTCACATCAGTGTATTTATTTAACTTTTTAAGCTTCAGATATCGAAGTCCCGCAGTTGGCTGCTAATAATGCAAACGACTCCCCTCACTATTTCTCTTTTTTGCCTGTAATTGGTCTTATTATATGTATCTCTCTCATTAGTATCGCTTCCCATGTATATATTTATATCAGCTATATATTTGGAAATAAGTGTTTAAAGATGCTTTGTCTGATCTTGAAATTGAGTTTCCTTGCTGGCCAGATTCCATCATAGTTAAGCTGTGTACTACATGCATTGTTTTGATATATAGGCCAAGCTACATTACACAACTGAATGCTAAAATAGCTACAGTGTAGGTGTTGCTGTCCTTGTTGGAGAAGATTAGCAACATATTTTTCAGGGATTTTGTGAATAACTGTTTGTATTGTCTATCTGTAAAAAACACAACATTGGAAAAAAAACCACGATGGAGATCTTTAATTTTAGTCAGATTCATTAACACATCACTTTTATGAACCGGTTCTTTGCGAGTCAAAAACTTAAAATAGTTTGAAGTCAGAATAGATAGATATATGTTCTGGGTGTTCGCTAAAGTATTGCTAAATGGATTCTAGGATATTCTGGGTGGTTGCAAGGCTCTTTTGCTCAAGCTATTTTGTCAAGCTATTTCGGTAACACTTTACAATAAGGTTTCATTAGTTAACATTAGTTAATGTATTAACTAACAGGAACTAACCATGAGCAGTACATTTGTTACTGTATTTATTAATCTTTGTTAACGTTAATTAGTAAAAATACAGCAGTTCATGGTTTGCTTATGTTAGTTCACATTTCATTAACTAAAGTTAACAAGATTTTAATAATGTATTAGTAAATGTTGAAATTAACATTAACAAAGATAAATAAATGCTTTATAAGTGAAGTTCATTATTAGTTCATGTTAACTAATGAACCTTATTGTAAAATGTAACCGCTATTTCTTTCTAATGTTTTAAAACTCAAGTTTTTGTTTTGTTGCTTTTTTTTGACAGAATTGCTCATCTTTTGCTGCTACTTATTATATTTATATCATATGAATGATAAGTTACTTTTAAACAATGTGTATTCATTTGAGCTCTTTGTGAACCTATAATTATGAAGCATATTTCTTTGATTCACATCATACATTGATATAGTCAGATATTTTCTTTCAGCTGCCTTCTCAAACTTTTGCTGCAGCAGCAGTGTTTATTCCTGTTTATTCCTGTGTCAATTCTAAACCTACTCTGAAACTCAGGGCCCTATCATACACCCGGCGCAATGCGGCACCAGGCACGATGCAAGTGTTTTTTGCTAGTTATCATTTTCATGTCCTGTGCCACATTGTTTAAATAGCAAATGCATTTGCGCCCATCTGTTCACCCATGGGCGTGCTGGTCAGAAAAAGGAATGTGTTCCAGCATATTGTTGGCGCATTGCTATTTTGAGGCAACTAAAAAAGACTGCGCCATTTACCAACTGAAACCTACACAATATTTTTTGTGTTATTTAAAGGGCGCGTTAGTAATATGCGCCTATTAAACACACAGGAACACGCAGCAGCACACAAACATTTTTAAATGTTAAAATTAAAAGATTATTATTGAGTACATGTCATGTCATGTCACACTACATGTCATAATGGATAGTCATCGCATGTATCAGAATGACCTATTTTCAGTAATGACGAATAGAATTGGCTACTTATTTAACAAATCGTGGCAATACACACATGTATTAAAATTGACTCATCAGGTTGAGGGTGTCTATCTTCCGCCATGTAAATAGCAATCTGCCATGGTGCAAGCGCAACTGGCTTTTAAAGGGAAAGGGAGATGACTCTGATTGGTTTATTGCACGTTATGCCCAAAACACACCTATGACTCATTAAAAGAATAAAAGTTACACTTTTTGAGACCGTGCGCTAGGCGTGCTGACAATTTTGACAATTTTTCCCGTTATTAAACTAGCAAAGGTGGAATCGGAAATGCTCTAAGTGCACTTGCGCTGTGCGCTTTAGACCATGCGCTTCGATCATTAAAATAGGGCCCTCAACTAGCTTCATGCAACAGGCCTCAGGGGTACTCAATCTGGAGATCTACCTTTGAGATCTAACCCTGATCAAACACACCTAAATCAGCTAATTAAGATCTTCTGGAGCACCACAATGTAGGCTGCATCCGAAAAACCTAGGCAGCTGACTTATTAGGCAATGACTTGTAAGGCAGCGTTTGCACACAAAGGCACCTCACAAAACTGTAACAGTTTAATAATCTACAGCAAATAGCGAAAGCTTTGGTGGTAATTAATCAAACATTTAATCACTACAGCGTAACAGAAGTGGAAAACGTTAGTCAAAAATGTACATTCACACACAAACTGACCAGCAACCGCAAATTTCAGACGCCATCTTTCTTTCTCTAGCTCATCTGTCACCTAATGAAATGTGTAAGACCACTGAATTAGCTCCAATGATCTGTAACAAACCGCGGTGAAGGTCGCATGCGCGTTCTGTTTCAGCTGGGCAAAATGGATTTAATTATAATATACTTTATCTGACTCCATTTATCATAGTTGTCGAATTTAGAAGAGAATGCCAATTGTTTGTTTGGTCATTTATATTTGATAGTTAATCATACATTTAATCATTCCCATTTAACCCTTTGCTGCAATTATACCGTTCCTTTCTGGAGATAGTTAATAATTACAGAATAATTCAGAAAGGATCAAAATGTAACAATTTATTAACAATCAGGGCTGGATTTCCCGAAACCTTCTTAACACTACGTCGTTCTTAAGTTATACCTTAAGGTCTATCTTATCGTTAATACGTGTTTCCCGAAACGATCTTAGTTAAGAATACCTTCTGTAAGACATTCTTTCGTAAGGTTGGTCTGGAGCACTCTTAGCTATACCTTTTCACTATTGACAGTTCATTCCGATAGTGGCCACCACTGTTTCTTTACATCTCAGTCTTTACGAATATGATTCTGCTAATTGAATTGTTTTCAGGCAAATAATACTATTGTCATTACAATGATGGCTGTTCGCTTTTTAATTAGCCTATATTATCCAAAGGTATATCAGCTGGCAAACCATTATGGAGTCTATTTAAAAGGAATGATTGTAGAGGGGAGTTTGGTCAAACTATGGCAGTGATACAGCAAATAGTTTTAAATCAAAGACGGCGCCGTCCACAGAGCCATTTCTATGTGCATTATTTCATCCGTGAAAACTTTAGTCCCCTGGCTACCATATCAAAAGCTGCAATTCAAAATTAATTTCGCCTGCCATGGCAGCGAATTCAGCAGATTTTAGATCTTGTTGGTCCAACTTTGTCAAGACAAATCTGAACGAGCTCAGCCCCGATATTCAGCTGTTGGCGCTCTTCTCTTTCTTTCTTTTTTCTCCGCTGTAGCTGTTGATTATCTTTCGCGTGTTGCGCCTTTACTGAGTAGGTCATCCAATTACAGAAATTAGTGATTTACCAATAATGTGATGTGGGCAATCAACTCTGCTTGTGGAGTAAATGAAGACTATGGCAAAATATATTATGATAATATAAATGGCATACTGCCAGTGTAGTGGGTTGATACGTTTTGGCATGAGAGGTTGCGGGTTCGCACAATCATTTCAAAATTATTTACAATATCCACGGTTGGATTTAGTTTGCAATTTGGATTATATTTATATGATCTCACGAGTCCTGATAAATGCAATTTCAACTATTTCTGAAGTGCTTCTATTATAAAGAACACCGCTTTCTCACATAACGCAGTTAAACAGCCCCTGCATAGAGTGAATAATCGATTTTTGAGCCATTGATAAACTTATTCAGCACCGCCGCCACGGACAGCGCCTGCTAACGTCGCACTTAAGAAGGTATACCTTAAGCAACCTCCTAAGGTTTAGTTCGGGGAACACGCCTAGAAGTGGTAAACCTTTAGTTAAGTTATACCTTTAGAGTCTTCGTAGCGCGATAAGAGACAACGTTATCGGGAAATGCAGCCCAGGTAAATGTAAAATGTCAATTACATAATAGACAGAAATCTCTTTTAAAAGGAAACACAAATTCTAGTTATGGTTACACTTAAAATAGTTTTAAATATATGTAAACTTAAGCCCTTAATTGTACGTGGAGATGGTGGTCCAGTGGGTTAAACCACTGAACTGATATGCAGAAGGTTGCTGGTTTGATCCCAGCGGTCACCACCAGTGTGTCCTTGAGCAAGGCACTTTTCTCCATGTTGCTCCAGGGGGATTGTCCCTGTAATAAGTGCACTGTAAGTCGCTTTGGATAAAAGCGTCTGCCAAATGCATAAATGTAAATGTACTCAGTAGGCCTATGCATAGAATGTTACCTGTGAGAGAGAAAGAGAGAGCCATAATCAAAAGAGGAAGAGTGATCTTCTTTTATCCTTTTCCCTGATGTCACCAAACTCAAATATGACTAATTTAAAAAAGACCAAAACGTGAGACGTTTGAAACTAACCAATAAGACGAAACTTCTCCCACAGTACCAAAGGTGTGAAAAACATTTGGCCTGCAAGCCTTTCTTTGTCCTTAGAAATTCCAAATGGCCCTTCTGATGAGGTTAAGGGGGGAGGGGTTGAGTCAATTTCAAATATCTTGGGCACGACGAGGGTTGCCAACAGTAAAGCAAATAATTTTTTTCTATTCCAAATATCTTTGATTATTTTCAACCTTACAAATGCATAGGATTGTGGGATATCAAAGGCAGCAAAGGAAACATCTATGCTGCCTTCAGAAATTTATCAGATGAAGGTCTCTCGGGAGGCAGGAAGTGAAGCTTACATTGGATTCGGACGTGCCTTGATGCCTTCCTACCTTGAAATGTGTCTTCCGAAGGCAGCAGTTTCCAGTTTTCAGACGCAGCCGTATACCAGGGGAGCCTAAACCTGTTCCTGGAGATCTAATTATACAAACAGGTGTGTTTGATCAGGGTTGGATCTGAGCTCTGCAGGTAGGTAGATCTGCAGGAACAGGATTTGGCATCCCTGGTATAGATGATCATGTTGTAGTATTACAACTGTTGCACATGAACATGAATGTGTATTTTAGGCACCAAAAAATCAATTCATAGGGCTTTTTCTTTGGTGCTGCCAGCCCTCATGCCATCCCTTTGCCACCCTAAAAATAATAATCTAGATCCGCCCCTGTTTACGGTATAGTTTACAGCATTAGTTCCTTGAGAAAAGTTAGCTGTAGCTGATATTTATCCAAATAAATCAAAATTTAATTGAGATGGATATTTAATTGCAAGCTTATTAATAAAAATTTTTTTTTGTAAACAGCCCTAAAAAAACAGTACCAGTGGAACATTGGAACATGTAAACAATATAACATGTTGTCAGTAAACTTAATGAAATTATGGTCAGTTATCAAATGTTTTGACAATCACAATACTTGTCTTGTGATAAAAGGTTTTTGTGTTTTTTTGGGTTGGGTTTTTTGGCTGTTTTTTACACCTCCATCCTCCTGAAAAATCCATAATTCCCAATTCAACCTGAACTGAAAAGTTGCCAGCCCTGATAGAACTATGAATTACATGCAATGTCCCTATTTACTCTCTGTTTATTTTTTAAAGAGATCTCTTGTGATTTTCCCCCCATTGTGACTGTATGTTAACAATCTCACTTTTTGTCTTTTTTTAGTGCTCATGAAGAATTTTAGGCTGGTTAAGTTAACAAACAGTTGAACATAAATTTAATCATTGGCCTAGTGTCTGGTTCACTTTTAAGCTTATTCTGGCCATGAACCAGGAAGAGTCTGTTTTACTGATATGTATTGGGATGTCGTTTGAAGGAAAATGTGATACTACAGTTTCCAAACAGTGAGATTGGAACTACCAATTTCAGGCAGCTCATGCCATTTTTATATTCAACATACATGTTAAATGTGCTGTAGGTGGTCTATAGGGCTGCTTTCCAAGACTGAGTCTAGATAGATACACACAAGCAAAAAATGTTGTTACATTATGTAAGGGTCTGTAAGGGTACTGTCTAAACTTATTTTTTATGTCTTTTAATTCCTATTATAACTGTTATACTATTTTTATTTTTATTTTATTTACCTATGAATATTTTAACTTCATTTCTGTGTAAAGCACTTTGAATTGCCACTGTGTATGAAATGTGCTATACAAATAAAATTGCCTTGCCTTGCCTGTGTAAACATTTGTTTGATATATATGTATGTGCAGGTGTCAAAGGGACCATTCACAGGGAGGTTACACTCTTTAAGGCCATGATAATTCTCCCTTACACATGACATTCTATAGAATATGGCAATCTCATGACCAATTTCTGTCTATTAGTGTGTAATATAGGCATTAAGAGGGCAGAAGGTGTGCTGTGAATATGTCCCACGGGTGCTCACTTCTCACTTGCAGATTGGTATGGTCCACAGAACTGCATTCTATGTGCATTAATTTACAATGTTGTGAAAGATTCCTGATATGTCTAACTTTGAGAGGACTGACATGGTTTTGATGCTGAAATTTCTGCATAACTTTCTACCAGGATACTTCACGCTCCATTTATCATGAACAAACAGTATTATCTGGTTTTATCATAAACGAGGGATGGTTATTTGTTTAGAATCTGAAATATTTTTGAAATTAATTACAATAAATGAGCCTGGCTATCATTTGGAACAACAAAGTTGTTTTTATCTCATTTGAATATAAAAGCATTTGTATTCTTTTGATGTATCTGTGAGTGATAGCAGAAAAAATGGGGAAACTCCCACATATTCATTAAAAATAAATCCTTTTGCAGAAACAGCTATAACTATATTTTTCCTCTTTCACTTTTTTACAACTGGCTCATAAGGTACCAGTCATTGCAATATCAAATGAATGAATTATTGCAATACATACAGAATAAATAAAGAGGAAGTATTTAAATAAAATATTAATATTAATATTAATTACTGACTACAGAAACTGTATTGCAAATCAGTAATATGTAATGTTTCCACATATTGTGGGCTCAGGAGTTATTCGTTGGAAGTTACAAAATGTTCTTCTGCCTTACCTGAATACTAACCCTGGGGCCCTTGAGTTTCACAAGACAAGTGTCCTATGATGAATTGTACCTTTTTCATTTTGAGCCTTTTCAAACTTTTCCTCCTCTGCCAGTGTCAAGGCAACATTTTTTTCTTGGGACATGAGCTGTAGTGTATTTGTATGGATGGCAGACAGTGGTATGGCTTTAAAAGCAGGACCAGACGTCTTGAGTGATTATACCCCAAGAACACAACAGAAAAAGAAGTGTAAATCTGGGGCCAGACACATCAACTGATGCTTTCTGTGACTACGTTCAAGGACACCATGTATCATTATGTTTCTCTATGAAGCCGGAGGATTAAAAAAAAGGTTATAAACATGACATTAAACTGAAATAAAGTCTGAAGGCCCTCAAATGATGTTTTACACTTGGCTTTACACATAAACATCAGTCCTGGTTCACGCAATCATAGCTGGAGTAATGACACAGGCCGGGACTCACATCAAACAGTGCTGGAAAAATGACTCCGCTGCTCGGGTTTTACTTTGTAAGGTAAGCAGCTCAATCAACACAGACCTGACGAGATTATGGAACAAAATAACCCAGAGGAAAAATGTAATGCTCATTGGTGGCTTTTCTTAAAGGTGCAATATGTAGTAGTTTTGCAGTAAAATATCCCAAAACCACTAGGCCAGTGTTATATATTTTGTTCAGTTGAGTACTTATATTCCAATTGTTTCCAACTATTTGTAAATCATGAGAAAATTGCGATTTTAACCGAGTCGCCTGTCAATGGTCATATCTGTGTTACCATCGGTTTCAGCTTTTACTGGCATAGAAACCATGGCAACAGACGTGGACAAATGCTTATAGTTTGTCACACTGTTATAGTTTCATTCAAACATTACTGACCATGGCAAGCAGACTTTGGAAAAAAACGAGAAATCAAAAGAGGAGTATCGACGCAACAAACTTTGATTTGACAGAGATGACATTCTTGCATGTGCTTTATTAGACAGGTGAGCAAATGTGCATAAAACAAATCAATGCTATGTATCTCAACACAATGAAACATTGGAATATCATCAGTATGATGTTCTAATGTTGATGTAGGGGAGAGCGGGGCACAAGCTAATGCTTTTTGACTTTCTCAGTTTGTGTAAATCCACTTGGGGTTCAGAGTATTTATTGTTTCCCACATTAATTGCACACATGTCTAGTACAATTATGTGGTTTTGTTTCATTAATACAGTCTATACTTTTTTTCTTGATTTACCCCGAAAGAACGGAAGTGAAATGTGACAACATGCCCCATAGGTGGGGCACAATGTAACATGACCAAATATCAGCTTAAAATGTTACATGATATAATAATAATAATAAAAAATAAAAAAACACAAGACAAACTAAAATATTTTGTCAACAAAATACAATTATTAACTTTAAATTAATGGCATTTTTTAATCATTAAAATTATAAGCATTTTTGAGTTTGACTACAAACACATCGCTATATACAGCATAGTTCAAAACATAATAATAATCAATCATTTCTGAACATTAACTCTGTCATTATTCACCCTTTTCTCATGGTTTCTCAAAAGAAATCATAAAAGTAGAATATAATGGCATTGTTACAGTCGCTGGGTATACAGGAGGGAAGAGTCAGAATCAGAACTTCTAATAATAGATGGGTTTAATCAAACAGGAACAAACAACCAAACCAACATAACATTAAGAACGGACAAGGAGTGCAGGGAGTGAGTACAATATAAAGGAGTGCTAATGACAGGACAACCAGGTGCAGGGAATCCAGGGAGAATGGGAGAGACGATGAGGAAGCGAGTTCAGGTGTGAGACAGGGAGGATCATGGGAACTGGAGTCCGGGACAGGCGTGGATGTGACAGGTATATTTCTTATAGGGGCTCATTGTAACGCAGTGTTACGACGCACCCCATCTGCGCAACTGGGATTTAAACCCCAGCTCGTGTCTTCTGCTGGTTAGATCAGCATTAAAGAATTATCTCAACTGTTAAATAAAAGATATAAGATTAAAATAATATTGGATTTGTTTTATTTTAAATAATCACAAAAAACAGAGATGAAAACTAAACTTAAGTAAGAAATTTACTTTTGCTATGGTTAAATACATGTTCAGTAATATCTTCCAGAGATTTTTTAATTTTGGCGCTATTTTTTCTCTAAATAATGTTGATATGGCAACTAGTAAATACACTAAGATTCGTCATTCTGGCATGTGTGGAAAGGGTTAAAACATGCGCGTTACAACTGACCCCGCGTTAGGTTGTGCCCCGCGCTCCCCTAGCTTACAGCTAGTCTCATACAGCCAACAAATTAACACACAGAATAACATTATAACTTTCAACACACTCAAATGCAGTTTAGATAGTGTAGACCAAGTGAAACAGCATTGTGTTTTCTCACAATTTTAATTTGTTAAATAAACTGACCTGTATGAGTAGTAATTCAGTACTGGCGGGTAGTTCGGTGGAATGAAATTAATGTGAAAAGAATGTGGTGGAAGACACATAGGACATCTCTTTATTGTCTTGCTGTAATTTCTTTCTAGACTCCATTATAAAAAATGTTTTATTGCTCAGAGGTTGTGTGATTACATTGGGGTTTTTCACTTTTAATTGACAAGATAGTAGGCTGGAAACATTGGGAAAGGCGCGAAGGGAACAGGAGCAGGGAAGTACCTTTAGCTGGAACTGATGTCTGAGGTGAAATTTTGTCTTGATGTCGATGTGCTGCCCAAAAAGCTATGGCTCTTACAGGAGTACTCTAAGCTCAGAATACTAAGGGGTGATTCTCTTATGTCTCATTTAGGATTCTGTCACGATTCACCTCTAACCTCTGCACTGCACTACCCAACATCCTCCCAGGCGACCTCAAGTATTGGGTTATCTCACCTTGATATTGGTCTCCTCATGTCCACTGCCGCCAGTTTTTTTCTCCAGTCTCCTTTGTGTTTGCGTCCAAAGATCTGTAAAATACAAAGATATATCCTTAATTAATTCCATACTTTGACATTCTGATTCTAGCGTGGTTGGTGCAACTTACCTGGACTTGTTTCACTCTTCGTCATCTGCTCAGTTGTTGTTTTCATGGAATACTGACCTTGTGTCTTATCTGTCAATAAATACTTCAGTTATTCACCATATCCTGCAAGTCTGTGTTGCCTGACAGTATCAGCTTTGTATTCAGATTTCTTCAATTTTATTTTAGAAGAAACATGTTATATGCACTGAGATCAGAATATTCTCTTTAGCTAGAATATATCACACTATTTCAGTTTATCTCTATGAATGCACAGTGTTTTTGACACGCAGTAAACACTAGTGTGAGCCACCCGACTACGAGCGCTCAGTGCTTCTCACACACTCAAAGAGAGAGCAAGAGCTGTCTGTACCACACAGAATTGACATGCTACATGTAAACCAAATTCTTATTTTCCTGTAAAATAACGGCATTCATTTGTAATTATTCAGCCTTTATGAATAAGTAGAAACTAATGCACAAACGGCAATCTCATTGGCTGGTGCTCACCTATTACTGTTCCCGTACTGATTTCAGCAAATCAGTTTGAGCGAACGCTGACAATGTTATTAATATTCATGAACCCTGCAGCTCATCAATCCTTAGTGCGGTTTATATTGTTATTAGGGGTAGATTCGTATATAATCTTATCAGTATTATGTTTAGTTTAGTTTTTTTTACCAAAACACTGAATGATCAACCATGTCATAAGCACCACCACCAGTCCTAAGTTCAGTTAAAATGACATATGCATTCATACTTTTTCCTTGAATCGGGAACGAGACGCTGCGTCACCGCTTTGGGAACGCCTCTGCGTGATTGCGTCGTGAAGCACGTATGTAATCAGTCAAATAGAGAGACGGAACGTCATGGGCGGGTGACGTCATAGGCCCGGAACTATAAAGCATACCGGCAAACACACGCCTTCAGCTTCTATTGTCTTCAACAAGCTCGCTATGTAACATTGTCCTTGTCAGCTCTATGTTTGTGTCTGGGTTCAGACTTTTTTGTTTTCATATAACAAGTTTGCAACACATACTGACACATAAAAAGAGAGACACTATGGCAAGTACGAACAGCAGTACAGAAAGTGTATTCCTCCCTGCTCTAGTTACATTATGAGTGGGGATACACACTTGATGTGCGTTGTTGTTTGTTTGGTAGCAGCACGCTCAGTCGGCTCTCGAAGGGCCAGTTGTCGAGGCAGCGGAGGCGGCTTGTGACGCGGGGCTCGCTATGGTCCTGTAGGAATGCTGCTATCCCGCCGGGCGCTCTTCGAGGAGGGCGCCACGTCGCGCGTGTTTCCCGCAGCGTGGCGGCGGCTTGTGTCGCGGGGCTCGCGGATGGTCCTGTCAGAGGGGTTAGAGATGGGTTCATCCCTTTCTCTGCCTTCATCTGGCAGGTCTGGTGCTTCCTCTCTGGGTTCGGGAGCCCGCGCTGCGGTTTCTCCCACCCGGGGGGCGGCCGCGATGCTGCAGTTATCTAGCTCTAACAGTAAAATAGGAGGTTGAGATATGCGGTATCAATGCAGGTGGATGTGAAGACTCGCCACTTCAATCCCTTGCAAGAGAGGAGTTGGAGGTGGTGAATAAGCAGTTAAATATTATGGTATATATTCATTATAACTTATGTGTATATATTTATAATCAGGAGCGTGCCTCAGTTAAAGCAGGCTTATGAGCGCTTTCTTTGTGCCTACTATTCAGCCTCCATAGCGGGGCTTGCCGTCTCTCTCTAATCTCCACACCGAGGTGTCGAGATTATGGGAGCGGTACATGTCTAAGTAAATTTCCAGCCCCCACATCTGTGTATAGAATAATATTACGGGTCTGATGAGACATGGTTATGGTTCGTGCCGAGGGTGGAGGAGACGCTTGCGAGCCATCTCTCTCCCGATTCGGCATCGGCCATTAAGCCCGACTTTGCCTACCAAGCCATTAAGAGCATCTTCTGCATTTATATTTCTTAATTTACTGCATATACGGGCCTTCCTACATTCTAGGCTGGTTCATGTTCCTAGGTTCCCACTAATCCTGTGAGACCTTTAGCACTGCAGGCCTCTTGTCCTCCGTTTCTGACATCAGACCAGGAAGACTATCTGGTTTGCCCTGTTCATGCACTAGGTGCTTTATTCCGCAGATCTGCCCTGTGGAAAATTTCAGAACAGCCGTTGTCTGTTACAGGCCTCCCTCGAGGGGGGGGTCCAGTCTCGAAGCAGAAGATGAGCAAGTGGGTAGTCGAGGCTATCTCACTTGCTTATGTGGCGGCTGGGCAGCCTTCTCCTTTCACCGTCCGGGCCCACTCCACCAGGAGTATGGCTGACTCTTGGGCATTTTTGGCGGGGGTTCCCTGCAGGATGTTTGTGATGCGGCAGGATGTTCCTCTCCGCTCACTTTCATCAGGTTCTTCGAGCTCGACATCTGTGCTACTCCTGGGGCTCGGGTGCTCGCCCTGACTATGTCACAAGCGGGCATCCAGCTCCTATGGGGGCGTGGGTATAGTCTCGTTCCCAAAGCGGTGACGCAGCTCGAGTTCTCTTGAAAGGGAACGTCTCGGTTACGACTGTAACCATAGTTCCGTGAATAGGGAACGAGACACTGCGTCACCCTGCCATACTCCCTGCATGCCCGTAAGCGCCTTGTTTCATCCTATTTCAGAAGCTGAAGGCGTGTGTTTGCCGGTATGCTTTATAGTTCCGGGTCTATGACGTCACCCGCCCATGACGTTCCGTCTCTCTATTGGACTGATTACATACGTGCTTCACGACGCAATCACGCAGAGGCATTCCCAAAGCGGTGACGCAGCGTCTCGTTCCCTATTCAGGGAACTTAGGTTATAGTCGTAACCGAGACGTTTTAGTTCAAATTACTTAAGTTCTATCTGTAAATCATTATTTGCAACTTTTTTTGTAATCTGAAGACATGGTTGGGGTTGTTACTTTTGCTGTTTGTACTATTTTTTCCCACTGTTTGTACCATGAGAGTATGAATAAATACAGAATATGTGTTTACATTTCAAACTTGTCATTGATTTGAATTATTATTGTTTGTATTGTGTGATGGTTTTCAGCACAGTTTCACTATTTAAACATTACCTGAATAATAATTATAAATAATTAAAATAATTATATCTGCAACTTTTCAATTTCTGAAAAGGCTGGTGTGGATTTTAAAACATTATTTTATGTATTATAGGAGCCTATTTGATGACGGTTACCTTTTACTTTAGATCATTGTTTGTTTTTCTGATGCTCTCAAGAATGCATGCAGCTCTCATTTGTAGCCAAAAACATGGGGAATGGTACTACATTTATCGTCATTGATATCGTTATAACAATAAATACCAGAAAATATAATGATCAATTTTTAAGTCCATATCGCCCATCCCTAATCTCAACATCATGTTGAGGTCATGTGAGTAATACAGTGGTGGTGACTTCTTTCACTGGTTGTGAGGTGTAACAATGCAGTGGGAAAAGGAGCAGGAATCTGTTTCAGCAGCCTTGAACGTGAAGCTCTGTGGGATCTCCTGTTGCATCAAATGGGTCCTAAAATCTGTAACATGCAGATGAGGCCCTGACGTAGATGCAGAAGGTCCTTTACAATCCGGAACACGCAGATGAAGGTACCGTGAAGTGAAGGTTTGCTCGCCAGAGCTTAACATTGTTGCAAATGTGTCTGTATGTATTTTGCCCCTCTGGGCCAGAGACTCAGAACTTGTTCAATTTGCTTTTGTCTCTCTTGCATGGAGACTTTGGATTGTTGTATCTGTTATTGTCTCATTGGATGAAGACTCTGAATTTAGTGGGTCTGTTAATGTCTCTTTCCTCACAGACTGGAGACTGAGATCGTGGTTGTATCTGTTACTGTCTCACAAGCTGCTGGCATCAGAGGGGGCCCGCACAGTGTGGCCCACCCTTCTTTCCCTCTGTGGAACACATTTGCATTATCTAAAACACATAGTTAGCACATGTTTTATCAGTGCATTATTCACTTTCCAAACTAACATCAGAATACCTTTGGCAATGTTCTAAACATAGAGTCCAAACATGATAGAAAAAGATTGAACTGTCATGCATGCATTCATTTGTACAGTATGTTTACAACTTAATTTGTGTAAGATGTTAGACTACAAATAGCTGTCACTGAGAAAACATATTTATCTCAATAAGTATACAAATGGATGTGTTGCAGTTCACATTAATTTTAAATAGGGATGCACCGAATCCAGGATTCGGGTTCGGATTCGGCCGAATATTGGGCTTTTTGACGGGGTTATGTTTCTGACGAACCTTAGAATTTTGTTCCACCCTACCGAACCCTAGGCTTGCACTACACGCCTCCGCTGATTGAACGTAATGACGCCGCCGTTGATTATGGGAACGTGTTTACTAGCTGGACCGTTCGAATCCAGTAGGCTGTGAGAAAGTGAAAATGAAACTCGTGAACAGAAAACGTGTTGTTTGGCAGTACTTTAAGTCAAAAGAAGCTATTCAAGTCGAGCAACATGTTCAATTTGCAATGCCGATTTGTCTCGTGGTGGCAAGGACCCTAAAACCATAGCCGCTGTTAAAAACATTTGCACATTAAACATCCGAAAGAATACGAGTTGTGCATGAAGGAATCTACAGACAGCAGCCAAAATGCAGCAACTTCAGGAAGGACGGTCATCCTGGCATAATGTTGCCTATTCTTAATTAAAATTAAATTAAATTAAAAATACACTGCTGTAGGGATGCTCATTTCGGTTAATTTTCATAACCGACAACCGTTGCTCATTATCCGATTATTAACCGTTAACTGATAACATTATAATATTGAATTGGCTTTAAATAAAAATATGATTGACGAGTGTCTGTGACCCGTTAAAAAGACACTTTTTTCACAGGTTTATTAACCGTGCAAACAGCAGCATACAGATCAGATAAAATATAAATAAAAAGAATAAAATAAGGCGTACACTACATATTTATCACTTAAAGGTCCCATGGCATGACATTTTCATTTTATGAGGTATTTCAACATTAATATGAGTTCCCCTAGCATGAATATTGTCCCCAAGTGGATAGAAATGTTGATTGGTGTAAAACCGAGTTCTGGCTGTCTTTCTCTGCCTTTGAGAAAATGACAGGCCAGACGAACCAATCCTGAAGTCTCCTGGTTTGACGTCCAAGCAGGAACGGTTACCTCCCTTTCCTCCGCCCAGAGAATCTGGCACGCCCATGCAAGCGCTATATTTGTGGCTTGTGAACGAGTGAATGCTGGCAGTTTCTCAGTGTTTGGATGTACAAATGAAAACAGAAGTCTTTTTTCAGTTCCTTCTGATCTGTGATCCGTGATTTCTTATGTGTAGCTAATTATTTATTATTCGTGCACACACTGCGGCTTCTCTCTCTCCCGACAGAACGGTGTTTTCGTGTTTTCTATCTTGTGAGTCAGTGTTTTTGTACGTCCTCGTCGCGTCTATCTGTTCTTAAATGTGCATACTGTCGGGAGTTTCTGCTCAACATCAGCAGAGCCACATCTTTAGAGAGAAACCTCACTCGGCCTTCAACACCCCCGACCCCCAGTACTGCATCTGGCCCACTGCGGAGGCACCAAACGTGGCGTGAGATTAAGCAGAAGGGGGGTAAGCGTGAGGGTATCCGGCTAGGCTAGCCAGCTTTCCCCACAATAAACTGGATTACATTCGATTACTGCTGTTGTGTCTTTGTTTGCGCTGTGTAAGTTACTCAATGCGCGTCACTGACGCTTTTCATATGATTGGAACATATCTAGAAATAATGCTTTAATCAAACTTACTAACTCGTTCATCTCGCTGTAATGGTACATTGCATGTGTTACAAAGTTGGTAGAATAATGATGTTTATTCAGAACTCTCAGATACAAAGACAATAAACTCGCGCTGACAGACAGCGCTCTCACAACTCAGTAGTTACTATAAATAACTTTGTTAGCAATTGCTCCGTCTCCGTGATGTCCGGTTCGCGAACGAATCATTCTTTTGAATCGGTTCTTTTTAGTGAACCGAACCAGTTCACCAAATCGGACTGAATCGTTCTAAACGGTTCGCGTCTCGAGTCAGCGCTGATCCATAATTTACTAAAGTTACTAACTTTCTGACATGAGTGACAGCCCCTCCGACTAGAAATAAACTAATAACCTGAAGTATATTCTAGTAACTACAACAGTTCACCCTGAACTAAGACATGCTGAGAGAACTGATGAGAAGTGAACCAGAGAAGTCTCTCTGGCAGCAGCTTGTGCGTCGTAGACCTCGTTAAACCACGCCCCCTCCGCTCATTTCAAATGCAAAGATGTCAGCCAATCACAACAGTGGCCGTTTTTACTGAAGTCTCACAGCATACACGCCTCTTGAAACAGGGCATTCAGCCACAGGGCAAACAGCAGTATAGACAAAATGCCTTTTATTTCTAAATTATGACATTTTATGATGTAAAAATCATACTAACAATATAAGTACACCTCAGGAAACACTATAAAATAATAGAAAAATGCCATGCCATGGGACCTTTAAATAATTACCAAATTAAGATGACAAAACAAAAATACACTGAATCCGTTTGAAGCTTTGAAGAACTGGAATATTTTTTTTGTCGAATAAAAATAGCAAGCCTACCTCAATCCACAAATTGCATGTTTTTTTTGTTTTTTTTTAAGTAACATGTCTAAGTGATGTGGGTCAGTCTGGAGCGCAGCCTGTTGACAGCTAAACCCGCGGCAGAAAACACCTTCTCGCCTTCCAAGCTTTATAATGACAGTGAACGGGGCCCACGAGTTTGAAGCTCAAAAATGTGCATCCATCCATCATAAACGTACTCCACATGGCCCCAGGGGGTTAATAAAAGCCATCTGAAGCGAATCGATAGGTTTTTGTAAGAAAAATATCCATATTTAAAACTTTATAAAATAAAATATCTAGCTTCCTCCGGACCACCTTCCGTATTCAACTTATGAAGAAAAAAGCGTAACTGAAAAGTTTTAAATATATTCTTTTTTAAATATTTTTTTCTTACAAAAGCCAATTGATTAGCTTCAGAAGGCCTTTATTAACCCCCGGTCCATATGAAGTTCATTTATGATGGATGGTTGAGCTTCAAACATGTTCACTGCCATTATAAAGCTTGGAAGCGTCAGGATATTTATTAATATATCTCTGATTATGTTCATCAGAAAGAAAAAAGTCATGTACACCTAGGATGGCTTGAGGGTAAAACATGGGATAATTTTCATTTTAAAGTAACTAATCCTTTAAGCATGGTTATGAATGGATTCTGGCCTGTCTTTGTTTTAGCCACCACTGCTGCATTTAAAGGGTCCTAAGGAATTTGATCCCGATCTTAGGGATTAGTCTCAAGATGGGTGAAGGGCAGAAACCCTGCTTGGTACTAGGGGTCTTTTTCTTGCCCTCAACAAGGTGTCTGTCAGTTGTCCTAGCATCCTTATCTGATGCCTTTGGACATTTGTTTGTGCTAGTCCACCAAGAACCAATGAACTGTAGCAAAACTTTCGGACCCACTTTATATTAGATGGCCTTAACTACTACTAACATTTTAATTAATAATTTGATACAATGCACTTATTGTGTACATACATGTTTTTACATTGTACTTAAATAAAAAAAACACATCTGTAATTGATTTCTGTAGTTACATTTATAATTACACTGTTGACACTTCCCTTACACCTAACCCTACCCTTAAACTTACCCATACCACCACACTTGTCCCTAACTTTACCCGTAACCCACCTCAATAGCAGCAAAAGTGTTTTTCAATACAATATGAACACAATAAGTACATTGTACTTATTTTTGATGTAAGTACATAGTAGTTAAGGCCATCTTGTATAAAGTGGGACCAAACTTTCTCCACTGTTGCAGTCAGAGAGGGCCCCACCATAAAACTGGGCCCTAGAATGTCCTGTTTACTGCAACGTTATTGTTGGATTATTGTATATTGTATATATATATATATATATATATATATATATATATATATATATATATATATATATATATATATATATATATATATATATATATATATATATATATATATATATATATATATATATATATATATATATATATATATAACATCAAATTGTGTGTGTACGTTTGGGAGGGTTGTTAATGTAATAATTAAGAAACCTAATTTTCTTTGCTCTTTAAATTACATCCATCACCCTTATTTTAAATACAATTGTCCGATACATTATTTATTTATTTAAGGTAATTAGTCGATTTCTTCCAGTCATAAGGTGTTTTTAATTACCCCTTGAAACATCTGTGTTAATTGCTCTATGAAATGTGCTTATTTATATCACACCAAGTGTTGACTCACTCCCACAGAGATAGATGTGATTGCACACTGGTGATTTGTCTTGAGAAGAGTAAAGTACAGATCTAAAGTGCTTGAGTTTAGTGGATGTATTCTCTGAAGAACAAGCCCAGTACGACCATCCGTGTCCGACTGCGGCATGTCACCATTAGCCCTGCACTATTAATCACCAGCACTGGAGAAATCATTCACAGATCTGTAGTGATCTGCACTTTATTTGACTGCTGTAATATACCACCTTTGATTAATTACCACTAGTTATAACATAAAATATGACTGAGCTATGGAGAGCTCTGCTCCTCGGCGCCTATCAAAATGGCAGTTATCTTTGCTCAGCATTGTTAGCATTATTATCAGACTTTTAGCATTCCTGCTAATGTGAACATTACATTGTTGGGTAGATTTAAGATGTAGTACAGTATATTAAAGCTGCAGTCTGTCACTTTCTTGCATTCAAAATGTATATAATAAGGGAGTAGGGACAGCGGGGCACAGCCTAATGCTTTTTGACTTTCTCGGTTTGTGTAAATCCACTTGGAGTTCAGAGTATTTATTTTTTCCCACATTAATTGCACACATGTCTAGTACAATTGAGTGGTTTTGTTTCATTAATACAGTGTATACTTTTTCTTGATTTACCCCGAAAGAGTGGAAGTGAAATGTGTCAACATGCCCCATAGGTGGGGTACATTGTAACATAACAAAATGACAACTGATATAATAAAAAAAATATCCAAGACAAACTAAAATATTTTGTCAATAAAATACAATTATTAACTTTTTCAAATACAATAATGGCATTTTTTAATAATTCAAAATACATTTTTTTTTGAGTTTGACAACAAACACACCTCAAAACACAGTTATACAGCAAAGTTAAAAATATGAAAAATTAAGCATTTCTGAACATTGACTCTCAGTCTTTATTCACCTTTTTCTCATTGTTTCTCAATAGAATTCATAAAAAGTATAAAATAGAATAGCATAGTTCTAATAGGGGCACATTGTAATGCAGTGTTAAAACATGCCCCACCTCCTCAACTGGGATTTAAACCTGACTCGTTGGCTGGTTAGATCCGCATTAAAGAACGATCTCAACCAGATATAAGATTAAAATAATATCAAATTAGTCTTATTTAAAATAAACACACACAAAAAAAAACAGATGAAAAAATAACTTAAGAAATTTACTTTTGCTATGGTTAAATAAATGTTCAGTGATATCGTCCAAAGATTTTTTAATTTTGACGCAATTTTTTCTCTAAACAATGTTGATATGGCATCTAGTAAATACACTAAGTTTTGTCATCCTGGCATGTGTGGAAAGTCTTAAACCATCAGAGGTGGAAAGAGTTATAAAAAACTAAAAAGTAGTTCATAAAAAATTTACTCAGAGTAAAAGTTACTTAGTTACTTTTTTTAACAGCGAGGGTGGGGGACTCTCCAGTGTAGGGTTGTAGTAGAATTATATTTTCATGATATGATAACCATCTCAGAAAACGTCTCGGTTACGTATGGTAACCCTCGTTCCCTGAAGGAGGGAACGGAGACGTACGTCGGACGTACCGACGAATTGGGATCACTTCTGGGAGCCCCTATCAGCTTCGAGCTATCTAGAACCGGCCAATGGACAATTGGCGTGCGAGATTTGCATCTCGCGCCCCGCCCCGCGCCGCGGGTATAAACAGGAAGCGAGAGCGAATGCACGCTGTTTTTCACTGAGGAGCCACACGTAGTGGCTCGACCTGCAGTGATGGTACAGCAACTGTGGCGACGGGACGTACGTCTCCGTTCCCTCCTTCAGGGAACGAGGGTTACCATACGTAACCGAGACGTTCCCATTCAGTCGGTCACGTTCGACGTACGTCGGACGTACCGACGAATTGGGATCCCCTATGGAAAACGCCATAGTTACTACCACTTCCAGCGCCCAGCGATGAGCCCCACAGACCCCGAACTGATGCGGGCGGGTAGGTTCACGCAGGGAGAGTCAAAGCTGCTGTTCCGCAAGACCCACTCAGCTGACTGTATTGGATAACGCTGGGAAAGCGTGCCTGTGAAGGCAGCTGCGGAAGCCACATCATGCCCAGAGGGAGTAACATGTGGAGAATACACGTATGGGCTGGCCGAGGGCAGCACAACATACGGAAGTCTCAGGGGTGGCCCCGGCCAATTAGGAGGGAGACAACACGAACCTGAGACGGCAGAGGAGCTCTGCCGAGGGAAAGACACGGGCTCGCCGTAGGGAGCCGAACCGTGGAAGAATACACATATGGGACCGCCGTGGGGGTCTCTACATATGGAACCCAGCCTAACACAAGTTCCACCAATGCATACGAGTGTTAGACCTGGCGTCGAACGCTCCGCCACGTCCGACTGCCGCGGGTTGCGGAGGACTCAACAGGGTTCGCCGTTCCGGGGAACTCGACTGGAGCAGAATAAGCGCACGCATCAGTCTACCATAGGGGAGGGAATGGCGCAGCAAGCCGACACTGGAACGGGTACTTCGGTGTTACT
This sequence comes from Gobio gobio, assembly GCF_949357685.1. NCBI lineage: Eukaryota > Metazoa > Chordata > Actinopteri > Cypriniformes > Gobionidae > Gobio > Gobio gobio. The sequence continues at coordinate 13,406,153 of NC_137111.1, read as the reverse complement.
GACTATGGGAAGTGAGCACACAGGAAGAGACCGGCTCTACACGGAGGCTATAGAATCTAGCGAACGTGTTAGGTGTCGCCCAGCCCGCAGCTCTACAAATATCTGTCAGCGAGGCGCCACGAGCCAGCGCCCAGGAAGAGGCAACACCCCTAGTGGAGTGGGCTCTTAACCCGAGCGGGCAGGGCACGTCTTGGGACTGATAAGCCAAGACGATGGCGTCCACTATCCAGTGGGCCATCCTCTGCTTGGAGACAGCCTTTCCCTTCTGCTGTCCTCCGTAACAGACGAAGAGCTGCTCTGAGGTCCTGAAGCTTTGCGTTCTGTCCACGTAAGTCCGGAGAGCACGGACGGGACAGAGAAAAGCTAGGGCTGGGTCTGCCTCCTCCGAAGGCAGCGCTTGCAGGCTCACCACTTGGTCCCGGAAGGGAGTAGTGGGAACCTTGGGCACGTATCCAGGCCGGGGTCTCATGATCACATGAGAGTTACCGGGCCCGAACACCAGGCACGATTCGTCGACCGAAAATGCCTGCAGGTCCCCTACCCTCTTGATGGAGGCCAACGCAATCAGGAGTATAGTCTTTAATGACAGGATTTTCAACTCGGCTGACTGCAGAGGCTCAAAGGGTTCTCTCTGTAGTGCAGTAAGCACCAGAGCTAAGTCCCAAGAGGGTATAGAGGGAGGACGAGGAGGATTTAATCTCCTCGCTCCCCTAAGGAACCTGACGATCAAATCGTGCTTACCTAGAGATTTTCCATCTACGAACTCATGATTAGCGGCGATAGCGGCGACATAGACCTTGAGGGTGGAGGGAGACAGCCTTCGCTCCAACCCATCCTGTAGAAAGGTAAGCACAGAAGCGATCGAACATCTTCGGGGGTCTTCTTGGCGGGAAGAGCACCAATCGACGAACAGGTTCCACTTCAACGCATAGAGGCGCCTCGTAGAGGGGGCTCTAGCGGAAGTGATGGTGTCCACTACCGCTTGTGGTAGGTCACCTAGAACCTCCGCGTCCCGTCCAGGGACCAGACATGGAGTTTCCAGAGGTCTGGACGCGGGTGCCATAGGGTGCCCCGTCTCTGAGTCAGGAGGTCCTGTCTCAGAGGAATGGGCCAGGGAGGTGCTGTCGCAAGGAGCACTAGTTCCGGGAACCAGGTCCGGTTGGGCCAATACGGAGCAACCAACAGGACCTGCTCCTCGTCCTCCCTGACTTTGCACAGTGTCTGCGCAAGAAGGCTCACTGGGGGAAACGCATACTTGCGTTCTTCCCGGGGCCAGCTGTGGGCCAGGGCATCCGACCCGAGGGTCCCCTCGGTCAAGGAATAAAACCACTGACAGTGGGTCGTCTCTGGGGAGGCAAACAGGTCTACCTGTGCGGCCCCGAAACGACTCCAGATTAGCTGGACCGCCTGGGGATGGAGTCGCCATTCTCCCGGAAGTTCCTGCTGACGTGACAGCTCGTCGGCCGCACAATTGAGCAGGCCCGGAATGTGAACAGCACGAAGCGACCTCAGATGCTTCTGACTCCATAAGAGGAGATGGCGGGCGAGTTGCGACATGCGACGGGAGCGTAGACCACCCTGTTTGTTGATGTACGCTACGGCCGCAGTGTTGTCCGTCCGGACCAGAACGTGCTTGCCTCTGAGCGGCACTTTGAAGCGGCTGAGTGCAAGACGAACTGCTAACAACTCGAGGCAATTGATATGCCATTGCAGCTGAGGCCCCGTCCACAGGCCCGAAGCTGCAAGCCCGTTGTACGTGGCACCCCAACCCGTGGATGAGGCATCCGTGGAGACAACGGAGTGCCTGGACACTTGTTCTAGGGGGACTCCCGCCCGGAGAAACAAAGGGTCCGACCACGGGCCGAAGGTTTGGCGGCACCTCGGAGTCACTTGGACGCGGAGGGAACCGCTGTGCCACACCCATCTCGGGACTCGATCGTGTAGCCAGCGTTGAAGCGGTCTCATATGAAGCAATCCGAGCGGCGTTACTGCGGCTGCGGATGCCATATGCCCCAGGAGCCTCTGAAAATGTTTCAGTGGAACCGCTGTCCTGCCTTTGAATGAATTCAGGCAGTTCAACACCGACTGGACGCGCTCCTCGGTGAGGCGCGCAGTCATGGCGACCGAGTCCATCTCCATACCGAGAAAAGAGATCCTCTGCGTGGGGCAGAGTTTGCTCTTCTCCCAGTTGACCCGAAGTCCCAACTGGCTGAGGTGACTGAGCACCTTGTCCCTGTGTTCGCACAACTGCTCTCGTGACTGGGCAAGAATCAGCCAGTCGTCGAGGTAGTTGAGGATGCGAACACCATGCTCTCTCATGGGAGCAATGGCCGCCTCCGCAACCTTCGTAAAGACGCGGGGCGACATGGACAGGCCGAAGGGTAAGACGCGGTACTGATATGCCCGTCCCTCGAACGCGAAGCGCAGAAAGGGCCGGTGTCGAGGGAGAATCGAGACATGAAAGTACGCGTCCTTCAGGTCGATCGCTGCAAACCAATCTTGGGGACGGATGCACCTGAAGATGCGCTTCTGCGTTAACATCGTGAACGGCAGCCTGTGAAGGGACCGGTTCAGGAATCGCAGGTCCAAGATCGGTCGTAACCCGCCGCCTTTCTTGGGTACAATGAAGTACGGGCTGTAGAACCCGGACCTCATATCGGCTTGAGGGACCGGCTCTATCGCGTCCTTCGCCAGTAGGACAGCGATCTCCGCCCTGAGCACGGGGGCGTTCGCCTCCACTACAGTCGTGAAGTGAACGCCCCTGAACTTGGGGGGACGCCGGGCGAACTGAATCGCATAGCCGAGTCTGATGGTACGGATGAGCCACCGAGACGGGCTGGGAAGCGCTAGCCAGGCTCCCAGACTCCGAGCAAGGGGGACCATCGGCACCACAGACGTACCCGCAGCGGGGCAGCGAGGCGGAACGCAGGGATCCGGCTCGGACGGCATGGGAGCGGCCCGTAGCGGGATCTGAGTGTGCTGTGCAACACTTACCTGCATCCGCGGAGGGGACGTGCGAGTGCGGGGAGGCCGCTTGTGTGCGTCCCGACAGCCGGCGTCCCCTGCTGGCGAAGGGAGAGGTACTTGAGGGTGGCGAGGCATGGGAGCGTCGACCACCGCCAAGCGCGCTCTCTTGGCACCCAGAGATATTGGAAACTGCTCTTTTATTGATGTTTTGGGTGCCGCTGGCACTGGGACCAGCGGCGGAACAGACAAACAAAAGATTTTCCCCCGGCCCTCCTCCGGGGGAAGGAGTGGTGCTGCAGCCATCTCCCTCAGAGCAGTTTCCTCCATCTCTGGGTGGCCCGTCTCAGGGTCGCTTGCGACGACGCTTGCCACCTGGCTTGGCAGCGGCCTGAGCGGGCTGGACATCCTTCCCACGGCCGGCCCCACGCCGTCGGCTGGTGGAAGGCTGCTGCGGTGCCTTGGCGGGGGCGGAGGCGGCGGCGGGTGGACGTCCTCGGCGACGAGTAGTCGGAGGCGCTGCCACCGGCGGCGGGGTGGAGGCAGCAGCGGGCCGCCGGGGCAGGATGTGCTTGATCGCCTCCGTCTGCTTCTGGGCGGCCGAGAACTGTTGGGCGAAGCTCTCGACCGCGTCGCCGAACAACCCAGCTGACGAGATGGGGGAGTCCAGGAACCGATATTTATCGGCTTCCCTCATATCAGCCAGGTTGAGCCAGAGATGACGCTCCTGGACCACAAGCGTGGACATCGCCTGACCGATGGAACGGGCGGTGACTTTCGTCGCCCGGAGGGCGAGGTCCGTCGCCGTCCGGAGCTCCCGGAGGAGCTCTGGGTCAGGCCTACCCTCGTGCATGTCAAGGAGTGCCTGGGCCTGGTGGACCTGAAGCAACGCCATGCCATGCAAAGCGGACGCAGCCTGCCCGCAGGCCTTGTAAGCCTTCCCAGTCAGACTGGAAGAGAACTTACAGGCCCGGGACGGGAGACGCGGGTCACCGCGCCAGTTAGAGGCGGTCGCCGGACACAGTTGCATCGCGACGGCGCGCTCCACTGGCGGGATCCCCACGTAACCCTTGGCTGGCCCGCCGTCGAGGGTAGTGAGAGGGGAGGAGTCACTCGGCCGGTTTCTGGCAGAAAAAGGTGCCGTCCACGACCTCGTGAGCTCCTCATGCACCTCCGGGAAGAAAGGTGTCGGGGCGGGACGCTGAGAACCAGCGCGACCCACCCCGAGGAACCAATCGTCCAACCTAGAGGGTTCGGGACACGGTGGAGGGTTCCACTCGAGCCCAACCCTTTCGGCGGCCCGGGAAAGCATAGCAGCCATCTCAGGGTCCGGGGCAGCCGTTGCCACTCTCCCAGAGGGAGGCAGTACAACTGACCCTTCATCCCCCGAGGACTGAAACTCCCCCTCCGATGCAGCGATTGACATCTGTTCGTCTGCTGGAGCTCCAAAAGTCACCACTGGTCTCCCGTGGGAGGGTCCAGCGGGTTCTCCTGGAGGCTCTACCGGCTGCGGAGCAGAGGGAATAGGGGCCTGCGGAGATTCACTCGGCGGGTTTGCCCTAAACGTGATCCTCAGATCACCCTGGCCATCCAAAGAAGCAGGACCGCCCGGGTTAGGGGCAGCCCTGGTTCGTGGGATGGGTAAGGGGACTCCCCCAGCCCGGAGGTAGGAGAGTCTCGATCTTAACTCCGAGATGGTCATGTTCCCGCAGTGGGAACATGAACCATCCACAAACGCCGCCTCAGCGTGCTGTATGCCCAAACACGTGAGACAGCGATTGTGACCGTCAGCAGGGGACAGGGAACGACCGCATCCAGAAACGCACGGGTGGTAAGACATCCTGAAAAGGACGGCACGTCACCCGTGAACTCTTTTTGTGAGGAAACGCTCTGTGCTGAAGTTCCCTGTACTCAAACAGGGAAAACGCCCAACCAGACCAACAGAAATTTGTTGCTGTGAAAACAGCAGTTTTCTCTGCTCTCTCAGCAGCTGGATGAGTCAGCGCGGTCCCGCTGAAAGGTGCCGTTTCTCCAACACGCGTCCTCCTCTGGTCCTCTCCGGTCTAGTTCTCTTGCTGTAGCAGCGAAAATACTCTTCTATAACAGATGAGTGAGTCGTCTTCATATGCCTGTGTGGCTCCGAAGTGAATGACAGCGTGCATTCGCTCTCGCTTCCTGTTTATACCCGCGGCGCGGGGCGGGGCGCGAGATGCAAATCTCGCACGCCAATTGTCCATTGGCCGGTTCTAGATAGCTCGAAGCTGATAGGGGCTCCCAGAAGTTATCCCAATTCGTCGGTACGTCCGACGTACGTCGAACGTGACCGACTGAATGGGAACAGAGTTTCACAGCATCACGGTATTAAACGATTATTTAATAAATAAACTGTATTATTCAAATTATGGATATTATTATCATCAGTTAAAATGGCCGTTAAAATTAATGACATTTTTTTTTGTTAAAATGCTTTATTATAACAAACTTGAAACCATTTGTTTTGTTTATTAAAATTTCAATAAAACGTCTAATTAACTAAATTCAATAAATTATTATGAATTAGATTAACAACTTATTTTTATCATTAATTTATTAAAATGTGTAAGAATAATAGTGTCCTATGAAATTTATACACTCACCTAAAGGATTATTAGGAACACCATACTAATACTGTGTTTGACCCCCTTTCGCCTTCAGAACTGCCTTAATTCTACGTGACATTGATTCAACAAGGTGCTGAAAGCATTCTTTAGAAATGTTGGCCCATATTGATAGGATAGCATCTTGCAGTTGATGGAGATTTGTGGGATGCACATCCAGGGCACGAAGCTCCCGTTCCACCACATCCCAAAGATGCTCTATTGGGTTGAGATCTGGTGACTGTGGGGGCCATTTTAGTACAGTGAACTCATTGTCATGTTCAAGAAACCAGTTTGAAATGATTCGAGCTTGACATGGTGCATTATCCTGCTTGAAGTAGCCATCAGAGAATGGGTACATGGTGGTTATAAAGGGATGGACATGGTCAGAAACAATGCTCAGGTAGGCCGTGGCATTTAAACGATGCCCAATTGGCACTAAGGGGCCTAAAGTGCGCCAAGAAAACATCCCCCACACCATTACACCACCACCACCAGCCTGCACAGTGGTAACAAGGAATGAGGGATCCATGTTCTCATTCTGTTTACGCCAAATTCTGACTCTACCATCTGAATGTCTCAACAGAAATCGAGACTCATCAGACCAGGCAACATTTTACAAGTCTTCAACTGTCCAATTTTGGTGAGCTCGTGCAAATTGTAGCCTCTTTTTCCTATTTGTAGTGGAGATGAGTGGTACCCGGTGGGGTTTTCTGCTGTTGTAGCCCATCCGCCTCAAGGTTGTGCGTGTTGTGGCTTCAAAAATGCTTTGCTGCCTACCTGGGTTGTAACGAGTGGTAATTTCAGTCAAATTTGCTCTTCTATCAGCTTGAATCAGGCGGCCCATTCTCCTCTGACCTCTAGCATCAACAAGGCATTTTCGCCCACATGACTGCCGCATACTGGATGTTTTTCCCTTTTCAAACCATTCTTTGTAATCCCTTGAAATGGTTGTGCGTGAAAATCCCAGTAACTGAGCAGATTGTGAAATACTCAGACCGGCCCGTCTGGCACCAACAACCATGCCACGCTCAAAATTGCTTAAATCACCTTTCTTTCCCATTCTGACATTCAGTTTGGAGTTCAGGAGATTGTCTTGACCAGGACCACTCCCACCCAATGTATCGGACCACATTGAAGCAACTGCCATGTGATTGGTTGATTAGATAGTTGCATTAATGTGAAATTGAACAAGCGTTCCTAATAATCCTTTAGGTGAGTGTATATTTATATATATATACAAATATATTATCAAGAACGGTGGTAATCAAATAAAAACGTATATCCTTTTATTTTTTTTGGCAAAGTGCTGCAAAACAGAGATTTACTAAATTAAACCATGGATTAAAAAATATATTCTTAAATAATGTTTAAATTATGTATTATTATTATTATTATTATTATTATTATTTTGAAAAGTACATTCTATTGTAGGCCTATCTAAACGTTTATTTTCATGGGTTGTAGTGAAGACATGTTTCAGAGTGTATGTGACAATGGTTTTTATTCAAATAAAATGATGAAAATGCTCATTAGGGGTTCTCTCAGATCATGTCCAAATATAGTTTGTGACGGGCATCCCCTGGATTCCGGTATTCCCTCTGCATCACACAAATCATTCGGCCTTAAGTTATAAACATACCTTTATCTGCACAGAGGGATGGTGTTCCTGGACATGTTCTATATGTTTTCTCATTTTGCAGCCACTTTGTATCCATATTTTTTGCAAATTGGAAATCCTTTAGGACAACCATACATAATTTTTTTTTTTTTACTATATCCAAAGTATTTCCATACTAGCCAGGGCGGCACCATCCCAGGTGCAAACTCAAGGCAGGTGGGAGAAACCAAAAGGGCCTGAAGGTCTCCAACTCTTTTCAGGGATGAAATAGCCAGAAGGAAGACAGGGTCAGAAATTTTTAGGGTCAGAAATTTCTCAGAAACTGACTCAAGGGGCTCAAATGGAGCCAACGATAGGCCCTCTAGGACTACAGCCAGGTCCCAGGAAGGAACCCGGGTACGTTTTGCAGGCCTCAGCCTTAGAGTACCAAGAAGGAAGCGAATAATCAGAGGATCTCTCCTCAGAGATATATTACCCACAGGGGCGTGGTAAGCCGCAATGGCCGCCACATAGACCTTAAGGGTAGATGGAGATAACCCTGCTGAGAAGCGATTTTGTAACAACTCAAGCACTGTACCACTTCGGCAGTTAACCAGATCCCACTGACGGTCATTACACCAAGTAATGAAGACTTTCCATTTCAAGGCAAAAAGCTTCCTCATAGCTGGATCTCTGAAATGTAATATGGTCTCTACAACCTCCAAAAGTTGAGAGACCAGCATCTATGATTTGGCCCCCCTCAGAGAACAAACCCACAGATTCCAAATCCCCTCTATAAAGATAAAAACACATATGCACACATACGTATTCAAACACCCTTGCCTATAGGCTGAACACGTAGTGCTTGTGTACATGCCGTTGCCGTTTTCACGGATTCGGGGGTTTGCTCAGGGATGATGATGGTGTAGTTTCAAAACTATTTCATGATTTGCATTCTCTGGCCATTAGATGCTGTTGCCATGCGGATGGGGTCCGGAACGCATTGGTTTTTTTTTGCTTTAATTGAAGATGGTGTTGAAGATCAGTTTGATTGCCATTCAGATGAGATGCTGAAAGCTGAAGGCATACTGAAAATTATTTCTCTTTAATGTGTCTCAGTATATTTTTCCAGCTGCTGTCACATGCCCTACAGAAGACATTATTACCTTTGTGACTATTTATGGTCTAGGCAGCTATGTGTATTGTGTATTGACATTCCGCACACATTATGATTAGGGTTTGTAGTATACAACTTATAACAATAATTAAGTCCAAATTTTTAAACGTACTGACTACATTCCACACTGTTATGTGTCTAAAATTTTATTTCAAGTGTGCTAATTTTTAATGGGCTTTTTTACCTTTAATGTACAGGACAGTAGAAAGAGAAACTTTTATATGAATATTGAATATGAAAATATTTTTATTTTTAAACAAGATTTTATATGAATTAATGAATAAATATAATGTTAAATTTCAATCAAATCACATTTATGTATAGCATGTTCAAAGCAGCTTCAGAGTAATGAACACGAAAATAAAATCATGTAAATCATGTAAATGTTTTAAATTCAGCAGTTTAGAAACAACTTTAATTTCAGATGAATAGCAGCTCTAAATATGTAATATTTTGCTCAATTCAGATTATATGTTCACTCAGCGTCAATGCTGCAAAGTTCATCATTTCTGAAACAACTTCAAACACCGCTATACAAAAGACAAGTGACATTATCCAGCTCAATTTAGTTCAAGTGTTTGTGTTCTCATCCAATAGTGTCAATATAGTCAGATCGATAATATCTTCTTAATATTTATTGTCTTTTAAGCCCTTTGTAGCAAAGTTTGGTATAGGGAAGGAAGGAAGAAGACAGACTTGTGGTTTTTATTATAAAAATCAACAACTCAAACAAAATATAAACAACAGCTCAGTAAGGTTATTTTCCTCTCAAAGTGTCCTCCAGAGTTTCCTCAGTCCCTCTGTGCCACGAGTCTGCAGTCAGTCTCTCTCCCAAATGTCCTCTTCCAGGTGGCTTTTATCTGGTCTCGCCACGCCCATTACTGGAACAAGACACAGGTGTTCATCATTTGCACTTAACCCACTTATGCATTAGACCTTATACCTACCAAGCTATTGAAATAGATCCTTCAAGAAAACATAGACCTTCACCATTGTCATAAGGCTGGCTGTTATTAAGCATCTCATTTTAAAAACACCATTTCATATCACTGAGACTGCTTTATTCCGAGCTCTTATCATCTAATCATGATTGCATCTCTCTTTTAGTGTTACTATAAGTGCTGCCTTTGATACTATAGACCACAAACATTCCTGGGATAGGCTCGAAAATGATGTTCGCATTAGTGGAATTGCATTACAATGGTTAAAATTTTAATTATCTGACCATTAACAATTTGTAGCAATTAAATGAAAAGGTGTCATATCGATCTCAAGTTCAGTATGGAGTACTGCAAAGGTCAGTGCTAGGAGTGTTGCTTTTCATCCTGTGCATGCTACACTTGGGAAATATTATTAAGAGACATGTTTTAATTATTGGACTAAAGACCTCCACATGTAATAACCCAGAATGCTGTCTAGCTCTTGAAGGATGCTCTGTTGAGTCTTTGTTGTCAGTCAGGAAACTATTTGATAGTAATTGTGTTTAAAACCAAATTCTTCCATTAAAAAAAAAAAAAAATCTCCAAATGGTGACATATGCTCTCAATGTCAAATGATGAAAAGTTAATGAATGCATGTGTGGCTGTTAAATGTACACCTTGGGACACAATGAATTAACAACTCGGTTGAAAGCACAGATGTTCATCGCCACAGTGAAAGGGTAGAATGGATATGAAAACAAAACCTTTTTATCAAATAAAACAAAAAAACAACTCAACCAGTCGCAAACAAAAATAAATCAGAAACACTATACAATTCGTCAGGAGCTCACAATCAAATAGCAGGTGAGCATAGCACTCAAATTTCTACTCCACTACACACTCCACACGTGATTAAAAAAAGAAACAAACACACAGAAAGCAGAGAGAGAGAGAGAGAGAGAGAGAGAGAGAGAGAGAGAGAGAGAGAGAGAGAGAGAGAGAGAGAGAGATGAAATGAAATGAAACAGTACACGGTGGGGCTTCAACCGCCGAACGTTATAATAAAACAGATGCACGATTCATCAGCTGACTCTGACGATTCAACTCTCAATGTGTCTTCAATCAATGGTAGTTAAGCTCCAACAACTGGAATAGCATCAGGGAATCATCATCAGATCATCTGAATCAAACTTTAGTTCCGGATTATGGCGCAAGACGCACAGCCGAAGTAGCACATCAGACTCAAAATGAATAGAATGAGCCAGTTCAAGCAACTGTTGAAGTTTATTGACAGTTTGTTCAAAATGGCTCCCTAACACACATTCACTATTCCCTACATTACTCCACCAATATAGTCCACTTGATGAAGTGAATGAAAAAGAGTGAGTGAATTTGGAGGCTGAGTGCGCCAGAAGGGCGCCACATTTGCATTGTGCTTGTTGTTTAATAATCATTTGAAACTTAGCAAACTGGCAGCTCCAATAGTAACACAAATATTTATCTTGAACTCTTTCATGGAAACTAGCATGTGCAAACCTTAACTAAACAATTTAATAATCAATTAAAAATTAATTTATATCTGTATGATATTACGCTGTACCCACATTGGACCAGTGGTTTGGAAAATGGAGGGATGGATGATTCAGCTGTGGGCGCCATCTCCTGGCGAGACGCCAGGAATTATTTTGGCGCGACCATCACAGTGCATTATGGGTATTCTTTAGCCTTTGACCATACATTTTGTACACTTGTACACTTGTTATTAAGGTGCATTGTGGGATCTAATTAGTGCACTCAATAACGTTTCGGAAACCACTACAAATGGCTGCCCCTTCAAATAGTGCCCTATTAAGGGTATGGGGGCGATTTCGGCCCAGATCACATTAGGAAGAGTAAATCACATGACAGGAACATGAAACATTGCTAAGGCAAATTACAAATTAAAAGGCATGAGAACATGAATGTGCAGGTAATGTGACAGGTACCGCTCTGACTAGAGTAAAGACATATAACCAATTTTGGTAACACTTTAAGGTTCATTAGTTAACATTAGTTTACTACATTAGTTAACATGAACTAATAATGAACTGCACTTCTAAAGCATTTATTAATCTTTATTAATGTTAATTTCAATATTTACTAATACTTTATTAAAACCTTGTTAACATTAGTTAATGCACTGTGAACTAACATGAACAAACCATGAACAGCTGTATTTTTATTAACTTACGTTAACAAAGATGAACAAATACAGTAACAAATGTACTGCTCATGGTTAGTTCATGTTAGTTAATACATTAACTAATGTTAACTAATGAAACCTTATTGTAAAGTGTTACAACAATTTTTCTCATTGTTTCAATGGCTTACCTTTAACATACTCTTCACCCTCATGACAATCTCCCATAACAGACTGATCTCATGAAATGGCGTATGTATGACACGCCAATTCGTATGCCATTTTGGCGTGCTATCAAGACGCATAATCGGTTTTTAGCGTGTTTATCAACGCTGTTTCATTCTATCCCCCTACACTGCCCCTACCCCTAAACCAACCCATCACACTCACACACACACACACACACGCTGCCCCTAAACCTACCAATCACAAGAAACATTCTGCATTTTTACATTTTCAAAAAAACATAATTTAGTATGTTTATAAATCCATTTACATTGTGGACACACACACACACACACACACACACACACATAATGGTTCGTTTCGGCGTAGACATTCACGCGGAATCACACGGCGTGGACATACACGTGGAATCACATGCCGTAGACATACACGCGGAGATGATGGTTCGTTTCGGCGTACACATACACGCGAAATCACACAGCGTAGACATACACGCGGATAGCTCAAAATGCGTCATTTGGCTTTAGAAAGTGGCGTGTATGTTTACGCAAAGTCATGATGTCATGTTGCCCATAAACAACGTGCTGCTGGATACAAGAGTACATACAGTACACAAAGAATCTAGCCAACATTAATTCCTAAACGCCCACTTGTGCTGCTAAAACCCCCATTCACTCTGACTAAATGACCAATCCACAAAGTAACACATAACAGTATCACATTTATATAATTCAAATCCTTTAAGGGATTGTTAGGCTGCATTAAGTATTGGAACCGAGAAGAGTCCCCATAACCCCTGATACACTTGTTGCATCATTGGAGGAATGGTATTTACTCATATATTAGTCTGTCTGTCTAATCCTTATCCCATAGGAGCTAGAATTCAGTAAAAAAAATGGTGGCCTTAAAAGTGAACTGCGGCCAGCAACTATTGCTAGTGTTCGCACTCATGCACACACTATGTAATGCACAAGAGACTGAATGTGAGTCAAGGCCCCGATATACTCACAGCGAAGTTCATTTTTGTTATTCGCTTAAAAGTAAATACTAGTTGGAGCGAAATACTGTTAAAGAACATCCACTCACCTGAGAGCGACATTACATGAATATGTAAATATGTGATATTAAGTAATTAAGAAAGCATCTGATCATAGTGATTTTTAGCTAAGTTTGCACCTGCTCTGCAATTCACCAGCATTATGTTGTCAGATGAGGTAATTAAAATTACACAGTTATGATAGTTTGATTAAAATGTATATATGTAAGACTTTAGACTATACAGATCTGGCTGTGTGACACTTATAATTTGAATTAATCCTTTTTCTTTGCAAGACACATTGACATTACAGCACAGAATGGCTCTTTTGGCTTTATTATAAGCCTTCATTTTATGTGTTGTGCTGTGTTTTTGCGTTAATGGACTTCATCTGTAAGCTAATACTAGTTAGTGTTGCACACTTTGTCGCTGAAGAGAATGGAAAAGAGGTTCTCTGGAGCGCGTGTGAACTTCACATCCTTTTGATTTTCCTAGCATAAACATCCCGAGTTCTTTGCATACAAATCAGTCTACTGGCTTTCAAAGACAACCTTGGAAGTCGGAGAAGGTTACTCTTTCCCCGTCATTGGCAGAAATTTCAGTAATTTGTGAGAAAACGCTTTTACTGTTATATTGTAGGTAGTCGCTATTACGCATATTCTGAAAGAGTACTGAAACTCCTGATCAAAATGCAGGCTAAGGAGAAGCAGAAATAAGCAATATCATATGTAAGCATATGCACATGAGAAATAACGTGATCATCAATCTTAAAGGGATTGTTCACCCAAAAAGGAAAATTACCCCATGATTTACTCACCCTCAAGCCATCCTAGCTGTATATGACATTCTTCTTTCAGGCAAAATACAATTAAAGTTGTATTAAAAAATGTCCTGGCTAATCCAAGCATTATAATGGCAGTGAATGGCAGCCCTAAATTTGAAGCCCAAAAAAGTACATCCATCTATTATAAAAGTAATCCACACGGCTCCAGGGGGTTAATAAAGGCTTTCTGAAGCGAAGCGATGTGTTTGTGTAACACAAATATCCATATTTAAAACTTTATAAAGTAAAATATCTAGCTTCCGCCAGACCGCCGTCTGTATTCAACTTACAAGAAAAGCGTAACAGGCGCGACATATGACTAGGACGTAACGTAATCGTTTGAACTATGAGAGGCGTTACACTTTCTGTGTAAGTTGAATACAGAAGGGGGTCCGCCGGAAGCTAGATATTTTACTTTACAACATTTTTAGGATGGCTTGAGGGTGAGGAAAATCGGGGTAATATTCATTTTTGAGTGAACAATCCCTTTAAACAGCATAAAAGTCAAAACTGCCCAATATTAACGAAATGTTGACCCAGGACAAGGTATAGGACTGTGCAAGCTTTGGGGGTGTTGATGGACTAAATCTACTCCATCTATGTTTTGATCATCGTTCGGAATCCGATCTGGATGTTCAGATGCTTACAACTGAATTTAACTCATTTTTTAAAAAATTGATTGAGACCATTAGTGCCAATGGTATGATCTACAGTAATTATAGTCTTAGACACTATTGTCTTCAGGAGAGTTGCCTTATAGCAGAATTCAAATTTGTCTCATATTTTTCTAATCTTAAACGTCATCATTGATTATGCTATTTTACTGTTTAACAATTGTAAGCTACTTTAACAATCTGTACTGTATAAAGGGCTATATAAATAATAACTTGACTTGACCTATGCAAAATTTTGAGTACATCTCCTTCTGCCTTTAGAACAGAATGCGCCTATCAGGGTGATATTGTAGTGAGGAGAAATAAGGATATAATTCAAACAATTTGTTTAATGAAGGAAAAACAAAACAAACTATATCAATAGTATATATAACTGGGAGGTATTCCAGAAATCAGGTTATGCGACACGTATGTTAATTGATAAATAGCAGATAGACTCAAATTTCAGTTCCAAAAACTGGTAACTGAGCAACAGATCACATCACATATCACACATGCATTCAAAATATTTTTTTAATTAAAATGGGACATTTAAAGTATCTCTATAATAAAATACATATGTGCTACATCTCACAACAAATGTGGAAGTAAATTGCCTAAAGATTAAAATATAAGATGATTGTGAAAAGTGATTTCACAACTGCTCAGTAGGTCGCGGTGTGCAATAAGAATGTAAATCGCCAATAAACAAAAGAAAAGTTTGGCACACTTCTTCTTAGCATCCGTTTCTATAGTGACTCCTGGATTCTGCGCTCTGTTGAGAACATCTTTGTGTTTTCACTGTGAACACACTGAACACTGAACTTACGGCATACCCCAAGCAAGGTTTGGGTTAGTTAACTGAGAGTTCAGGGTATGTATAGGTTAACCTTGTTTTCTTAATACCCGCCTGGAGCACAGGGACACAGGAGAACAAGAAACCAAACCATGTATAGACAACAAGAATGGACAACTAACAGCTGAGGGCTAAAATGTCAGGGTTATGTCACGTTTGATCTGTCACGTTTGTGTTTGTTTGAGCGGGACTTTCAGTTGGTGTTCCTTTGTCTCTATTCATTGGTTACCATGGATAATCATTAGTTCATTGATTCTCACACCATGGGGGTATTCCAGAAAGTAACGTTAACTTACCGTCACATATACCTTGAACTCTCGGTTGATTAACCCAAACCTTGCATACTCGAGGTATGCTGGTTCCAAAAATGAGTCCGTGAGTAAGTTCAGACAACTCAGAGTATGTTCCCGGTTAACACACAAGACATTCTCAACAGAACAACGAATTGATGATTCACCATGGAAACAGATCTGAGAAAAAGCACGCCTTTCTACTTACTTCTTCTTCTTTTGTTTAATGGCGATTTACATAACCTACTTTGAGAATTAAGAATTAATATATAATATTGTATATTATATAACTGTAACTATATAACACATTTAGTTATATTAAAATATCTAGACCTATACTAATTATATAACATGCATCTGAACCTCTTAAGCAAACTGACCCTGGAACATTAGCTGCTCTGGAGCAGGTTATGTTCAGAGAGTAAGTTGTTATGGCTACTTACATACCCTGCAAGTTACCTGGAAAAGGAAGTTGAGGTTATCCGCTTACTTACTCTTAAACATACCCAAGTTTGTCACATAACCTGCTTTCTGGAATACCCCCCTGTCCTGTTCTACCCCTCATTAGTTTGTGTATATCTAGCCCTAAGTTTGTAAGTAAGTCTAGATCCTGCTTCTTTTCATTCTTGAGTCAACCCATCGTGACCAACCAAGAGTTTAGGGTATATGTGCCGGTAAGTTAACTGAATCTTCCTGTATCTTATAATCTTCCTGATTTGAGGCTGACACGGTAACCTCAGGATAAGAGTGACACGGACAGAGACTAATATATGCATAAATTACCTTTCATAAAAGTTAATTCGGCTTTTAACCAGCCGACAGAAAACAAGTCGTGTCATGATAATAGCATAGTTTCTCTGATGCAGCAATTAATTTAAACAGAAGCAAACTATACCTAAAATGTCACCCTATTCTCCTGCAAATTTGCGATGCAAACATTACTATTTTCTTCAGGAAATGCAAATCTGGTTGATCATGCAAAGTGGATATTCTATTTTTAAGATAAACTAAAACTTCTTTTGTAATTTTTTAGGTCATGTGTTGCTGCCTTGAAATGCATACCTGTATGCACACTTACGACATTATTCAACACCCACAGCCCTGACAGGGACCACGAAGTCTCGGGAGAGAAAGGACCTTTTTGTCTGCTTCTGCTCTCTCCCTCACTGTTTTATTCCATCTAGCCCTTATGGGCAAGTTTCATATCTCTCCTCTCTTTCGCCATTTATTTCAGACACAAAATCCAATCAGGTCCCTTTGGCCTCGATCGTGTCCTGGCTGTGGTTCTGACCAACACTGCAACTCTCTCTTATCTTGCCATGTGTTTGTCTCATAACACCTGTCATTTCACAAGTAACAGACTTCAGTACACCTGCTACTGTTGTTCCCTTCATTGATCAATACACAGCTTGTCAGTCATCCTCTTCACATGCTGGATTGTGACCTTGGACAAACATTATGGTAATTCCTTTTTCAAATTGACTGAAAGTAACAAACATTTTCCTGGAGACAGGGATTGCTGTCAGCAGTTGTGTTTCTTGATTCCTAATCTTTTCGGGTTCATGGTCATGGAAAAAACAAAACAAAAGAAGGAAATAAGACATTTTGAAATGCTATCTGCCTGTCAATAATGTATGTATCTCTCAATTATGACGTTATTTCTTGTAATTGCAACTTTATATCTCACAATGTGACTTTTACTCTCTCAATTACATGATTTTATTTTTTACTCTGAGGCAGAATTATATTCTAATTTTTAAGCATTCTTAGACCCTGCGAGACAGTAGACTCTGTTCCGTTTCTTGTTTCAATGCCACAAAGCTTGTGTTTACATGCTAATAGCAGGTGGGAAGTGAATTATTCAAGTGCGCTGAAATTCACCATCCCTACCTCTGTGTTACTGGCTGTCCTCCATAAATCCTAAAAACACAAAGGCATATTGTCATTTTCTCTGAGATGGGATTGGAGTCGTGAGAGGAAATTACGGAGAAATAATGCCATCCATCTCTTTCTTGGCCGTAGGAGCCCTCAGCTCTTTTGTTTACGTCAGTCATGCATTATTTAGCAATGCCTTAAACATCAGCAGTGTGCTGTCATGAGAACTAGAGCTGTCTCATTCCACAGTGAGCGAAATGTGCCTGCTTTTTGAAAACAGTGAGCCGACACGCACACCTCCAATACAGATTTGACAATAATAATTAATCTGGTGGTGGTGGAGTCTAATGCATATGGGTTCTGTTCATGGTTAATGACTCACACACATCTGAATCTGTTTGGATTTAAACTTGGTTACAATGTTGTTTACACAATGCTGACATGGACCAGTATACTGTTGTAGCAGCAGCTTTGTGACTAAATATGATGCACAGTGAAAAAGAGACATGATCGTTAACGTGTCGTCTGTAATTTTATATTTGTGTAGAGTGACGTTAGTGTTCCTGCTATTTTGGCAGGAAACATCAAGCGCTGCATAATTTTAGGGCAGAATTATACCGAACTGCTTCGGCTGATGTAACCATGGTAACGGAGGATTAAAGCAGATTGCACAGCAACTTTCTTCATGTGTGGCTGTAGCTAAGTTTTAATGCAGCTCACCAATCTGTCACTGTCAAATCCTCTCTTAAAACTCCTCTGTCGTTCAGCACTGCTAAAGTATTTCATGAGTGTATAGATGGTTCTTCCAAAGTCATTTAGCATTGGGATTTTTAAAACAGAGATTTGGTGTATCTTACTTTGTCTGGGTTTCTGTAAAGACTCTAAGGTTGATGTCCTTGTTCATTAATCTAAAGATCTTCAATTAGACTTTAATTAGATAATTAGAACACGTGTGTGTATGTATATTGTATGTTACCGGCAATGTGTGAAAAGCAGGTATTGTATAGAATGCCTTTATAGAATGCATGACGTTTTAGGCAAAGTATGAAATGTCTGTTTTTTGCAATTACGTTGCATACTTTTCCTAGGCATTCTATACATTACCTTAGGTATTATACATAATGACTAGCACTCTAGGCAAAGTATCAAAACATACCTTTATTGGCATTGAACATGTTTTTGAAAATGAACGAATAATTACGTCATCAAGTAAAGAGCGTTCTTACCAGAAAAACACGAAAGCAGAAGTGGCGTTGAGCTACTTGTTGCATCAAGGAAGGCTAGAAGGGCATTTGGAATGGCACTAGACTTTCTTCCTGTTCCGACACCGCGACACAGCAACTGTCCGGGAACAATAGAGGCGAGTCTCTGTGGCAGGAGTGGAAGCTCATGCTTTTCGTTACCAGCACGACCACCGCCGAACAAAGACCCAAGCGTTAGTAGCGGGAGCGTTCTATACTCTGCTGGCTGGCCCTTTGTCATTGTATAGAATGCCTAGGAAATGTGTGAAATATAAACCATTTCATACTTTGCCTACAAACTTCAGGCATTCTATACATTCCCTAGGTATTCTATACAATGCCGGATTTCACACATTGCCGGACATATACTGTATATGTATGATGTGATGGCTAGACAACTGGGTCAGAGCATTTCCAAAACTCTGCAGCTCTTGTGGGGTGTTCCCGGTCTGCAGTGGTCAGTATCTATCAAAAGTGGTCCAAGGAAGGAACAGTGGTGAACCGGCAACAGGGGCTAAGGCTCATTGATGCATGTGGGATAGAAGGCTGGCCCGTGTGTTCCAATCAAACATAAACGCAAACCAGTCAGGGTGCCCATACTGACCCCTGTCCACCGCCGAAATCGTCAATCATCATTAGCCAATGATCGTTTTATATATAGTAGTTTGATCTGTGGTCTATATAAAGGCAGATCAGAAGAACCGATTAGATGACGCAAAACTCGCAAGACAATTTTTTATGTGCAGCTAAAATTGATTCACTACAGTCACCAGTCTCGTCTGGCAGTTCTACCGGGTGTCTGAAAAAGAAAATTCATTTGCAATGTCATTGCAAATACAATACAACAACAGCAACCCAACAGCAATGTCAGCAACTAACTAGAGCTGTGTGGTTTTAGTGCATTTCTTTCCTTCATAGTGGTGCACTTTTGTTCCTCCCTAAAAATCCAAATTTAACATCTAAATCAAATAAAGCCCGGGATGCATATTGCACGGGATTAGTATTATCTGTGGACCTCGTGTGATTTAGAACCCCCCCCCCCCCCACACACACACACACACACACACACATTTGAATTTCGAGTGGCATTCACACGGGATAAGCGAAGCCTGTGATTTTACTCAAATTTACAGACTTATCTATACAGAAAAAATTGTACAGAAAATGATCACAGAGATGCCGATTCGCACAGGACTAATATTATCACAGGACCACGGTGTTCGGCGAAATATGGAAAGTCATTTGCGGGGGAATTTGTACATTTCAAATTACTGATATGGCCGATTTGCATGGGATTAAGAACACAGACAACCTCCGCAATTATTACAAATTACTAGAGGTCACCAGGTAATACTTACCTGGGCTTTACTGAATAGGGCTTTGATCAGTGATTGTCATAAAATACAGTCTACTGTTGCTAAACTGCAGAATGTGCTTAATAATAAAGAGTTATTAAAACTGCATTGCAAGAGATAGGTTCTCCAAGCTTCTGTGTACGGCATGTGCTCCAAGACGGAGTGGAACCATAGACTGTAAAAAAATATGGACGTAGTGTCCGTGACGTCACCCAGAGGATTCTGAAGGGCCGTTCTGAAGCGCAAAGTAGGGACGAGCTGGCCGTTGCCATATTGTCAGTATGTCACTCCCGGATAATAGAAAATGGGCAAAGAGGCGGGACGTGGGTAGAGCTGAGGTGACGCGATGACTAACAGACAACAGATAAATGGCTATCCACCTGTCACTCAAAGTGGCCACACCCTTAATTATGCCGGACTTTAAAGCTTTATATAATGTAAACAAATGAGTTATACAAAAATTCACCCCCCTCACAGTTGTCATGAAGGGCAAAATTAGCCGTATAGACCAAAACCACTATTTGTACCAGGCTATAAACATGTTTTACTGCAGTAAATTTGGGCGTTTTAACATGGGGCTCAATGAGATTCTGCTCCCTTCTGGAGCATGTCCCTAGTGGCCAGTAGATGAATTGCAGTTTAAGTCTCTTCCATATTGGCTTCAAGAGAAACTGCGGGAGGTTGCCGCTTGAGTGGAACACGGACAAGCAAAGTGAATATTGAGCTTTGGGCTACACACATAAATATGTCAAAATGCCTGGTTTGGTGAGTATTTACTAAAAAACAGTCAGTTATGTCTTAAGTGAACATAAAGAATTGGTAAATAAATTGCATGTGTAAAAGTATATTGGATCCGTGCCTTCGGTCTTAAAGTGACAGCAGCCTAATATACTTGCTGTCTTTAATGTTAATCAAACAACAAAAGACAAAGGGAAAACTACTGATTATTCTATATTTTATACAGTGAAGACTATGCAGTGATTTTTTTACATGTAATTAGCCTAATTTCTGTTGATAAAGACTTTTTTCTTCATTGTTTCACAAGAAAGCTATATTTGTAAAGCTCTAAGCTGTCCCTCACCACTTCCAAGAAAGGGAATGAAATAGGTGGCACATTTTGCTTGCCAATAGACTAAACAAAGAGTTGCCAATTCCAATATATTCGTATCTCTTCATTTTAATATACAATGCTATTTTCAAAGATCATAATTTTGTGTTTTAAGTTTAATAAAATATGTTTACATGATTTAATGTTAAAAAAATACATTATTTTTCACCCATTCTACATTATTGTAGCTCCTATATGCCCGTCTTTCTAAAATGCTTTGATTTCTAACAAGCCCCGTAAAAGGGAACATGTGTCAGAAATATAACGCCTCTTACCATAATCGCGAGCTTCAGCTTCCAAAGCAATTATAAAGACAGTTAACCCTCTCGAGTCGGCCGTCGCGCCGGCATGATTGGCTTGCTTTTTTTCTTATCAGTGCCCAAGAGACTCAAATAACTCTGTCGTTTTTTATCATTCAGGCAAGTGTTATACTGTACATCATTATAATCTGTTAAGTTTTTTATTTTTTTTGGTGTACAGCCACAATAAAAAAAATGTTTCGCTTTTTGCAAAGTAAAGAAAACCAACATGATGCGCGATCTGCAGCCTCTCTCTCAAAGACGTTCATTCAGAAAGTCTTCAGAAAAGGAACGGTAGCTTAGTCAATACTTGTCTCACAAACATTATCGTATATATATATATATATATATATATATATATAAAATCAGTTTTACCATATTTACGTTTACGCATTTGGCAGGTGCTTTTATCCAAAGCGACTTACATTGCATTCAAGGTACACATTTTACATTTCGTCAATTCTTGCTTTCCCTGGGAATCGAACCCATGACCTTGGCGTTGCTAGCGCCATGCTCTACTGTTTAAGCTACAGGAAAGCCATATCAGTTTGAGCCTGAGCCTGAGCCAGATTCTGAAAATGCAGATGACCAAGCCGATCGATCGAAACTTTGCTTGAGTGGCCAGTGTGAAACAACAGAACACGTGCATCTATGTTTGTCAGCTTTTCACCACAAGTTATAAGTGGAGAACAGGGGCCCGTTTCAGAAAGGAGGTTAAGTGAAAACTCTGAGTAGGTTAACCCTGAAATAAGGGAAACTGGGTTTTCTGTTTCAGAAGGGGAGGTATGTCAAACCCGAGAAAGCAGGGTAAGTCAAGCCCATTACCCATAAACCCAGAGTTTCTTTCAGTCTCCTCCCCTTTTTAAAGCACCAGCGGTGTTTAAATACTTAAAGGTAGGGTAGGTAAGAATGATCTAAAACACTTTTGTCCAAATTTGTTAAAACTTTCTTTATATGTCAATACATAATTAAAATATAAGTACTCTGAAAAAGAGAGTATAAAAATCGAGTGACTCTAGACTTTTTAATCTGCAATAAACACCGCTCATTATTTTCGTTCGGGCCGAAACAAGTGATTGGCTTGGGCGACTCACTCTCTCTCGCTACCATGGCTACCACCGCTTTTGCTACAGGATCTGCCCACATGCGCGCACCCCAGTGTTGCCAAGTCAGGCTACTTCAAACACTGTTGCCGCGGGCTGTTTTTCATGTCCGCAGCTTGAAGCGACCTCAATTATGTGATATTTTGCCCCGGGATTTAAGAATTTTAGCAGGCAGCCCTACCAAAAAGGCACATATTTTACCCCCCAAATGCGATTTTTACCGGAGAAACACGATTGGGCTTTACCAGTATCGATATTCTAGCTTGATAGTGAGTACTAAAATACATCTTATTTGTTTATATTCATAATGATAAAGTTAGATTTTTTATTCCATGTGATTCTAACATGATGTCACTACATGCACTCCGCTCCTTCTCCGCTCGCCTCAGGTAAATAATGCGTCTTTCAACTGACGGTCGGCGTGGCGCGTTCATGTGTTTTGGGGGCGTGGCTTTGGAAAGAGCCCAAAGGGAGAAGGTGGAGTGAATGGAAATAATGAGCTGTCTTTAAAACAGTCGTGAGAGGTCTGCAGACACTAAATTTTCATACTTTCTTTTTCAGAGTACTTACATTTTAATTATGTATTGATATATAAAGAAAGTTTAAACAAATTTGGAAAAAAAGTTTTTTAACCAAATCCTACCTACCCTACCTTTACTTCATTCAAACACCACAAAAACTTTTCTTACTGAGTATTTTGGTCGTATTTCAAGAAATAAATTTAATCTAAATCTAAAGTAAGCGAAGTTTACTTAAAACAAAGTAAATTATCTACCACTTGACAAAAATACATAATGAGAAAAGCATTTTTTGCAGTGCAGGAACATTCATTCATTGCTCATATTTTCATCATGAGGACACTGTCAAAGTGACAAAAATTGCATGTCCTTTTATACAGGATCCTGACGTTCACTTCATAAACCTCTAGAAGTAACCTAATAATTAGAATTTCCTTTAGGATTTCCAGTGGTTGGAGGCATTGACACTCATATTCCCATCATCACACTTTCTGAAAACGGATTATTGTATGGAATGGAAGAATGCCAGATGGTAGTACAAGATATATGCCATATCCACCACCACAGCTGTTAAAAACATTTATTTACAATTTTTATGGTCATCTATATTTCCTACAAACACTTTATTCTTTTTCCTGTTGGGTGTTAATATTCTTCCTCCATTTCCTCTTCATCTGTCAGGTGCTGGTGTTTGGCTGGCCTGAGTAAAAGTCAAATGTTAATGTCATTACCCTAATTAATAAATGTAAAGTCGTCATTGTTGGGTTAACTTTTATAGCAGTGAATGAGAGAATACATAAAATATATATTTGTGTCCCCGTTTGCTCAAATAGCAAAAGAAAAACTCAACAATAGTGATTTCACAACTTTCAAAAAGAGGGAAAAAATAGAGTGAGATTAATAACATAAGGGAAAAGAGAGAAAGATATTTTTCACGATCACTCCCATAGATTGTATTAGAAACACCCTCACAGCAGCGGTCACTTGTTTTTTGTAATTTGATGCAAAAGTAATATAATACAGTGTATTAGTGTTATAAATGTACATACATAAAAAAAAAAAAATGTTGCAGGATTTATATTGATGACCTGTCCTCACAGTCTGTGAAAAAGGTCTATGTGGGAAAAGTGGCTGCACATTGGACACTGAATGATATTTATTTAATATGTCAAATGTTTGTAAAGTCATTAAACCTACAACCTTGAACATTTTATGCTTAAAGCTTTACCTGATTGAATTATGTTTTTATTTTTCATTTTTAGCTGCTGCCACAATTTTTTTTGCCATTTGGATACCATGCAAATTAAACTTAATTAAGAATTAAACTTACATATTGACCCGGAAGTATACAAACATCTTTTTGTTGGGTGCTGTTGCCATGGTGAATCGTAATTTCGGAGCTCCATTGATCGTGGCTTTTCATAGTTGGAGTGCATGTGCTTAACTCAGAGTCAGTCTACTCAGAGTTGATTGAACTACCTCAATTCAGCTGTTCTGAAACCCAAAACTCAGAGTTTCCCATCAGAGTTGGTTGAACCTCCTGAAACTGGCCAAATTATACTTTGTTTGTAAACATAAACAAAAATCCATCACTGCACTTTTGATCATAAGAAAGACAAACAATACTCAAAACTGCACAAAACTTTAACAAATAATAAAACACTTAAATGCTCTGATTCAGAAGCGCCAGATTGCCCTAGCAAAGTTGCAATTGCCCATTTTTTTTTTAGAAACAGCCTTTGTGCACAGCCGGCCTTATATTCTCCCAGGTTCAGGAAACTGTCCTGTACAAGGAAACTGTGTGTGCTGCACACACACAAACATTTGGGTTGTACTGTTCTGGAACAGTGTTGTAACCCTTAACCACTGATTCCTAGTTACATCCACTTTTGGAAGCAAAATAATGAAACACTACTACGATAACTAAAACACACACTTTCTTTCTTTGCATATGCATTTGGTCAGCATTATGCATATATTTCCAGTGAGTGACGTATAGGTGAGGGAGAATTCGATCAAGGTGTCTGGATCTGCCTTCTCTTTTAGATAGAATAAATCTTTTTTGGGGAACTTTGAGCTTGTAACTTTGAAGATCTCACAAACAGCTATATAACACACTACAGAAGAAGGAAAACATGAAAACGCATCATATGACCCCTTTAACAAACATTGTTGTTAAGAATAGCTAAATCAGTCTTTCCCAACCACTGTGCCGTGGCACACTAGTCTGCCGTGACAGGTTGTCAGGTGTGCCGTGTAAAATGATCTAACCCCCCAGAAAATACAATAAAATAAAAACTACAATAAATATAATAAATGCTAGAAAAAAGAATATACAGTTGCTGTCGGGCGGAAACATTGTATTTCTATATTTCGCCGTATTTTATTTAAAAAAATCAATGCTATTGGTCATCCATTACAACTGTATGTGAGTTTTACAAATATTTAACCAATGACAAGCATTTAAAAAAACCTCATAACTCCGTTTAGAATGAAGTGCCATATGTGTGTAATAAGCAGTGTAGGCAACGCGCATTGTGCACCCGCCTATAGGCACATATTACTAATGCGCCCTTTAAATAAAAAATACTGGTCAATGGCGCAGTCGTTTTCAGTTGCCTCAGAATAGTGATGCGCCAACAATGCGCCTGAACAACCTTGTTTTCTGACCAGCACGCCCATGGGCAAACAGATGGGCGCGAGTGCATTTTCTATTTAAACAACGTGGTGCTGGACGTGAAAATGTCTAGTTGTAGTCAATATACTGTTTTAATTATCTTGTGCATAGCACTTCTTTTATATCATGAGATTTTGACCAAATCTATTCAACAACAAGAAAAACGGAGCTCCCATACAATAATCTTTATATCCTGTAAATTAATGAAAATGTAATGCAGTGTACATACTGCCTCGGATGACGTTGTTCCAGTGATGGACAAAAACTGGTAAAAAACCTCTTAACTCCAGTTGAGCTTGTTTTTTTTTCTTAAATGTAACATTACAATGACACATGCATGTGTCTGACCACATATAAAGCCACAATATCAACTTTGATGCTCAGTGTTTAATTATTTAATGATAATGAATAATGTGTTTCCACCCGTCAGCAACAATATCGAGATTAGTTTTTTATCATCACCAACATCATATAGCTATGTGACCTTATTGTGTTCCTACCTGTCTTAAGCTCAGGTTTCACATTAAATGTGAGTACTAGTCTACTTTTAATATTATACCCTGTTTTATTGTGCCATTTGAAGCTATGCATGTTTGTGCAATTTTGTTATTTTAGTGCTGGTGTGCTATGGGATTTTTTTTATTATAGAAAAATGCTGTGGCAAAAAACTTTGGGAAACACTGACCTAAATAACCCTCGTGGGTCTATTTGAAGCATTCTATTTATCATGTAGTATTGTTTATTTTGGTGATAAGTATCGATGATCGGTATCAGCCGATACTGCTTTCAATGATCAATTACCCCAAAAATCCTGATTGGAGCATCCTTAATATATATTGCAGGTGACCAGTTAGGTAACAGCTGTAATCTACCATGTACGTGTGAACTAAGTGCAAGTTATCAGTAAATTAAATGAATCTGGGTTTTTACAGTACTCTCTGGAGTGCTAGATCAATAGAATGTCTTGCAAGGGAAGAACAAGGATGTTTGTGGCGAAAATGTGGCCAAAGTATTTTGCATGTTAATGGAGGACAACATCTGTTAGCAAACTGCACAATAGTCTAAAGTCAACCCCCACTGGATATTTCTTGCATATAATTTAGTAATGGTGGAATTAATTTATTTGTTTACTGCAGGTCACAACAAGATTTAACTAAGGTAATGATTTTAAAGGCAATGTCAAAAATCGATAATGATTCTAGCCACTCCACTAATTAATAAGGTAGTTTTCCACAAGTAAGAACACAATTGGGGAGTGTTGGGGAGTAATACAGTAACAGCAATACTAACTAACTAAATACATTTTGCATTATGGATGTTCAGGGTTATTTATTTATTTATTTTTCAAAATTGTGTAGCTTTAACAATATTTTACAATAATTTGATAATTATATCATTTGAAAAGATATTTCCCTTTAAATCAATGTAGCTACATTTATTTTGTTACTAACGTATAGTACTTTTAGCTTGAATGCAGTTAAGCTGCTTTAAATCATGAGTAGATTGTACAGTAGCTTGGCAAACCACAGTTTCAAAAAGGCTTCCCCAGCACTGTACATTCGCTTGTACCAAGTAAGATTTAGCAAACATTATTTATTTATTCAGCAACTATTTCAGTATCTGGATTTGGAATCTGTATTCACGTGAAGGATAAATCTGAGTGTATGGGTAAATCAATATTTAGTACTGTTGTAATATATGAGTACATTTCTGTTCATAATATTCATTGCAACTAATTCAATTTATAGAGAGGGAAGAACTGGCCATCTGTCTAGAAAATCTGGCAAAATAATTATTCATGTTTGTGGAAGGAATTATTGAGTGCAGGCCCTTAAAACTATGACAAATTGCCAAGTAATTGTTTTGCTGCTATGTTCTGATTGTTTCACCATTCTTACACATCAAGCGCAGTCGCAGTGTGATGGCTAAGGCATCATGAAGTCTAACTGGCATTGTGCATTTCTAACTAGCATTCCACTTCATCCTAGTGAATAATGGTTGATGCAATTCTGTGAATGCACTGCTTATGAATTAAAGGCACATCAAATCATACTGGCTTGCTACATTCTCCATTCTACCCATTTCTTAAACAATATAATTATGGATTTGAAAACAGCAGGAACCGGCAAGTGAATTACTTCAACATGTAAAATGTTGGGTATTTATATAGCAGGGGTGTTTCTCGGATGAGGCAAAATTGGATGAGAAAATAAGCAATAAAGAAAATAACAGTACAGAAGTATGACAAACTGTTAGTTTAGTTTTCATTCTCATGGACTTTAAGTTTGCTTATCATTATTTCCTGTTGTCTTTGTTCACGTTTCCCGCGTTATACTTAAGTTTAATATGTTATAAGGTAGAACTATTATACAAAGAAAGTAGACAGTATATGAAAAAGTTAGCTTTAGCGTTAAAAACGTTAGCGTTTGCTGTGTGGTTGATGTCCTCCAATGTGACTATCTGAGTAGAAATACATAATCATGCTTTGCCTGGTCCCCTCAAAATTACATTGGATTTTCTCCTTAGCATAAAGTTTGAGAGGTCCATCTTTCACTGTTTTCCATGTTTTTAGAGTTAGTTAATATATAGGTTGTGTACACGACTTTTTGAAAATGCCGGGTGCTGGTGTTTCGCATGCATTCGACCAGTCCGTGTACACTTAACGTTACGTCACTGGTAGTTCCTATTGTGCTGGGTAGTCCCTAATTTGAAGTAGTTGTGATTCACCTCTCACAACTAAACTCACAACTCTAAATTTTTATTTGTAATCGCAGCAATTTTTTTGTACGATTACATAATCGTGGCATCCGTAATCGCAATTGCGATTAGAAATTCAATTTATTGTGTAGCCCTAATGCACATGAACTTTAATGACATCCCATTCTTAAACCATAGGGATTAAAATGGAGTTGGCCCACCCTTTGTTTATGGGAATTTTTGACCATTCTTCTACAATCGAATAGAATGAGGTCAGGCACTGATGTTGGATAAGAGGGCATGTCCCATCCCAAAGGTGTTCTATTGGGTTGAGGTCAGGACTCTGTGCAGGCCAGTCAAGTTCCTCCACACCAAACTCGCTCATCCATGTCTTTATGGACCTTGCTTTGTGCACTGGTGCGCAGTCATGTTGGAACAGGAAGGGGCCATCCCCAAACTGTTCCCACAAAGTTGGGAGCATGAAATTGTCCAAAAAGTCTTGGTATGCTGAAGCATTAAGAGTTCCTTTCACTGGAACTAAGGGGCCAAGCCCAGCCAAACCCCTGAAAAACAACCATAATCCCCCCTACACCAAACTTTACACATGGCACAATGCAGTCAGGCAAGTACCATTCCCCTGGGAACCACCAAACCTAGACTCGTAAATCGTATTGCCAGACAGAGAAGCGTGATTCATAACTCCAAAGAACACGTCTCCACTGCTCTAGAGTCAAGTGACGGCATGCTCTACACCATTGCATCTGACGCTTTGCATTGCACTTGTTGATGACTTGGATGCAGCTGCTCAGCCATGGAAACCCATTCCATGAAGCTCTCTACGCCATAGGCGGAGTTTCATTTTTGTGCTTGGGGGGGGCACTTTGGGGTATAATTTATATTATTATAAATAATAATAATTATACTAATAAAGGAATTGAATAATTAAAGGATGAAAAGGGATTTAACGGAATAAATAAGATTGGTAAAGTTCTAGGTCTAATTGTAATAGGCTAATGAAGTAATCAATTTAAACTATTTGCAAATAATATTTAATTTTACTAATGTGGACAAACTCACTCTTACTCGTATGTCTAATATGTAAAAAATGCTAACGTTTTTATGTCTCGTCGTCAAATTTATGAATTGCATGAATCATGATCGCAGTTTTCTATTCAAAACGGCGAAATTTCATAAAAAGTTGAGTAGTTTGCATCACTAGATAGTCTATTACTGTCGGTAGCTGAACATTTATATCATAAAACAGTTGTCTAAGACTTGCATCTACTTGCATCTTTCAACAAACTCTCGTTGTGTGTGTGACAGTGACAGTAAGACCCACTTTCTTTGATTCGATTGGCCATCTCGATCATTTTGACATTGACGAGCGCTGTTAGACCACTGATGTAGAGCAGCCTAAAAAATAATCAGCCTAAAAATGTAACTTTTAAAATGTGTCATCCTAAAAACAATCAGCTGATTCTACACTAAAATGATAAGATAAGACAAATAAAATAATAAAATATGAATAATATTATTATTATTATTATTATTTATTCATAGCTCAGGCAAAATCATTGACTCTGGTCCTCACCCCCCCAAACTCCGCCTATGCTCCATGCACTGTTCTTGAGCTAATCTGAAGGCCACACGGATTCTGCTTGGTCTGTTCTCATGTTTTTATTTATTTCCCTTAATAGCAAATTTGGCTGATGTATCATAATCCTGTACATGCTAAACTTATATTTAAATATGTGGTAACACTTTACAATAAGCTTGTATTAGTTAACATTAGTTAATGCATTAGTTAACATGAACTGACCATGAACAACACCTTTGTTCAGCATTAGTTAATCTTTGTTAACGTTATTTAAAGGGTTAGTTCACCCAAAAATGAAAATTCTGTCATTAATTACTCACCCTCATGTCGTTGGACACCTGTAAGACCTCCGTTCATATTCGGAACACAAATGAAGATATTTTAGTTGAAAGCTGATGGCTGAGAAAGGCTTCAGACAGGCCTCCATTGGCATTCAGTACATTGACACTTCGAAGATCCATGAAAGGCACTTAAAACATCGTTACAAAGTCTATCTCACCACAGTGGCTCTACAATAATTTTACAATGCGACGACAATAGTTTTTGTGCGAAAAAAAAAAATCAAAATAACACCTTTATCCAACTTGTTCTCGACTTCCGTGTGTGCCTCCACGACGCATGCGCGAGAATATGACGTAGCGCCAGCGTTCGGGAATTCATGAAATGCACACTTTAGCCCCATTTTGAGCACTACGCCGAGACCTAAAGCACGATCAATGTAGAATCCAACAGCTTAGACACGCGCGTCTTCCTCTGCTCGTAAACAAATCGCTTCTGGGTCATGTGTCCGAACACCGGATCTGCGTCATATTCTCGCGCATGCGTCGTGGAGGCATACATGGAAGTCTAGAACAAGTTGGATAAAGGTGTTATTTTGATTTTTTTTGCGCACAAAAACTATTGTCGTCGCATCGTAAAATTATTGTAGAGCCACTGTGGTGAGATAGACTTTGTAACGACGTTTTAAGTGCCTTTCATGGATATTGGAAGTGTCAATGTACTGAATGCCAATGGAGGCCTGTCTGAAGCCTTTCTCAGCCATCAGCTTTCAACTAAAATATCTTCATTTGTGTTCCGAATATGAACGGAGGTCTTACGGGTGTCCAACGACATGAGGGTGAGTAATTAATGACAGAATTTTCATTTTTGGGTGAACTAACCCTTTAATATAAATCCAGATGTTCATGGTTTGTTCATGTTAGTTCACAGTGCATTAACTAATGTTAGCAAGATTTTAATAATGCATTAGTAAATGTTGAATTTACTTTAACAAAGATAAATAAATGGTTTATAAGTGCAGTTACTTATTAGTTCCTGTTAACTAATGTTAACTAATGAACCTTATTGTAAAGTGTTACCAAATATCTTACAATTTAAAAATAAATGCACATTGACAAAAGATGATACATATTACAGTGTTGCTATTATAAACTAAAACGATTAATTTGTTTGTGTTAAATAAAAAAAGCTGAATATAGCATAATTAGGTTAGGAAAATCCCTTAAAAGTAAAAATGTTGTTCGAATTAAATTGCTTTTAGAGCAAATAGTTCTAAAAAGAGGGGAACATTTTTTTAAGGAGTAGATAATAATAGCCATCAGGGAGAGGGAAGGTGGGCCAGGACCGTGGTATGGCAGGACCGACCGAGTAGAAGACCACCAAGGCAGAGGGGTGAAAGAACAAGGCACAGACGAAGTCCATGGTGAACCCAGGGAAGCAACAGACTATGGCAAGGCCAACAACAAGGATTTTGGGGTGGGAATAAGGGTGGGAATTAGCTCTAGGGCTGATAGGGTTGCGGACACTGGGATGGACAAAACGGCTGGCACTGGCCCCGGAACGGACAAATCCTCTGGCTGGAGGTCCATGGTTGGCATGTAAAAAGGCAAAGGGTTCACTTTGCCAGTTTCAGTCAGTCACTGTCAGTAAATTCCTTCATAAAACAGTGACACATTTGAGTGTGATTTAAAAAAAAAAAAAAAAATCCACATTCAAATCACATTTATTTGTATAACGCTTTGTTAGAGAGTGATGATAGAATTGTAGTTATATGATCATATTTTCTTGACCTGGTAAGAACTTTAGCAGCTGCATTTTGGACTACTGTAGCTTATTTATTGAGGATGCAGGACAACCACCTAGTAGTGCTTTACAATAATCCATTCTAGAGGTCATGAATGCATGAACTAGCTTTTCTGCATCAGCAAAAGATAACATGTTCCGCAGCTTAGCGATGTTTCTGAGGTGGAAGAAGGCTGTTTTTGTAACATGAAATATGATTTTCGAAAGTCAAGATGCTGTTCAATATAACACCCACGTCTGTAAAGATGTAAGTTTTGCAGCTAGAGGTCGCTTATTCAAAACAAAGGTGTAGCTTGGAACTGTTGGTTTAGATGCATAATAAGTTACGTGTAATGATAAGTTTGATACGTTTATTTAGTTCTTCCTGTCCTATAGTTGTAAAGCACTGCAATTGTTCTTGAGGGGAGGTAATTAAGGCTGAATCATAAAACACTGTCAAAGGTTGTACATTTACAATTGTATTCCTGTTGCTTTTGATTTTGTCAGTGAAGAAATTCATAAAGTCATTACTACTAAACTGTGTTGGAATATTCAGTTCAAGTTACGTCTGTTTATTTGTTAATCTAGCCACTCTACTGAATAAAATCTTTGGATTGTTTTGGTTATTTTCTATAAGTTTGCAAAGATACTTGGCCCTGGCGGCTTTTAGAGCCTTTTTATAGCGGGACATACTGTCTTTCCACGTGATTCTAATGACCTCTAAATTAGTTTGTTTCCATTTGCACACTAGGTTGCGAGTTTCTCTCTGGAGTGCATGATTACCATGTTGAGATTACCATGTTGTACCATGGTGCAGTATTTTCTCTCTAACCATTTTAAATCTGATGGGTGCAACAGTTTCTAATTTACTAGAGAAGATAGTGCCCATACTGCTAGTCATTTCATCAAGTTAATTTGTGTCTTTGGATACGGTGAGCAGTTGAGATAAACCAGGTAGGTTATTTGTGAATCTATTTTAGTGGTTGGAAAAAAAATTCTACCTGGAGATTTTGGATGACATATAAATCTGGGACAAATAACTAACAACACATTAGGCCCTATCTTGCACCCAGCGCAATTGACTTTGTACACCGACGCATGTGTCATTCCTATTTTGCACCCGCGCAAAGCGCGCTTTTCCCTCCACAGAAGCACGTCGCTAAACTAGTGAATGAACTTGCGCTACCTGGGCGGTTCAGCGCAAAAAAGGAGGCGTGTTCCGGCGCAAACAATCCCTGGTGCTATTTTGCTGTTCCATTAAACAATTGCGCCACTGACCAGAAAAAACCTAGTCTAAAGTCAGTGGCGCGTTGCACGTTGTTCATTATGCTATTTTAAGGGCGCATGCTTGACCATAATGTATAGCGTGCACAACGCGCATACACTTTGCTCATGTAATCTACACAGATGCAACAGTTATTTTTGCAAATCATAAATTGTTACACTAAAAAATATTAACACATGAGATGACGGAAATCATTGTGGTGTGCCACGAAAATGTGAAAAAATAGGCATAAATCTAGCTTACAAATTATTCAGGCTAATTGTAGTCTAATAATTAAGGAGACCTGTTTGCCCAATATCAACTTCTGGCAAGACATATATGTATATAAGGACATCTAACAAATTGGTTTGTCCGTCAAGAACCAGGAAAAAAAATCGGTGAGGGTGGACGCAGCGATGTCCTCTGCTGGCGTCAGGTCCTGAGTAGAGGCAGATCCACCTCCCGTTACACGGCGTGCCAAATTGATGCTGGCAAGCTTGGACTTTCCCCGTCTTCTGATGTCATTGTAGCGCTTGCGGCACTGGTGCGACGTCCTGGGGATGCCAGCTGACGAAACAATTGTGGCTATTTCCTCCCACGCCTGTTTAACCGACGCTATTTTGGGTGGGTTTCTCCCATCCCCATACAACACAACTTCTCTGTCTTTCACTGCTCTTACAAGATCAGTCTCCTCGGCTGTGAACCGCTCCTGGCGTGCGCCTGGTAAATACGCCATAATAATAGCAATCCATAATGGAACTTGCGCACCTGCTTTTACAGGGAATGTTGGATGACGCTCTGATTGGTTTATTCACGTTACGCCCAAACCACACCTATGAATAATGAAGCTACTTCAGACCACAAATGCCAGTTAAAACTGTCCTGTGCCAAAAGGAAGCCCTATGTTAACAGTGTCCAGAAGCGTCGTCGACTTCTCTGGGCTCGGAGGCATCTGGGATGGACCATCACACAGTGGAAACGTGTACTGTGGTCAGATGAATCAGTATTTGAGGTATTTTTTGGGAGGAATGGACGCCGTGTGCTCCGGACCAAAGAAGAAAAGGATCATCTAGACTGTTACCAGCAACAAGTCCAAAAGCCAGGGTCTGTCATGGTATGGGGTTGTGTCAGTGCCCTTGGCAAAGGTAACTTGCACTTCTGTGAAGGCACCATTAATGCTGAAAGTACATAGAGATTTTGGAGCATAATATGCTGCCTTCAAGAAGACATCTTTTCCAGGGACGTCCATGCATATTTCAACAAGACAATGCAAAACCACATTCTGCACACATTACAAAGTCCTGGCTGCAGAGGAAGAGGGTACGGGTACTTGACTGGCCTGCCTGCAGTCCCGACCTGTCTCCAATAGAGAATGTGTGGTGTATTTTGAAGCGCAAAATGCGACAACGAAGACCCCGTACTTTTGCCCACCTTAAGACTTGTTTGCAGGAAGAATGGGACAAAATTACACCTGAAACAATTCATGACTTGGTGTCTTCAGTCCCTAAACGTCTTTTAAGTGTTGTGAAAAGGAATGGCAACATTACAAAGTGGTAAATGCTTTACTGTCCCAACTTTTTTTAAAATGTGTTGCAGGTCTGAATGACAGGAAAGGATGCATATTTACAAATGACATGAAGTTGACCAGACAAAACATGAAATATTTATTTGCGTTTTCCATACTGTCCCAACTTTTTCTGATTTGGGGTTGTAATTTTGGAGAAAAAAAAAATGGAATGGAAATGTGTAAAAAAGACAAATACCTAGTATTTGTTAGTTGTTTAACAACTAGTGGCTAGTTGTTTTAGTTAGTATATGCAAAGTACTTTTGGGTAAAAACAAGAAAGAGTCAGACATAGAAGTAAAAGTGAGTCCTTGTAATAAATGTACAAACCCAAATAAAGTCTCATAGTCATTAAATAAACATTCCCTTACACATCATTAAATAACAGTATAGCAGTGTGTATGCCTGAGTTTCGGTAATAAACTATGCGTCTCTTCTAAACCTAGCAAGCTGCTTTGCTGTCTGCTGCCTAGTGACTACATATGCAGATGGTTAGGATGAAAGCATCGTAACTGATATGCCAACCCAATTTCGCGGCAATTCATACAAGGTAGCTAATTTGTACGAATTTATACAACCTCACTCGTATCAATTTGTACGATTTTTGTTAAATCGTACATATTTGACGAGTTGCCCAATTCGCATGATTTTGTACAAATTACCTACCCCTAACCCCACCCCTAAACCTACCAGTCACTGCGGTTTAGACAAATCATACAAATTCATACGAGTGAGGTCGTACATACGAATTAGCCACCTCGTACAAATACGTACAAATTGGACATTAGATCGTGGATAGTTAGGAGGACAGCATCGTAAATGAGATGGAACGTTTTAAGTGACCAATTTGAAATAGGCAGCAAACTCTGCACACTTCCAACACCCAATACACAGGTGACATGACTCACAGTTGATTTCAGTAGAGGTTGACATTATAGCCTATTTGGCTAAGCTAACAGCACAATACTGTTATACACAGACAAATACTTCTCACAACACACAAATATTACGTTAAATACAACATTTTTAATTTGACAATATTTTTTATCAATGTCTTGGTATTTTTGCAATGTTAGAAGGAATTTATCCACTGAGCTTGCAGCAGGGCATTCTGAAATTTCCTACACAAAGATTCTACACATCGTTGCCTTAGAACATGATTACCATAACAACTGTAATATTGTAATTTGACTAAAAAAATTTATTTTATGGATAGTTGTTTCTCTGAGTTATGATTAAGTTACAGTACATTCAAAGCTCCTGTAAAATGCTAATAAACACACACCTGTGATCATATATAATAATGTACCAAGTTGCTACATTGCTTAAAGGATGATGAACTGTTTTAATATTGTATGGGTTGTTATTTGGGGGTGATTAGTTTGACTTCAAAGCACTTAAGCGTGACAACCTGTGACCATATTAAGCACAATTGAGGTAACTTTTTAAGACGCAAATGGATTTTAATGTTTGTTAACTGAGATGTGAGGCAAAATTTGCATATATCTATTTCATACATTGTCCGTTGTGTTGCATCTTGTTTTTCAGCATGAGTGCTGTGTTTTTAAGAAAAAACTAATAAATAAAATTCAAAACATCTGCATTTCAAAATGTTTCTCTTTTGAAATCTTTGGAAGTCCCTGATATTTTAGAGTGCATGCACCCACAAACAATATGTCTGTGTTATTCTAACAGAGATTCTTAAAAGAGCTTTTGAATTAACCTTTAAGTCAACTGTGTGTGTCTCTTATCAAAAGCCCTTTAATATGCTCAGCCAAGATGGATGCAACTTCAGCAGTAAAATATATCTCAAACAAAAAAAACAAAACAAAAAAAATCTTACAGGAAATGTATGGTGACCGTGGCCAATTGGAAGCCAGTTATGGGACTTTTAAAACTCTAGACAGTTCCTAGATAAAAATTAAATTAACTGACTTCAGTAAATTAACTCAGCAGGCACGCAACAACTATATATTCTATTGATGTGACCTCTAAAGCAAGCAGCCCTTTAGCCAGTGCACTTCTATAACATTTCAAAGGGCAAACAATATTTATTTATGCAGTGTTGCATTATAAACCCAACTTAAAGTCACAATAGCTTCAAGGCATTGTTGGCGGCAGTTCAACTGTTAAAAAGTCAAAATAGTGTCGTTTTTCCCATTAAGTAATCACTTTTATGCCACATTGTATTATGTTTCTATGGAATTTTAGATTTTTAGCTTGAATTTAGTTAAATTTAGGATCAAAATGGGTAGATATCAGCAGGTTAACCAGATATTAGAGTCTTTATATATATATTTTTCAACTAGGTTCAGGATGTAGAACATATTAAAATATATAATAACTGCTTTGAATGTCTTTTTACATGTTAAACATGATGGCAACATTATATATATATATATATATATATATATATATATATATATATATATATATATATATATATATATATATATATATATATATATATATATATATATATATATATATATATATATATATATATATATATAATGTCTTATAAGAGTTTAATAGAGATGTGATAATGAAATAAGGACTGCATTTGGCATTAATTCGGTGTCACAGAGAAATAACATAAAACTTTTTAATCTGTAAGCATGAGGAAAATATCTCTCCACAGGCCATAAGCCCCCGTACAGACAGACATTAGCTTAAAAGTTTTTTGAGACTGTCAGTGGGAGTTATCTGTAATTGAATCAGGGAATTTTTGATTCTACGTATATGTTGATTAACTACTGAGTCATTCCACTAAACAGTCATCAAATCCTCATGTGTAATAGTTCATATAATTATAGTACAATTATAGTAGAAATAACAAGTCACATTTCCATAACATATTGGTGGTTTGGTTCACTGAATGGGCACACAATAAGATACAAACACCATGTGTCATTTAGTCCTGTTAGCTTACGGATGATAATAATCAAGAAATTCAATGTTTAAATTGAATGTATTCTAATATGATTAGAACTGCATTGCTTTGAGTAGCAATGCATATTTCACCAGTGGATAACATTTTAGCTTGAATTAAGTCATGTTGTGCTCATTGCTGGAATTTGTGCTGCATCACAAATCCGGTGATTATAGCAATTAGTCCATATAACCATATTTGGAAAACTGTAATTGTTATTCACTGCTGTAGAATTTTATAAATTAGTCTGGCTCCCTTATGTCTAGTGCTGATTTCATTAGTAATATTAAAGTAAAATGTATCAAATCATTTTTTAAATAAGGATTATTGATTAGGCATGTCGATATAACATGTTAATTTAGTAAATGTATTATATAAAAAGTAACTATATACACTATATTGCAAAAAGTTTGGGACGCCTGCCTTTACATGCACATGAACTTTAATGACATCCAATCCTTAATCCGTAGGGTTTAATAGGGAGTTGACCCACCCTTTGCAGCTATAACAGCTTCAACTCTTCTGGGAAGGCTTTCCACAAGGTTTAGGAGTGTGTTTATGGGAATTTTTGACCATTCTTCAAGAAGCGCATTTGTGAGGTCAGGCACTGATGTTGGACGAGAAGGCCTGGCTCGCAGTCTCCACTTTAATTCATCCCAAAAGTGTTCTATTGGGTTGAGATCAGGACTCTGTGCAGGCCAGGCAAGTTCCTCCACACCAAACTCGCTCATCCATGTCTTTATGGACCTTGCTTTGTTTCCACAAAGTTGGGAGCATGAAATTGTCCAAAATCTCTTGGTATGCAGAAGCTTTAAGAGTTCCTTTCACTGGAGCTAAGGGACCATGTCCAACCCCTAAAAAAACAACCCCACACCATAATCCCCCATCCACCAAACTTTACACTTGGCATAATGCAGCCAGGCAAGTACAGTTCTCCTGGCAACCACCAAACCCAGACTCATCAATTGGATTGCCAGAGAGAGAAGCATGATTCATCACTCCAGAGAATGCGTCTCCACTACTCCAGAGTCCAGTGGCGGCGTGCTTTACACCACAGCATCCAACACTTTGCATTGCACTTTGTGATGTAAGGCTTGGATGCAGCTGCTCGGCCATTCGTTCTTGAGCTAATCTGAAGGGCACACAACGTTTGGAGATCTGTAGCTATTGACTCTGCAGAAAGTTGATGACTTCTGTGCACTGTCATGCGTAATAAAACATTTTCCTAATTGAAGCTTGAAGTACCACATACTGTAAATTAAGGTGTCACAAATTGAGCCATTCACACAGGACAGCTAGATGGAGAGTAATATGAATGTAACAGAATGCAAGGGTCTCAAGAGATATTTTTAAATGTCTTCATTTGTGAAGTTTTTCTCACTTGCTATTAATTAATCATTATACTTGTAATTAAATAGATTACTTTAAATTACTATACAGCCAAATTAATAAGGAAATTAAGCTGTTGTTTTCATTTCACAATGTAAATACTACACTTATGTGTCAATAAAGTTGGTATATATTAGTTTATCAATACATGGCCACAGGTTCACTGCTTGTATTGCTTTGAGCAGTGAAAGTTGTGGAAACACTTTATAATAATACTCGCTATGAAACAGTAGTTAAGCTTTAGTAAGTAGTTAATTCATCATTTATAAAGCATTAATATACATTAATAGGCAGTTTATAAATACAGCTATAAATGCTTTATTCTTGATTTATAAGCATATCTATAATGTGTTTAATAATTTCCATACTTTATAAATGATCAATTTATCATTTCTAAATTAAGTATTGCATTATTTACAAACCAGTTATTTAGGAGTTGTCAGTGGTTCATCAGATCATTTAGAAAGTGTAAGTAAATGATTAATAAACAATTTAAATGTAAATTTGCACATCTTATTATTTAGACATATATAAATAGTTACTCAGCGTGTTAATAAATGCTTTATTAACATGTATTTCTACTGTAATTCATGATTAATTCAGGTAGTTATAAAACATTTAATAGTTGTCAGTTAACTCTTTTTGTGAGCTCATCTAAAGTGAGGACTATTTATGCCTCGTAAAGCTTTTACAAATGAGATATAAAGGCTCAGTTCTATTCTGAACATAAAAAGGAAACAAACACAACACAGAGGAATATAGCACATATAAATATTGGTAACACTTTATTTTGATAGTCCACTTTAGACATTCTACTAACTATAAGTAACTTTGCAACTACATGTCAACTAACTGTCATTAGAGTATTTGTAGACTGTCTGATTAATATTTACTAAAACTTACATTCTACTGACTATAAGTAACTTTGCAACTACAATTCAACTTAACCCGAACCCTAACACCTACCCATAACCTACCAGTCTACTGACAGTCAACTAATACTCTAATGACAGTTAGTTGACATGTAGTTTCAAAGTTACTTATAGTTAGTAGAATGTCTAAAGTGGACTATCGAAATAAAGTGTAACCTAAATATTTATTCCCAAATGCAAAAATGGAGCCTGTACAACTAGTAACTTAATATAAATTTAAACCTTTTCAATGTCATAGAAAATGATATTCAAGAAAACATAACTGCAGTCAAGTGAAACTAAGCCTCTGCAATCTGATATAAAAATACATTTATGTAAAGTGTAAACATTGCTGAATAAAAATTTACCAGTGGATTACAGGAGTGCGAAAATAAATAAATAACTGGTCTGTAAATAATGTAATACTTAATTTAGAAATGATAAAATTGATAATTTATAAATTACACTGAAAAAAACAAAAAGTAGAATTTACTCAATTTTTATTTTGCAAGTTTTTGCACAAATGTTTTTCAAGTAAATTTCACACCTAAGGAAATTACGTAAATTTACTCAACTAAACTTGTCCTGTTAAATTTTATTGAGTAATTTTTACTTACAAATTTGATGTAATTACTATAATTAAGTAAAACCACTTGTTCTTTTAAATGCATATTACTTGTTTTATGCAGTGCTGGTAATTATTCTAAATTAAATTAAATCACTGATCTTTTTTAATACATTTTACTTGTTTTATGCAGTGCTGGTAATTATTTTAAATGAAATGAAATGTTGCTTTTATAATATGACAAAATAATACTGTGACAATGTGCAGTTAATAGTAATTTATTAAAAAGGAATAATAGCACTTACAGATGCAATGCTTCACTAAATTTTAAAGGTTTAAGATAGCCTCTTAATCTTTATCAAATTATTTTGAAAGCCTTTAAAACTTAACACTGAAACAAAACCAGAAATACAAATTCAGAAATTTGTAAATGTAAAAACATTTGTTCAACATTTGAGTCAACAAGGTAGATAATTGCTTTTGAATGGAAACGTGGAAATGTCAAGTCAGTCAAGCTACTTCTTAGTATCAAAATATTAACAGACTGCTGTTACAATTAAACCCATTAACCTAGCCCCCACCCACCACCCCCAAAAAAGGAAACTCAGAAAGTCGTTTGAAAGCCTTTTAAACTATCAAAAACCCCTTCCAGCACAATGGACATCACTGGCTCGCTGTCTCCTTTGCATGAACAAGAATCGCCATCACTTCTTCCAAGAAGTCTTCTTGATTGCCATCCTAATGCAATCCAGGAAGAAATGGGGGGGGGGGGGGGGGGGGGTCAGGACAATTTTACATCTTTCCACATGACATCACCAATATGAGAATGACTGGGATACGGTGACTAGGTACACTGTAAAAAAAAATCCCGTAAAATTTACGGTAAAAAAACGGCAGCTGTGGTTGCCAGAACTTTCCCGTTAAAATTACGTCAGTAACGTTTTTAGGGACAGCACCATATCATTTAAAAGGTTTATAATGTACTAATTACGGTTAAAAACTGTTGTATTTTACAGTTCAAAACCGTATAATTTAAAGGTTTATAATGTAATAATTATGTTTACACTGTAAACAATTAACGATAAAAAAACATATTTCATTAACTGAAATAATGTTAAATTACCAACCTATTGAAATACTAATATCTGTTATGTACCTTTGATATATATACGGACAACCACCAATCACAGTGGAGATGAGAATCACGTGATGAATCAAAGCTCATCACAAACAGCTTTTAAGAAGACAATACTAATATATAGAAGAGCTCAGAGTCATTCACACAAACACTAAAGACCATCATGGTAACACACATGAAATTTTAAAAATGCAATAAACATTAATTTGACAACATCAGATGTAACATAAAACCCTAATGTACATAACTGATTAGAAAAAACAAAGAAGAAACATAGTTATTGCAATGGAAATACATCACATTTTCTGGGAATGTCAATTTACGGGTTTTGACTTTTTTTGTTCTTTTTCACTTCCAAAAACTGTAAATTTAACGGTGTTTTACTGTAAAATTAAATGAAATGTAAGGTTAGATCTATTACAGTTATTCACCGTATATAGTACAGAAACTTTCTGTTAACCAATTAACTGTTTTTCACCGTAGCATTTTTACAGTAAAACACCGTTAAAATCACAATAATTTTTTACAGTGTAATTAGTGATTCGGAAATTGAGAAATGCATTTTTTCTTAAAGTGTTCACCACAAAATGGAAATTATGTCATTAATATCGTCATTTATGTTCTGAAGATGAACAAAGGTCTTACAGGTTTCAACGACATGAGGGTGAGTAATTCATGACAATTTTAATTCTGTGATAAACTAATACTTTAAGAACCCATCAGTTAGTTAATTAAAAATCAAAAGGTAAGGCAACCAGCACTCTGCTTTTGGGCTGGTTGTCTTGATGACTGTTGGTAGGGGTCACACTGACCCCATGTAACACACTTGAGGGCAATGGTTTTAACTGTAAATATTTACTGTATTTT
The DNA here is from genome assembly GCF_949357685.1 of Gobio gobio. Classification (NCBI taxonomy): domain Eukaryota; kingdom Metazoa; phylum Chordata; class Actinopteri; order Cypriniformes; family Gobionidae; genus Gobio; species Gobio gobio. The sequence goes on along the minus strand of NC_137111.1, from coordinate 13,363,672 downwards.
TTGGGTGTACTATCCCTATAAATATGAATCTTTCTTTTGCTAACACTTTGAATATCTTGTGTGGCAGATTAAATATAAATGTTTAGCATAACATGTCTGGGACTTACATTGCAGTCTTTGAAAAGATTCTCCTCCACTTCTCCAAGATATTCAATGAGACTGCGGATCACGACATCTCGTCTTCTCAATGGTGTGTCCCTGGGAAGAGATTTATTCCTGACAGAACAGACACTTTCAACCTTTTCTGAAATTTTAAAATAGAATTAAAATGAACATTTAAAAAATGTTTTTAAATGGTTTCAGTAACCAAAATAGACAGACAGATGGATGGACAGATAGAAGACAGTGTGTGGAGGAATGGATGAGGTCGAGCGGCTTTTGTGAATGATGATACAAAAAATTATAGCAGTCAATACACAAATCAACATAAAATGTTTAACTGGTTCATACAGCTACTTGTTGCATACCTGATTCAATGCACTGAGTTGTGTCTTTATATTGACTCCTGCAACAGCTCCCTTAGCTTTCAAAAGCTCCAAGAGCTTTGGGGTGTAGCCATCTAGTTTGGACATAAAGGTTGCTCCAGGGGCACAGGCACAGCAGTAATTCTTTGGAATTCATCCTTTATCTGTAAAGAGTTAAATAATCCACACACAAAAAAGTTTTTTATATGAACACCAAAGAATCAAATATAATATATACAATAATATATTATGGCTCAACTTACCTGAGCTTCTGTAAACAAGGCAGACCATCTGTCCTAGAAATCTTTAAGGGGGCTAAGATTGACTAAAAGAAGATAACTATTTATTAAACAGTATGCACGATTTGGTACATTAATTAGGGGATGGGGGAATTAATCATATTGTGCATTTAATTAAAACGAGGGAACGAAAACCTGCTCACATATTGTTAATTCGTGGTCACGTGGCATTTACATGTTTCAAGAACCAATGCACACAAAATAACACATATTAAACAAAAAGATCACAGTTAACATATTCAAGTTTTTTAGCTGTATATAATGTAACTTAAACTTTAAAACTTAACTAAAACTAACGTTATACTGCTAACGTTTACGTTTTACAAAGCTAGTCATCATTAAGAACACCAAAACTTTTCAAATGTACAGAATCATGACAACACAACCATTGAATGCAATTACATTTACTGAATAAATCAAATCTAAAAATCGACAATATAATGCAGTTTATTGCTTACCTGTCGAAACTTGCGTGCAGACAGAGCAGACTGAAGAAGCCCTTGAGTCGATGATCGCGTTCTTTCCGTGCATGTGCAGAGTCACGTGATTGCTTCAAGATGACGTACATTTTACTTATTTTTTTTAAATAGCTTCAAGTACTTTATTAATTTGTGTGAATATGCCAGAGTCACACGTGAAATTTACTTGTCGGTTGGATGTCTAATATTTACAAGTAAAAATCGAGTACATGTTTAGATTCTACTTAATATTCTAGAGTTTTCACTTTTACTAGAGTATTCTAAGCAAAAGATGCATGATTTTTTATTTACTTAACCATAAAATATTTTTTTACAGTGTATGAAAATACAATTATTAAACACATTATAGATATGCATTTAAATCAACAATAAAGCATTTATAGCTGTATTTATAAACTGCTTAGAAATGTCTATTAATGCTTTATAAATGATGAATTAACTATTTACTAATGCTTAACTAATGCTTCATAGCGTAGCATGTAGTTATTATAAAGTGTTACCAAAGTCGCCAATATATCCATTGTTATCATGACTAGTGAGCCTGAAATGATGTGATTATTTATTCTGTCACAGTTGTTTCAATATATGACCCCTACATAGTGGCTACAACAGAAATGAGTGGGAATTTATTGACTGCTGACCTCAAGTTGTCTACTATGGTGATAACACCTATAAATCAATACAGAGTACTATTGGTAAGACAATTAGGGCAGCTTTTCTAGTTCTGCATTACAAGGTGGTCCACTGCAAGGACAGAGCAGCTTGGCTTTGTCAATGCAGGCTTTTATATTAATCTCTGTAATGCTTTGAAGCCAAGAAAACAATAATGCGGTGTAGTGATTTTAAATATCTACATCATTCTTCTGTGATCCATCCATGGTCAGCATTATTTTGGATTTATTTTGAATGGACATTTTGTTGAGTTGCTTAAAACAAAGGTAATTAAGTTCCACATAGCTGGCTTTTAGCACTGTCAGCAAAACAAGTGTCGGTCAAAGCAATAATAAAAGATTTTGCCATAAAGATTGAATTGATAACTGGATGAAAGTCAAGCTGCGTATGACATACTTTAATTATATATTTTTTTCTCGCACTTTGGCTGGAAAATATGGGATTTGTAATACACAGTACAAAATGTTTTTTTTAAATGGAAAATTAGAAAAGTTCAAAAGTCTATTTACCATGTACACCAGGGAAGAGTAATTCAATTATAGCTTAAAGAAGCCAGCAATTAATTAATTTTAATGATATGCACAGACAAAACTTTTGGTAACACTTTACCTTCCTTTGGACATTTTGTTGACTATAAGTAAGGTTGCACCTACTTGTCAACTCTCTCTCATTAGAGTATTAATGATGACTCTTTCAGCTAGTGAGCACTGCCTGAATTTGAATTGGATTAATAAGCTATTGGATTTACATTTTTGAAGAGACCTATTGCTTATTTCATATATTCTCGAACCAGCATATCACAAATAGTATTCTGGGTCAGTGCAGCTTTAAAAAAAAAAAAAAAAATTATTTCCAGCCAATGTTGCCTTGAAGTCGTTCATTGTTTTCATTTTTCATTTAATTTTTTTATTTATTTAAAAGAGGACAATGTACATTAATCAACATTACAATAATGTAAATGTACCCGAGTTAGCTCAAAAGTGTTAATTTTCATCGGCAGTCCTCCAGCCAGGTGTAAAAAAAAGGCAACCTTAAAAATAATCACAATTATAAAATCACAAAATAAAATTGCATACAACACATTATGGTTAGCAAATACAATAAATGTAAAATAGTTATATAATATATAAATACACAGGAAGGAATTAGTGCCCAAAGGTTTGGTTCTACAAGCTGGGCCACTTTTTACACTACAGCCCTCTGTAGCCCATATTTACAGTTAAGATCACAGATTATTTTATTTTTACCAAGAGTCGAAGGAATGAACGAATGTGATAATATATTTTTAAGAATAATAAATAGGTTTTTGTGATATCAGTATTTAAGACCAAACATCAGTGATGCTTTTATATGACCTTTGATAATTTTAACTAAAATGTGGCATACAAGTATTAATGGAAATTTTCATCATATCATATTTAATGCTTGAGCATGAGACATTTATTGGTCAATCAATGTTTCTTTGAAAAAGACCAAATAAAGAGTTTTGAGATTAAAACTCGCTAAATGGTCAAAATGTAAACGTTTTCATCTTTTTTACTTCATGTGCACTAAATAAAATGTGATAATAATCAAAGATTAGGCTACCTTTTATATTTTTTATATTTCATTTAGTTTTTATCTATTTGCTCACGTCTCAATGCATTGCTTGTTTGTCATGCTTTTGCATTAGTTCTGACCATTGATGAAGCAACTAACAGGGCAGAGGCTTCTTTGTCCTAAAGTTCTGTTTTATGCAAAAGGCTATATTTTTACATCCACATTATTACTCATGTCATGTGTGTACTCTTTGCAGATAATATTTAATAATTCTAATTTTTATTTGGAAAATGAATGATCAACTTTTTATATCCCCTGTGTGTATGTGTGTTTGTATATATATATATATATATATATATATATATATATATATATATATATATATATATATATATATATATATATATATATATATATATATATATATATATACTGTATATGTATATACTATATATATCACACACAATTGAATAATAATTGAATAAATGTATGTTTCAAGGGGTCATGAACTACAATTTGTATTACTGTATGAAGTTTCTGGGTTGCACGTATAATGATAGTAATATTTCACATGATTTTATAAGGCCTACTGCTATGACTGGATATTTGCATATGCAATAAGTATTATGGACATGTTTAACTCTTTTACAAACATTTACTGTTTTTACTAATACAGCTGTCAAGATGAACTAATTGTGAAAAAAATTACTGCAGAATTATATTCAGATCTACTCCCACTGCATAAAAGGCCACAGCACTGAGCATTGTAGCCGATCACAGTCATGTCGGTTGAGCACACAAATGCAAAGATCTCACCATTTCAATGCGATTTCTGCACTCTAATGAATGCAGTGGGGACACAATGTAAATAAGGGATTCATTGAGTAGTGTAGACAGTGTCATTGATTACAACAGGAGTTGTGGTGAAAGGGCAGAACTCAAATCAATGATAAACTTACGCTATATCTCAAGGGGGAAAAGAACAGTGATTGATTTTATTATTAGCACATTGTAATCTCATTATAGAAATAATATTACTTTTATTTAGTTCTTACCGGTAACCTTTTAGAAAGAAGACTGCAACAGGGAAGGAAAAATAAAATATTTGATCAAAACGAACCGAAATGAAAAAACATTTAGCAATTTACAAACCAAATTAACAAGCAACATGAACAATCTTGAACAACACCCATGTTGGTTAAAATTTAAAGGTGTCATGAACTGGCTTTTTAAAACATTTTATACTGTTGTCTGAGGTCAACTTATGACGTTCGCGTGGTTTTTACATTCAAAAACATCATAATGAATAAGTAATAGGCTATTTTCTGCCTTGGTTTTGAGGCTCTCTGAAAAACGGTTGGTTTTAAAGGGCGTGCCGCACTGAAGACTTGGAAGTAAACGCCCACGGCTAGGATTCGATTCGATTTGCATATTTAATGAGCTTCTGCTCCCCTGTCAGTGACAGCGTGTTGTAAACGACAACCGGAATGAATCGCCCAGCCTACAGCAAGGGCTCGTAAAATGTCTTTATCAAACAAACACAATTGATTCATCTCTCATCCACCCGCGATTGATTGTAATGTTATTTCTGTATCAGAACATTTTCATTCAACATTCCCAGCTGGTGGAACGATCTTCCCAACGCCATACGAAACGCAGAATCATTGACAACATTCAAAGGTCAACTAAAAACTCAGCTCTTCCGTGAGCACTTAACCTCATAACAAAAGAAAAAAAAACCTTTCCTTTCCTCTTTCTCCCCCTTTTTTCCCTTCTCTAGCCTGTGCTACACTGAGCAATGTACACGGTCTCAGTATTTCGGGCACTTGTTGCACTTACTCAACTCTTCATGACCAATCGCTTCGTGTACCCCCAAGTTGTAAGTCGCTTTGGATAAAAGCATCTGCTAAATGCATAAATGTAAATGTAAATGTATCATTTCGCCCGATCATCAGTGAATATAATGACGTGCGCGCGTCGGCTGGCCAGTGATAGCCCGTCTGAAAAACACATAGCTCCAGGGCTTTGCAAGCTGCTGTTACAAGTCCGAGTCTGATCACGAATGAACCAATAACACCTTCTCCAGCCTGTGATAGCGTGCTAAGGTATGTAATCAATAGATATCAAGCGATCTGTAACAATGCAATTCTAACACATATAAAAAAACATGTTTTACTCACATAAGTGTGTTGCACCGTTCCTGTCGGATCCAATATAAAAGGTACAGCATTGTGATTTAATCTCAATATGTCTCCAAATCCAGTCTCGACCTCTATCTTGTTTACAATCGATACGCATCGTTTAGCTCCACGATTCGGTGGGCGGGCTTGAGGCGGTGCTTCTGCGTCCTGATACGTCAATGGTCAACATATTGTGAGATCTCTCGTTTTCTGGGCCTGGTGTCTATAAAAAAATTTCTTTGACTAACAAGGACGTTTTCAGCTCTGAAACTTACAGGATATTCTTATATCACGATGAACTTTTATATACCAAAGGCTCAAAGGAAAGTTGATTTCTCAATTCATCACCCCTTTAAAAGAATGAGAGATGCTATGAAAGCAGGATATAGCTTTAAATAATATATTTGCCATGCCACGAAGTCTATTAATTGTGCAGCCTAGGACAAAAAGGCCTCAGCCGTCTCATCCCATGCATAAAATAGGAAACAAGGGAATGTCACCCCGAAGAAACACCACAGGTTCAGCAGCAATCGCCACCACATACTAATTGTAGGCAGGATGCACCTGCAGAGAAATGCTTCTGGAATGACAGCATTGAACAAACAGGGTCGTCTGGATTCAAACTTTGTTATCTGCACAAAAAAACGCAAAAAGTCACACTTTAGCTTCCTAATCAAGGTAGCCCTTGCATTTAAAATGGTCTGTGCAATCTCTGCTAACAGAGCAGAAACAGACAAAGAGCCAGTTCAAAGACCAGATCCAAAGTTTCTAAGACTCTTTTCACACCTTTGGAAACACCTATGGGTTGCAGACGTATTTACAGGAAAGCTTACAAGTGGTAGTCTGGCTTTCACCAGACCAAGCTCAATTTAAGATTGAACATTGATCTGGGGAGTCTGCTATGCATTTTCTACTGCACAAGAGGCGTGATCAACTAGCATAAATTAAAAGACTCTGTACGCAATTGGATAGTCCTTCAACCAATCAGACCACAAGAAGCGTAATAAACAAGCATAATTCAAATGACTCTGTATGCAATTGGATAGTCCTTCAACCAATAGCGTGCTAGGTGGAAAAGCCAGTCTGTGATTGGTTCCCACAAAAGTGTAACAGAACCAGTAGAAATGAATGTACAGGTTTCCAGACTGAGTTGCAGGGCGAAATCAAATCGCCGGCAGATCAGGCTGGGTTTACCCAGTCTATACAAGTGGACCTTCACACAAACATTCAGACAAACATTTCCAGAAACAGCAACGACTTTTAAGCATACAGCTGCCTCAAGGAGATTACTTTAAATAGTTTTATCATTAGAAGGTCTTCTTTCTGGTTCTAGAAGTTCAGCTCATCTTTCCCACACATTTGCCCATTACTATTTTGCTGGGGTTATTGCCTTTAATTCGGAATAACTAAATGAATAAATGAATATCTAAATAAAAAATTATAGATATTTTTATATGCTGCAAATGTGTTAGATATTCATATTGCATTATAATGCAGGGTGTTAATTATTGAATTAATATTTTACCTTAATTCAAGTTTATTAGAACTGATCATATCTACACAGAAGGAAAAAGTCATAGCTTCATCCTTTATCCTTTATAAAGCTTTTAAATTCTCCTTTGTTGCTCCAGTGAAAATTTTACATAGTTCTTGCATAAAGTCCAGAGATTAACTGTAAGATCATGACGCAGGAAAAAACATGCTCTCCATTACCATGGTTTCTATAACAACAACAAAAACAACAATGACAACAACAACGAAAATAATAATAACATCACTAAGAATGCCCTTATATTACCTAATATTTAATTTAAAGCTAATAGTAGTAAGATTAATAATATACCAAAATGCAACATTTCTACACAGAGTTAGTAAGTGAGTGGTACATTTTTATAGGGTGGTGCTGTGGGGATTGAAAAGCTTGTAATTACCGTTATGTAGCCTGTACAGTTTACCTCAACACTTCAGTTTACATGGTCGGTCTGGATTCAGCTAATTTCGCCACAGAGCCTTTAATGTTCACATATCATGTTGCGCTTGTATCGAATTCAAATGGATCAAACAACTGCTGGTTATTACTTAGGCTACGTCTACATTAATCCGGATAGAGTTTTCGTTTCAAAACGCTTTCTGTCCACACTAACGTTTTCCAAAAGTTTCTCATCCACACTGAAATGTCAGTAAACGACAAATTCAACTTACTGCACATGCATAAAACCTCATAAAAGCTCACTGAGGTGATACAGACATAAAGTTATCACACAATTCTTCTGGCAGGATCAGTTTATTTAGCAAAATATCTCACCATTCACTGATGTGTCCAGGTCGCACTCAGTCTACCATTATTATGGTTGGTCTAAAACGCAACTGTTCTCATGTTTTCCCACAGGACAGTAAATGCGAGTACGTTTTCTGTCATCCTTGCAGGACTGTGATATGAAGTGTGCAAAGTAACATATTTTAGCAACTGTGTGAAAGTGAATAGCACATAACTGGCACACTGGTGGTATAAACATACGTATCTATTGGTACAATATGTGTCACATGACTAAACATCGCTTTCAAAGCTTGGGATGGTTGAGCTACTCTCACGCTGCTTCTGCTGGATTTGTGTGCAGCTCAATCAGGTAGTGCCATTTCATCACTTGGCTTTTGGTATTTGTTTCCCATGCACTCACAGCACTCCAGTAAATAACAGTGCTTAATATGTGGGTGTTGGTGGGGTGTTGGCGAGCCGCCCACCAAGAAAAGTTCAGGTGCTTCCGACGAGCTGTCAATCCTTCCCTCAACAATGGACAAGACAGAAAGAATCAAAGGGACACTGGGTCATTTCACCCAAAGTAAACAGCTCCACATCTGCCCTGGCGAATACCTGTCAGATCAGATCCTCCATTCTCTGGGGCTCAACCCGTGCCACAAGAGAAGATCTTCTCCCATATCCCACCAACCTCAACAACAGAAAGTATTATGCAAAAAAAAAAGCTGAATGTTCCGCATTAATCCCCATGGGTTGCAAATGCATTTCCCCCTGAGACAAGGTATTATCATGACCCAGATTTGACCACATTTGACAAGGAAACAACCACCATGTTGTCTGTCCTGACACAGGATGCGCCCAGACAGCATAGTGGTTGTCTCTTGAAAAAACTGTGCCCCAACTTACTCTACTAGACTTACAACTAGGGTTGTTTCCAGTGCTAATGAGTCAGACAGCACCTCCACATAACCCTCATTAAGCAGAGACAAATTCCACTACTGTTAACCCATCACTGAAACAGTATCATATGACCTGTGATGCCGATGCCATGAAACCCAGTAGACCCAAAACACTCTTCTGAAGGTTTAATCTTAAACTTAGCCTTTGAAGGTGATCAAGGAACATGTTGAGACATGAAATCTCTGATTGAGCAAAATTAGCCAATCATCAAAGTCATTTAGGACACATATGCCCTGGTGGCTTCAGTGGAGCCAGAGCAGTGTCCATGCACTTTGTGAAGGTACAAGGTAACAAGGCCAGGCCAGGCCAAAAGAAAGAAACAGATCTTCCCTCAGATCCTTCAGATCTATTGTACTCCTTGTCAAATCTGGGTCTGGAAGTCCAGTTTTTGAATGTTGATGCAGAAACATATTATATGTTTCTGCATCAACATTCAAAAACTGCACTTCCTCAAAGTGACGTGTATATGATAAAGTGAAAAAAAGAGAGAGAGGCGTCAGGCGATTTATGTCTGACATCTGCGGAAGGGAACTATGGTTAAGTCAAGTCACCTTTATTTACATAGTGCTTTATACAATACAGTTTGTTTTAAAGTAGCTTTACAGTCATAAACAGAAATATGATGACCAATGATGCAAACAGAATTCAATTCTGCTGTAAAGCAGCTCTAAAAAAGACAATATTGCCATTATTCAGCTGAAATCAGTTCAATGTTGATTCAGTTCGGTTCAATAACTGTGTGAAGTTCATCACTTATTATCTCTAGAGCTCATCTGCCGTGGTCTTCACTGACATTCAGGGCTGTGTTGTTATCGTTTTTGACTTTTAAGACAAAACAGAAGATGGTAAGAGAACAGCAGCAAACATCTTTTCAACTGCCAGCATTTTATCATGCCCTTGTTCTTGAAAATGGTGGTAGCGGGATTAGAAATCCATGTCGAAAAAGGTTGCTTTCGATGACCAGTCTAGTTTTAATTTATCCACGGCACAAGAAAATACATCTAAAAGTTTTGTAGAAGCCAGAGAAGGTCACACTTCCTTACTGCTTGGGGAAAGATTGTCCATCTGACCCATGTACTTGACACTTTTATCACGTGTGTATGCACTTGTAACAAAGCTAGCACACGGCAGCACACACTTACAAAACACCACCATGTGTTCCACCCTGAACAAGTGAAGCTTACTCAAAGTGGGTTAGTGTCAGCTACTGATGCAGTGTCGAGTGAATCTATGAAAGGGAATACAGGGCCATTTTTTTGTTCCAGTCCACCCGTGGCTGTCAATCTTGTAAATAGCAAACTGTGTGTGAACATAACCACCTTAAGGAATTATATCTGCTGCTGTGTAAACATGGCCACTGACAAGGCTGACCATTTGGAACTTAGTGTACCTAATGCCGAGTTCACAATGCAAGATTTTAGCCCAGATTTTCACTAGCCGTCAGATTTTGCAAAATCACTGACAAATGCTCGAAATCAGAGGTAAATACCAACAAATGCACTGACTAGCGCATGGGAAAACTCATTAACTGTTAAAAGGACAAAGATATCACTTTCTTCAGTGGACATTCAAACTGATTTTGTGATTATGACTAAAAGATTTATCTAAAGCAGTGGTTCCCAACCACTAGGGGGCCGCAGTGATCCTCCGCGTGGGCCGCAAGATAACTTAAAATTAATTTGAATATATTAATATAATTAATTAATTGTATTATTGATAAGTTAAATAATAAAAGTATATAATAATATAATATAATATAAATAGTAATATAAACTATATAAATTAAAAATATAAATTACAACAAAGAACCACCTCTCTCGCAGCCCAAGGCGTTCCTAATCGGGCTGTGTGAAATACTGACTGAACGGCAGCTCAAAACACACAATCGCTTCATGAACACTAGACATTTCAGTTGGATAAAGCAAACCAGTGTCGCTAAAAAGTTTTGATGGATGATGGTTGTAATGAAGGTAAAGACGATTGCAGTGACATACATTAGGCACGCGCGTGTCCGTTATAATTGATGCGCAAACCGTGTATGTGCGCCCTCGGACCACTGAATAAAGTTTTGTTTGGGTGACGATTGTAATGAAGGTAAATACGATTACAGTGACATGCAGGAGTCATACATTAGTCACGCGCGAGTATGTTATTGATGTTCAAACAAAAACGTGCGCTCTCGGCTCACTGGTCGATATAACATCGTATTTCTGCATAAACGCATTACAATATATTCACGTAGTTGTCAAAATGAATGGACTTTGAGTGTTTTATAACGGATGCTTGTCGAAGAAGTGTGCTTTGGAGAAGTTTGTGCGTATCAGTGGTGTTAAAAGAGCATCAGCTCCATTTTGTTTGTTCTGACAGAGGAACTGTTCACTGACATCAACTTCAGATGGCTAAGTTTCCACACATTCAGAATGATTTTATTTTTCATTTGTATTTTAGTGTGTTTATTAATTATGAATGGACCCGTATAGTAGTTCTTTGAGGTCATTTGGCATCTCCCTGTGGTCTTGTTTGGTATGGCAGGTTGACTTTTGTTTATTTGTACTTATTGTACTGTATAACTGAGCAGAGTAAGTACTTCTAAGTTGTAAAGAATGTCTGCAAAGTATGTTTGCAAAAAAGAACACTGAATGTTAATATATCGTGATGTAAAAAAAAAAAAAAAAACATTGGTGGGAGTCGGTGGGCCTTGCAGTATTTATTCAGAGAGGAGGGGGGCCTTCATGTAAAAAAGGTTGGGAACCACTGATGTAAAGAATATCAGCTACATGATCTCTCTCTCTCCTTCATAATACTCTCTACATACAGTAAAACAATAAGCGGTAACACTTAACAATAAGGTTGTATTAGTTAACATTAGTTAATGCATTAGTTAACATGAACTAACCATGAACAACACCTCTGTTAAGCATTAGTTAATCTTTGTTAACGTTAGTTAATAAAACAATACAGCTTTTCAAGGTTTGTTTATGTTAGTTCACAGTGCATTAACTAATGTTAACAAGATTTTAATAATGCATTAGTAAATGTCGAAATTAACATTAACAAAGATAAATAAATGCTTTATAAGTGCAGTTCATTATTATTTCATGTTAACTAATTTAGTTAACTAATGTTAACTAACGAACCTTATTGTAAAATGTTACCCAATAAACTTCAACGATGTGACTCAACGAAGTGACTTCCTTCGTTAGTTGTTATAAAGTGACATTTTAAATTTAGCAATGGAGGCTTGGGCTCAAACTGTTAAACTGTTAATTTGAGATTTTAATCTGTGGCGGAAGGAAGTTCCGTGCAAAAGAGGGTTTTTAAAGACACAAATTCATCTTGATAATGTCAGATAACGTATAAATAGAATGATAGAAATTATTTCTTATATGATATAAATGTATGTAATGGATTACAATGAACCAATCAGCTGTTAAATTTAAGTACACAGTTAGATAATACCAATTTTGGGCAACCAATGACCAAGCAAGCTTAATTTTGTTCAGTCTGTGGTGTAAAAGGTTGCATTAGCAATTAAAGAAAAAACACTTAAGCAAAACATGGTCAGGTCAAAGTGTCTGAATTATTATGTTGCCAAAATTTGATCAAATGTACTGGTAGTCCACTGTATGAATAATTTTTGGGTTTATTTTATTTTGCTATTTTGCAATCCACACTTGCTTTGACTAATATATATATATATATATATATATAGCCTAAACTGAATGAAAATACCATAACTTACAGATGGCTGAGATAAATTGTGCTCATCTTTAGCCATATTTTGTATGCTCAATGAGTGTCAACATTTCACAGAGACACCACATCCCATCTGTGTACTGTCAACTTTTTCACTCTGAAATCTGCTGTTATAGAAACACCTGTTTTATTTCACCCTGCTGTTTGCAAATCCTTGTTCTGAGCCCCCATTTTCGACTGTTCTGCTGCTGTTCGTACTGCTTAATCATAGCTAATTTAGCTAATGTTGTCATCTACTCAACATCTGGTGATCTTGCTGATGTATTGTCTTTGATGGAGTAGGATGTCAATTGCACTCTAAAAACTTAGACTATTAAATACTGAAAAATGCTGAGTAAATTTTAAAGCTGGGAAATCATTGAATTATACTTTATGAATTAAATGGGTCATGAACTAGTTTTTATTTTTTTTTATACTGCTGTCTGAGGTCAACTTCTGATGTTTGCGTGGTTTTTACTTTCAAAAACATCTTAATGAATAAGTAATAGGCTATTTTCTACCCTGGTTTTGAGGCTCTCTCAAGACACGCTTGGTTTTTATGGTTGTGCCACACTTAAGACTTGGAAGTAAACGCCTACGACTAGGATTGGATAACAGTTTTGCATATTTAATGAGCTTCAGCTCCCCTGTAAGTAGGCTACACGAGGAATTGTTTTGAAAGCCTGTGAGAAACGGCAACCGAAATGATTCGTCCCACAGGGCTCGCAAAATATCTTTATCAAGCAAACACAATGATTTATCTCTCATCCACCCGCGATTGATTGGAATGTTATTTTTTATTACTTGGCCCGCCCGATCGGTGGATATAAGCATGAACCGTGTGTCACACACACACACACAAGTCAAGAGAGTTATTTCAGTATTTAAGATAAATAGTCGGCGGGCCAGGCTTATGTTTGGGTAGCCTGTCTTGAAAATACATAGCCCCGTGACGTTGGGCTTTGCAAGCCCTGGCCCATACATGTCCGAGTCTGATCCCGATTCGCAATGAACCAACAACACCACAAATAAAGGATTCTTCAGCCTTTGACATCGTGCTAATGTTCAGTTAGACACGAACACATAATCAATAGATAAATTGTTTTTTTACTCACATTAGTGTGGTTAATCTCATCCTGTCTGCAAATCCAGTCTCTTGTTTACAAACATATCCAGTGAAATGAAAGAACAGACGCGCAATGTCTTCCCCACGTGAGCTGGATATTCATTAAAAATAAAGTTCATCCATGCGTTCATAATATTGGAATCCGAATGAAGCTTATGTGGTATATTTAGAAATTCGATGTGGTTTAGCTCCATGTAGGCTTATGTTAGTGGCACAAGTCGTGGGCGGGGCTACAGAATCAGGCGTTGTTCTTCTTCTGTTGAGGCGGTGCTTCACTCTGATGTCATAGCCTGGCATATTCTGAGATTTTTTTCTGGGCCTGGTGTCTATAAAAGCTTGTCTTTGACTAACAAGGAAGTTTTCAGCTCTGAAACTTACAGGATATTCTTATATTACTATGACCTTTTATATATCAAAAGCTCAAGGGAAAGTTGATTTCTCAATTTTAAGTAAATACATAAGCCAAAAAATTTAAGTTGATCTGAATTGATTTCATGTATTACCGTGACAAATAAAATCGAGAACACTGTAAAACCCAACAAGTCAAGGTTGAGGTAACTGATAAATTTTTTTTAAAAAAAGATAAGTAATGTGAAATGATTTCATTTGAATTAACATCCTATCAAAAGACGTCAGCGGCAGAGGCCTCATTCTGTTTCTGACATGCGTTTGTACTATTTCTGACCAAAAGAATTTGGAAGATTTGCTTGGATGTGTCCAGAGTAGACAGACTCTTGCTGGTAGCTATTGCTTATTAGCCTAGAGGCCACTGCTCTAGCATACACACATTTATAGCTAATAAAATAAAACAACATGTGTCTTGCATAATCTTAAAGGTCATGAATTGAGAAACAACAACTAGATCTTGAAACAATGAAATTAAAAAAGAGCTGTATCTAAATGCAGCAGTTGATTTTATTAAACGAAAACTCAAAGAAATGAAATACTCCAAAGACTCTATAAAACAGGATCAGAACAACCAGTATTAACATGCAATAATCACCTATTTGCTATTTCACTTCCTCTAGATCCTGCCACAATCCTAAATTGGAATCGCAATCCCCTTTGCACTTGCACTTTAGATACCTTACACAGTCAACTGTCAATCAGTCTTGAGGGTGGGGTTTACCTATATAGTCGGAAAGTATGCCACGCCCTCAAGTGGTGGAAAACGTTTTGATTTTATGTTCACCTGGCAACCAGAAAAAAATAATCAAAAAGAAAACTGCCGTGTCTGCAGTCGGCATGTATTAAATGAATATCATTATTAACAGTGAATTATCTTGAGTTAAAATCAGAGAATCTGTAGAAACTTGACATGATTTGAATGGTGAGCAGTCTCTGTGCTCACGACCCAAGTAATCAAAAACTCTGAATTCTGCTTCATTTCAACATTTTGAAATGCATTCTTATTCTTACAACTATATTTGTATCTTTATTTTGACATTTAAAACATTTTCAGACATACACATGCTGCTTAGTTGTGGGGTTCATGTACTCTATCTTCATTTCTTCTTGACAAGATACTTGCAACCAGAGCAGTCTTCTTTTAGTTTCTTTTTGTTTTGGTTCGCTGGTGATAAATACTTAGTCCCAGATTTTTGGCTTTGTTTATTTGCAAAAAAAACTACACAGAAGTTTAACAACATGTTTTTGATGCAAAAATAGACCCATTCATTGGATATTTCTCCCCGTTTTCCTTATAGGAATGAATACAGATGAAAGCGGTGCTTTGTTTTCCACCACTTGAGGGCGTGGCATACTTTCTGACTATATCAATAAACCTGATTGACAGCTGACTGTTTAAGGCATAAGTAATGCAAATGCAAAGGGGATTGCAATTCCAATTAAATTTTTTTGAAGGTTGGGGCCATACCTGTCAACATTTGGGTACCAAAATCCGGGAGACCTCTGAGCGGGAGATGGGGAGTTCGGGCTGGGGGGTTATGGGGGATGCTGGATGGCAGAGTAACATTTCATTGACTCTTCATTTGACAATGATATAACAAATCAACATTTACTAGGCTTCAAAAAATATAACAGCTTTTAATTTAAGTGAACTTAAAAACAATCCTCACATAAACTCATAATACATTTCATATTTATCATTGCCCTTCCTACTCAAAGCTACACTGTGTGATATTTCCCCCCATCTAGCGGTGAAAAGGTATATGACCATCCAGTGAATATTAGTTTCTGTTCCTCTCAATTCCGATTTCGTTTTAACTCCAACGGTGGCCGATTTAGTCCAAGATTAACTTGGCTTCCAGTTCAACCGCGTCCACATTCGACACGGTGCCATCGAGTGTTAGAACGCGAAAGGCGAAGCTTGAATTTACGGGTATGTCCCTCTTTGGCTAATGTACTTTCAAGATTGAGGGGCAACATCCACCAACTTAAAAAAAAACATCTGTTTGGTTAATTTGTGACATTGCAGTTCTTCCTCATCATCAATCTGATATATGATTTCTGAGGCATGAAGCAAGTGTTTTTTTGTATTTTGAGGCAACTGAAAACAAAAACCTGGTCTAAAGTCAATAGCGCAGTATTTTTTTATGTTATTTTGCATTAGTATTTGCCTATAGGCGGGTGCACAATGCAAGTACACTCTGCTTATTACACACACAGAGACAAGCAGCAGCAGACATTTTTAAATAATACAAATAAAATGATTCCTTTGGAGAAGCGTCCAGTCTTTCCGCTTGCAAATTTCGCCATGTAAATAGCGAATCCACCATGGTGCAAGCACAAATGACTTTTAAAAGGAATGGGAGATGAGACTCTGAAACACACCCATGACTCATTACAAGACTAGGTACAACACTTTTGGACCATGCGCCTGGCGCGCCAACCGTTTTTTTAATTGTAAAACAAGCAAAAGTGGATTCGGACACGCACTAAGTGCACCTGTGCCATGCGCTTTAGACCATGCACTCAAATCGTTAAAATAGGATCCTAAGACTAAGCTTGTTGAGCTATATAACAATGATTAGTTTTCTGTTGATAACGGTATCCAAACAGTTGCTCACCTGTCTAATATTTCATTTTTCCAAGGTTTCTACTGAAGCAAAACTGAAAAAAAGGGTAAAGCAGATATAATGTCATTGACAGGCAAAGCAATGACACGGGGTGTCTGTCAACGATTGAAAGCTGCATTCTCTGGAATTAAATTGTTTTGGAAACACAAAATTAATTGTTGGAATCATTTGAGATATTAAGTAGGCTACACAAATAAACAAAATATATAACATTGTTCTAGTGTTTTTTAATCCAAAAAAATATGTATTTTGCCTTTAATGCCATTTCTATATAAAGCACAGGCCTACGTTCATTCATATGCCACTTCCTTATAAGTCCAGCTTGCTTCATTCCCTGCTCGTCAGAGTCATTTGGCTTTACTGAGGTCTAAAAAAGTGTGCACTTTACCAGCCTTAATCAGCTATGCATGGCTTGAGATTGACACAAAGCCCTGCTGAGGAATCAAAACAAGAGTAAATTGAAATCAATGACAACATCTATATGCAGATACACTCACAAGCATTATTTAACGTTTGCTAATGGTGCCTGACTGAGGGTGGAATGATTTTGCTTTATTTTGCTTTCAGCAGAAAAACAGGAGAGGTTGAAAGGACAATGATATAATCTCTGTTTATTGAGCTTTATACACCTACACCTTTAATGAAGCCAATTGTTTGTTTTGATGCTGTTGGTTCGGCTTAGTGTGCTCTGAAAATACTTGCATGGTATGGCCTCCTCTCACTTGGGTATAGTTTGAATTTCAACTAGCGGTAGGCTACCTTAAAATTCCTTTGAGGACAAAATGTTCACTTGCTGCCTAATATATTCCACCCACTAACTGGTGCCGTGATGAAGAGATAATCAGTGTTATTCACTTCATGTTATGCCTGATCGGTGTATAATATTAAGTCTTTAAAATGGTTGTCCTCTCACACAGTAAATGCTCAATTATGTCTTTAAAAATTGGATTTTGGAGAATGGATTTTGGGATTTCCTTTTTTCTCTCTTTCTGTTTTAATATTTCTAGATTCTGTTTTTTCTTCTGTAAAAAATTTTTTGGACTCCATTTTAATTGTTAAATTACATTTTTTGTAATCAAAAAGGATGTCTAATTAATTGAAATAATGAAACATACAATTTAACAACAATTTATTTAAAGTTTAACAAAAATTACATGCCCAATGAAATATGTTCAAACCAATTACGTTTTATTTTTACCAAGTTCTGTGTTTTATGTTTTAAGTTTTCTGGATTCCATTTTAATCATTTAATAAAAATTTAATAATCAAAAATCATGTCTAATTATTAAAATTCATAAAAACAACAATATATATATATATATATATACTTTATAATATGCAATGACAAATGGAGGTCAATTCCTGTTTTTGTGTCCTTAGGTCAGACTTGTGGTGGCCTGATACAAGGTCTCAATGGAACTATAGAGAGTCCTGGCTTTCCCCACGGATACCCAAACTATGCCAACTGTACATGGATCATAGTCACTGGAGAGCGGAATAGGATACAGTTGTCATTCCACACCTTCGCTCTGGAGGAGGACTTTGATATTGTCTCCATCTATGATGGACAACCACAGCCGGGCAACCTGAAGATGAGGTGAGGCCTATGCTCCATGCTTCCTGTCACAATAGTTTTATGATGCCTTTATTTTGGCCATATAAACATGGTCACATGCATTTTGATGGCTTTTAGTTTTGTTTGTAAAAGATTTGGATGGCAATTGTTCAAGGTGTTTCTCTCTGTTTTTCCATGAGCGGAAGCGCTGTGTCAGATACTCAGACCCCATTAATACCCCCACACAGGAGTCAGGAAGTGCTTTATTATCATGTCTTCTCACTGCAATTTCTTGAAATATAAATTACACAACACCATCCTGTACAATGGACGGTGGGTCTAGTGCCTGTCAGATGCAGCTAAAGAAGAGACTCCCGTGAAATACCTGTTAGAAATGTATATTAGGAGCAGTCAAGGGTCATTTTATGTTTCCTGGAGAAAGCTGTTAGAAGGATTTATTGTGCAGAATTTGGAGCTTCAAGTGTCAATGAATTAAGAGATGATTAAGAGAGACAAAAACCCAAGCCCAGTGAAAATGGATACTGTAGATGTAGAATGCTTTTAAGTCTCAGTTGATTCAATGATTTACATAAAGACAAATGGGCTCATGGACTAGGAAATGGGACCATCCCATACATCCCAACAGTATGAGAAGTAGTGACATTAAGCAGAGAGAAAACATTGCATTTGTGTAATGTAGTTATTTTTTGCAGATGGACTGATTTACATTTTTCATCAATTTTTACACCGGTTCAAAAGTTCAACACAGCTCTAATACAGAGAAAATGTCTAGGTTATGTATAACCCTGGTACCCTGAATAGGGATCAAGACGCTGTGTCAGTAGCTGATATTATGGGAACATCCTCACGCCACTCCTCGGGGCACTGCATAGTCTGCACGTCATAAGAAGCACCCATGCCATATTACACAGCTAAAAGGACACTATTACAAATAACTGCTGCATAAACCATAAAAACAGCAATAAATAACAATAACCAAAAATTTGGATAAATAATGAAAACAAAAACAATCATAGGCCTTTATCCTTGCCATTAGGGCTGTCACGATCATACAATTTTACTGACGATTAATTGTCAAAAAAATGATGGCGGTTATGCCGAATAATTGCCAGTTTTAAGGGCTTTGATGATTATGACAATTAATTGTCTGTTTTAGTGCTTTGTCATACATTTCTTGTGTGCTTGATTCATTAATTGTGATTAATTGTGTGTGCATTTTATCCTCTGTAAGTTATACGTTTTGGCGTAAGATTACAGTTAACACCTTTAAATATTAAAGTAATTGAGTAAATTCAGTAAATAACTGAAATAATCACAACAGACGGGCCAATCACAAAAAAGGCCATAACATGTATAATTCATATACAGTATAGACTAATGGTCACTTTTTTTATTTGTTAACTGAAATCCACTAGAATCCACTAAATGCACACTATAGAGAAAAACAACAAATTATTAAAACTATATAATCATAAGCTATGACAAATACATATTAAACTAAATTAGATAAGTAATTATTGAAAAAATATTTGGTGCAGAGTAATTTTATAAAGTAAATTTATCCAACAGTTTATTGATCATTTGTTTCTCCACAGTTTTAAATTCCAGTTATTGTGCGTTTGTTATCAATTTATAGTTCTGGTGCTGTGTGATCTTACAGACATGGTTTAGAAACAGCAATAAACTCCAACAAGATAAAGTCATTAAATGCAAATCCACAACCCTTTATCTACATATAAACGGAGAATGATTGACAGCCGCAGCGGAGGGAAGGCAAGTTTCCGTGAACTTTAATTTAACGATGTAAATATTCTTCTGTCACTCATATAAACTATGGAATGGCTTCATATTACTTTGAATATAGTACACAAACTTACTTGGTGCTTGTCTATTTCTTTTGGTCTATAACTCCTCCTATAAAATAGCATAATAATCACGGTTGTATGAAACAACCGTGATTAGATAAAAGAACCGCGATCAGACACGGTTATTTAATTATCGCGACAGGCCATACCAACCCTCTATGCACACCTTGGCAATAGAATCGCCTTTGGCTAGTAAATTTTTTTGTCTAGTCGCCAGACTGATATACTTTATTATATTATTTTATACAACAAATATTATATATATATATATATACATATATATATATATATATATATATATATATATATATATATATATATATATATATATATATATACATTATATATATATATATATATATATATATATATATATATATATATATATATATATATATATATATATATATATATATATATATATATATATATATATATATATATATATATATATATATATATATATTATATCGAAAACTGTTGGAAAGCATGTATTAATGGATATTTGTCATTTAACTGAACTGAACATTTAACTGAACTTTGGACTGGTGATGGTGCTTAAGATATTGTTGGTGTTTCTGTAAAAAAAATAGATAAAAGTAATTATATTATTATTAAAAGATAATAAAACTGCTACTAATTATACTACTAATAACAATATACAACACACTAAGGATTGATGAGCTGCTGGGTTCATGAGTATTAATCACGTTGACAGCATTCGCTCGAACTGATTTGCTGAAATCAAAACAGGGACAAGAAAAGATGAGCGCCAGCCAATAAGATTGCCGTTTGCACATTAGTTCCGCCCACTACCGGAAAAAAAAATGGCATAACTTCTGCTTGTTCTTAAAAGCTGAATAATTCCAAATGAACTCCGTTATTTTGACAGGAAAATAAAACAAAGAATATTGTTAACATGTAGCACATCGATTTGGCGTGGTATTTAAGACTCTCGCGCGCTCTCTCTCTCTCGCTCGCTCGCACGTGTGTGTGTGTGTGTGTGTGTGTGTGTGTGTGTGTGTGTGTGTGTGTGTGTGTGTGTGTGTGTGTGTGTGTGTGTGAGAAACGCGCTCAGCAAAGCGACTGAGTTCTTCACACTAGAGTTCATTGTACCTCAGATGAGCTGATTTGAAATCGTATAGATACCTTGACGACAGCGAAACTCTCAAGCGCTCATTCAGAGTGTTCAGCAAGTAAAAATATATTTATGCTAAACTTATTTTTAGCATCTAACACACACACTGGCGAGTAAAATCTGAGAATGTATTAGCCAATGGCTAATGATAGATATTATTTAATCGCCCAGAGTGACAGAGTGATTTACTCACATATGCAAGTGTTTTACTCGCATTGTAGAGGGTTGCCATTCAAGATTGTAATGGAGGCAGGCAAAAACTTTTTAAACTGGTTTAGTCGACATTTGGGCACAGTGTACCTTCTTCCTGAAGACAGAAGAACGTAGGATGTGAGAAGGATCAGCCAGTATCCTGTGTGTCCCTCTGTACACAGACTGCTCATATAGCGCCTTGAGAAATTAATTTTAAAGGCGCTATATAAAATACATTTATTATTATTATTATTAAAGTGTTTGAAACGATGGATGGTCTTTCAACTCCACAATTTTCATGGCAGTCTGGACAATGTAATAAAGTCTGTTTTTTTATATTTTACAGAGAGGTTACCATACCAAGCTTGGATCCCGTACCCGATTAGACTCTCCAAAACAGCTCGATAAAACACAGTCGTGATTTATTTTGTTGAAACTATACAGTCTGAGTCTCTTCAGAAACGTGCGTAACCAAGATGTTCCCTTTCGTAGGTTCACTCAATGCTGTATCAGTTGTTCACGCTATCAGAACCATATATCACAGTGTAGAGGTCTACACGGAGCACCTGAGACCCGTGGACTTGGGATCTGTTCGGGTCTATATTTTAAATGGTCAGCTGGGTCCGGGTCGGTCCCAATCTATTACTTTGGGTCCCGGGTCTGTTTAACATTATGTGTAATACCGGAGTCGATCCAACTCGGAGAACACCTGGCCGTGATCAGAGTCAGAGTTAGAGTCTCGCTCTCTCTCTCTCTCAGCCGTTAGAAGCAAAGCGGTCAGATTTAACGCAAGCGCACAGTAATAATGTACTCATATTTAAATAATACAAATTTCAAATCAGCAACACCATCTCTGGTGAAATGTTACATAAATGTTTTCTATGACGCTCAAATTGTGAAAAAAAGCTCATATTTCAGGTTGGTCCAGCTAACGTTCAAGTGCGGTCTCAAGCGCATGCCATGTTTCTATGGCAACCCGAGCTTCCGCAGTGACTGTAAAAATAATATGAATGAAATGTCTTGTTTAATCTTAAAGTTTTGGTAGTCAGACTCGGCTCACAGAGATTATAGCAAATAAATAATGCTAACATCAGCAGCCACCGAACAAGCAATCGTTATTAGTTAAAAAGGGCAAACAGTCAAAGTTATTATGCGTGTTAACTCGAGTCGAAATTTTGTCTCAAGTCACATTTGTCATCCGTCACCGTGACATAAAGTGGACTTTTACAGCTGAAATGATGAGTGAAATAAGCATGCTTGGAATAACAAGAGAGGAATAACATGGATATAACTTTTTTCTTGGCAAGGATTTTAGCTAATGCATCACAATCAGGTACAAGGAAGGGAGACGACGGCTTTAGGTAGGCTGAGACAAAAAGTTATATTTTTTCTAGGGCTGGGCAAATTAACGCGTTAACGCGGGCGATTAATTTTTTCAGCTTAACGCATTAAAAATAATTAACGCAAATAACGCAGCGTCCGTTTTTATATCCATTTTTGCTTAGCGTTACATGATCATCACGCTCCTATTCATGTAAATGCTTCCAAGCGCGACAAGACACAAGCGAACGCGCTGTATGCCAATGTCCTGTGTGTGTGTGTGTGTCAGTGTCCTGTCTGTGTGGATGCGTCTCATGTCAGCTAATCAAGGGACACACACAAACACACACACACACACACACACACACACACACACACACACTCGACGCATAGATAGACTCGCGTCAGTTTCCTGCTCACATCGAGTTCTCTTTTGCTCTTGAACAAACAATAACACAGAGGATTTTGAGTATTCTCATATTAGGAGTCTTAAATTAGTTAAATAACGTCTTAAATGAACTTAAAGAGTTGTGAGGAAATGAGATGCGCGGGACAGCGCGTGAGATCCGCGGCTTTTCTTAAAGTGACAGGAGCACTGATGATGCCTGTCATTAATGTTCATCAAAGAACAACAGGAACAGAGAAAATTGTAGCTTTAATGATGATTCATCTATATTTCATGTATTATTTATGCAGGTAAGAAAGGTGTTTGGTAACTATTACATTTCTGTATATGTACAGGGAAGGCCATGGGTAAATATAACATTTATTATTTTGGGTTTATGTAAAGATTGTTTTAAGTTCACTTAAATTAAAAGTTGTTTTTTTAAAGCCTAATAAATGTTGAAATTGGGAGCTTTCAGTTATACTGTAATGTAACGTCATTAATGTTTCATATAGTATCAGTGATACTGGCCTTCAGGTGCATAAAAAGATGCAATTACAACACATATTTAAAATATGCTGTCTTTAAATTGTTTATACATTAATTTGGAGAGTAACTGAAATTATTACAATATCAAAATATTAAAAACTTAAAATATTAAAAACTTGCGATTAATCGCGATTAATTACAGAAAAAAATGTGATTAATTAGTTAGTTTTTTTAATCGATGCCCAGCACAAATTTTTTCGTAACTTGTTTATTGACTTGTTAATAGCAGTTTATTGTGGAATATGAGACAATCGGGTCCAGTTGGGTCTGTGTCTTCCTGCCGGGTTCAGTTCCAGCTATTAAATAATAGACAGGTCCTAAATTTTGGGCGTTTCTCGGATTTGCACGGGTCCAGTCCAGCTTTTGAAATAATTGACGGGTCGGGGTCGGTTCCGTGTAGCACATTACGGGTCTCTTCGGGTTCGGGTACAAATTTTTGGACCCGTGTAGACCTCTAAAACAGTGCCATATCTAAATTACTGTATAAAAATTTATAAAAGCGTGCAGTAGGGCTGGTCCGAATACCATTTTTTGAGCTTCGAAGCTTTGGTAGTAATCAACATTGAATATTCGAAGCTTCGGAGGGAAGGGGCTGAACATTTCCTTCTCTCTAATAAAAACAGGAATTTGGAGAAGAGGCGCGCCTAACGCGGGCAGGGTTTATATGCTCCGAGAACGGACACTGCACTAGTGATACAAAACACACGCTACGTCCCAGTTTTGATTTAATATAGTAGTAAAAACAATTTTGTTCAGTTAGAGAACAGATTAACTACAATTAAAAAACTGAACGTGCCGCATGAGCCGAACGAGAGTCGCAGCACAAACTGCAGCAGGAGTCAGATTTCATTCATCACGAGAGTGAGAAGCTAAATGACAAGATGATCGCAGAAGATTTGGTTTCAGAGCTAAATGTAAAAGCGCCTATTTAAGGGAGTTTGTCATTGTAGCTACTGTTTTGTTGTTGTGTTTTTCATTAAGAATAATAGGGTAATGAACCCACAATTCAAGCAATCTGCCCCCCAATTGGCAAACCGAAAGTAAACTGCGCACGGCTGCATCCGGTCACAGCTGCTCAGTGCACAAGCACTGCAATCCCTAACGGGTAAAAAGGCTAATACATTTTGATTCTATTATTCTGTTTTCCACAATGTCAAACCAACTCAGTTTAACCCAAAATGCAAGCTCAGGCATGCGCTTCTTCCATATAAGCTAATGCAGTTGTGCGCTCTAGACAGAGAATACTCCGTTACAGGGAATGCTGAGAAGCAAATATATTTATTAAGTATATTGAGGTTGGGTTCCTATTCAACTGTTCATCCAATTAAAAAATAAAGGCTAAAGGCTACTAGGCTATAAAATAATTGTAAAAAAAAAAAAAAAGAGTCTTGTATTTCGACAGATTTTATAGTGTAAAAATATGCAAACGCGAATGAGAACCATTTCGAGGGGGATGCCAGGTGTGCAAAAAAAAAGAAGAAAAAAGATTATTCGAATCCCACATTTGAAAATCGAATACCAACCCATCAAATGAATATTCGAATATTCTGGTCCAGCCCCAGTGTGCAGAGAGGCCCAGCCTTCCGCAAAACAAAAATCTTCCAAAGATGCTCCTTTAGATAGCACCTGAGAAGAAGCCAGTCCAAGTAATGGGCTCTAACGCCTAGAGGCAAAGTCAAATCACGTGCCTCATGGGCATCCATTACCCAATGCATCATCCTTTGCTTTGTAGCCACAAACCCTTTGTGGCGGCTACCAAAAACAAAGAAACAACTGATCAGATTTATGCCACTGGCTAGTGCAGTGAACATAAATCTCAACAGGATAAAGCCTGTGTGGTCTCTCATCCTCCTGTGACTTAAAAGGCAGAGGAGAAAATTAAACTCAACTCATATTTATTTGAATAGCTCTTTTCACAATACATATAATTTCAAAGCAGGTTTACAGAAAATGCATGTTTCTACATTACAGTTCAGAGTAGGCTAAGCTGTTATCAGAGGTGACTGTCAATGTCCATATGTCAGAAATATACAGTTCTAAGATAATACAAATCATGCAGTTAGCCAACATCATGTATTAATATAGGCAGAAACAATGAGCTCATTAAAGCAATTATAACAGTAGTTAAAACTTAATTATAAGTTGTGATCATAATGATTACAATATGGAACATTTGTTGTGTATGTTGATTCGGCGTATGGAATGGGTATCCTGAGGTAGAAACAGAAAAGCAAATGGAAAATAATCATTGTAGCTGCTGCATAACATTTGAAGCAATAGACAGTCATGTGCTTTTAATTTGATATAACTGGAGTGCAAGGTTATAAGATGCATTATGTGATTGCTTGGCTAAAGAGATGTCTTCAATCTAGATTTAAGCTGGAAGAGAGTGTCTGAGCCCAGAACAGCATGTATATTGAAAACAGCAGAGAGCCTTAAACAGACCCTTGTGGCACTCTATAATTCCCCGTTTAAATAAACAAAATGGTAATGGTCAGATAGGTATGTTGACCAGTTCTTCTCAAACCACCACTACACATTTTGAATGTCTCCCTCATCTAACACACCTGATTCAACTCATCAGCTCATTAGTAGAGACTGCAATGTTGAATCGGAAATGGCCCCCAAACCCTCATTCACTATTCCCTATGTTAGTCCACTAATACAGTTCACTTGAAGAAGTGAATGAAAACGAGTGAGTGAATTCGGACAGCCGTTGTGTGTACATAGGCTGTACACTCGTTAATACGGTGCAATGTGGGATTGAATGAGTGCACACAATAACGTCCACTATGGTTTCAGACACCACTACAAATGGCTGTCCCCTCGAATAATGCCCTATTTGAGGGTATAGGGGGGCGATATCGG
The DNA here is from genome assembly GCF_949357685.1 of Gobio gobio. NCBI lineage: Eukaryota > Metazoa > Chordata > Actinopteri > Cypriniformes > Gobionidae > Gobio > Gobio gobio. Next base: position 13,337,030 of record NC_137111.1, on the reverse strand, counting down.
ATTCAGCCCCAGACTTGAATTGGGTGTGTCTGATGAGGGAGACATACAAAATGTGCAGTGGTGAGGGGTCTCCAGGACAGGTTTGAGAACTACTGTGACAAGATTTTGTTATTATCTATAGTGTTAAAAGGCAGCACTGAGGTCAAGTAAAACTACTCTCTATTCCTCAGTTTTCCTGGTCTGTTCTATTTTATCATTTGCTTCTAGTTTGTAAATTGGTCCTGTTCTGCTATGTTTTCTGCCTGTTCGTTACCATGGTTACATATTGATTTAGTATTCTGTTCAGGTGTTTTTTACTGTTCAGCTGTTTTTTACATATCGCCCATGCTGTTTCTAGATGTCCTCAGAGGTTGCATGTGTCAGATACATATAGGGGTGTCCCCGACAAAAAATGTACATAGTCAAATCAAAATTGTCAAGTTTTGCCTATAGTCGACTGATAATTGAATCGTGTGTGTGTGTGTGGGGGGGATAAACATTCGTAAAAGATCCCTCATAACATTTTAAAGCCACGATGTACAGCATATCACACAAAGATAAAGAAGAAAATATATTAAAAGATTTGGATAAATAAACCTAAAAAATTACAAATAAATAACTGCGGAAAGGCCACACTGTAGACAGGAATTTGCATTTCACATGTTGGCAAATCATTTCATCAATTAAATCTCTAAATTGCCTGTACTAACACTCTAAGATATCCTACTGTTCCGATACCAGAGCTGTGTTTGCTTTAATATTATTATTATCATTATTGATGATTTTATATGATGCTGAAATAAACTCCTCTCAACAGGCAAGTATGATATGTACGTATGTATTAGGGATGAAATGGCATGGAAATTTCACATCACGTTTATATTTGAAAATCAACAAACAACAAATAAATCAAGCAGCTCTAAGCACTTTTTTAAGCTAGATTCTGTGGGATTTCCTTCCTTATAATGGCCGTCGTCATTGGCAACACATAATGAATAAATCTCTAATATTATATCTCTAATCTCTAATATATAATCTCTAATATTATCTCTGTAAATATATTCTCAAGCAATATTTCGCAACAGTGTTCTATCAGCTGTGACACATTTAAATCTAGTATATTTTGTGGAAGAGCCCAAACATTATTCTAATGAAATAAAGCATATATTTTCATATGATTTGACAGTTTATTTTATTAAATATAAAAAATCCAAAAGATGTGCATCATACCTGACACCGAGATGAACACTTTACAGTCAGTTTTATTACTGTGAGTCATTCTCTTCAAATGCTATTGAAGTTAGAAACATGTATACCAATGTTTTATGTAACTTTAGAGAGGGTTCCTAATTTCGCGAACGTCAAGCCGACTTTATGCCAGTCATATCAGATGCGCTGTGGTTCTGCAGTGTTTGTTTGAAACTATTTTCGCTGCTGCAATGGAACAAAAACTGTCAATCACTGTATGATGAATGAATCTCCTGCGTGAACAGGAGTAAACAGGAATATCAGAGGCAGGGCATCAATCGTGGTCATAACAGGCAAATGGTCAGAGCAGGCAGCAAACAGGCGAGAATCAGAGTCCAGGCAAACAAAGATCAAGGGCAGGCAGAACAGGGTCATAAACGGTAATCAAAGCAGAGTCAAACACAGGCAGGCATAAACACAGGGAATAACACTCAGAAATGTAGCCGGGGCAAACCAGTTATAGCAATAACTGCAATAACTGTGTGTGAGAGCAGAGTTTATGTAGGCATGATGATGAGGAACAGGTGTGCAGTAATCAGTCCAAGAGTGAGGGTGTATGGGAAATGAAGTCCGAAATGGAGGTTAGTACATGGTGAGTTCATAATCTTCACTGGCGTTTGTGACAGTCTCATAACTCTGTCTCTTTGAGCCGCGCCTCCGTTCAGGAAATCCATTCCATAGTTTGCAGCCAGCTAGCAGACAAGCCGGCGGGAATCACTTTTGGAGTCATTTCAGCAGACAACGTTAAAGCGCAGACATGGCTCATGGATGTCTGATATCTCTGCAGGTTGGATCGGGAAAATCCGATATGTGAATTACGCTGGTATCGGTCCCAATACCAATACTGGATTGGATCGGCCCCATCCCTAAAATTTGAATAGAACAGACAACTTTCTAATAAATAAAAATAAAAAACTAAATAAGTCAGAATCAAGTCACAAGGTACAGAACAAATGTGTTCAGGGGAACATATATTCAAAACACAAGCCACAAATAGTTAAATTAAATAACTCTGAATGATCAATAATAAATAAATAAAAATAAAGAAATGATTAAAACAACATAAGTATAGCCAGAATTGTCAACTTTGTCTGTCTTTTTAACTGCAGAGACAAAAAACGCTAAACTGGAGTGACAGTCTTTTTTGCTAAACATGTCCACAGCATCCAAAATTCTAATTAGAACCGGCTGAAATGTTTTGAAATCACTTGTACCATACCTGATCGAGAAAAAATCCAGTCCTTTCCTCTGCCTGTGTCCATTTGATTCTTTTTAAAAAGTGTAAAACCGGTAGTTCTATGTGAAATCAGACATTAGCCATGTTCACACAGCAATCCCGAGAAATTGCCAGGAAATTACTAGAATGACTTTACCGGTAAATACACAAATATGGTGTTCACACAAGCAATGGTGTTCTAGCTTTTTACCGGTAAGAGACTGTCCACACATTAGCCGCAAAATACCGGTAAATTATTTGATGTCAGTCATCTTTAAACACTTTGCCACTGTCTTCATTCACCCGCATGAGGAGAAGAGCTTTTGTTTCACTATCTGTTCAATTTGACAACATATTTTGACGTCTGAGTGAAAGGCATAAGGGGGTGATCAAACAGAACGTTTTTGCTCTCGAGAAGCGCATAATAGTATCCAACTGCAGAGCCGCAGCACAGATGAATGGAAGGCAGCTCTCAAGCAAAACACATTGAAAAAGCTGCGAGACGTGGCACAACGGTCAAATATGATCATTTAGCACAATCATTTAGATAATTTACCAGTAAAGACTGTATGTGTGAAAGGGACTATTGAGCACCCCCATATAGCCAAAATGGCATGATCCTCATTTCATAACACCTCTGCGAAGATTTGACTGTGAGATTGGTAGTCGAATCAGGCTCCTCAGCTATCAAAGCATCGGATCTTATAGATACATCCCTATAGATACATATAACTTTTCAAGTTGGTTTCTGAGTTGTATCTTCTAACTCAGACTAGTAATTCTGCTGCACATTTTAAGCAAAGCTAAAAATATCACACAAAAGAGGCTTGAGTGATTTATACGCAAAAATAGGTATAATCTTTTATTTTTAATTTGTTTAATGTTTTAAGTTTAATTATATTACATAAAAATTAAAGTCTATTTTGATGCTCCAGTGAATTCAATACTTTAAAATGAAAGATCTAATTTCATGGAACTTGATGGGCAAAAACCAAAACACAAGATTATTTTTCAATTTATGTAAACTCTTAATGCTTTGAAGAGCAGAATAAGTTTTCTTTGAGATTATTACTATTTGATGTTTCTAATTGTTTCTAACCAGGTTAACTTGGTTCACAGTATGGAGAAAATTATTGATAAAAAATTCTGTTTTGGAAATGTTAAATTCTGAGAATTAGCTATTAGTAATACATAATAATAAATAAGAGAAATAAAATAAGCTGATTTTACATAAAATCAAGTCATCCTCTGGCAGTCTTTATCATCTATAATTAATCAAAAAATTATTATATACCACCCTCTTTTTATACCTCTTTTTAATATGGTTAAACATTTGATCTAAAGATGATGTTTGCTCATTAATTACTTTTGGATTATAATGCTCAGAGGGCTAAATCCAATTTATTTTATTTGATTTTGTGGTGAAATATGACCTGAACTTCAGGAGATTTTCTGATAACACCACCTTATAGTACATTTAGTTTTGAGGTGAGATCCGTAAACATGTTTACTGAGCTTACAATGCACATCGTGGAAAATGAATGATGCTAGATGCCATTTTGAGTCAATGGCAAATGTGATGGAATGTGAAAGGCATTAAGGCTCAATTGACTTTGAGCTAACGCAAAAAGTGTTCGACAAGTATCATTAGAAGACTAGTACAAAATATGAATATTAAGATAAACACGCATGCTTGAAGAGGATGCGTGCTGTGATGGATTGCTAAACAGATTTTTGGTTTGATGATGCCATGATGATGTATTATCTGAAGGTGGCACTTTAATGGTGCATTCAGACAACAATCACATAGAGGCACTTTCAATGGAGCCATTTATCTTTAATGAACACAGTTGAACAACGGTTCCTTTAGCTGTGTAGTATTATGCATCTGATTTGATGGTGCTGACACTCTGCTTATGCTAATTAAGCAGGAGCCTTTACCGCAGGGCATGCGTGTCGCTCGTAAGAGTTGAACCCAAGCTCTCTGCTGTGTATCTCATGGGCCATGATGGACTTGTGTCTTACGGGCTTTGCAGGCTGACACCAAACATGCTGTGACCACAGTGTCAAACTCGGAGCGTGACACATAAGTGCCGTCTGTTAGCTTCACAGTCTCTGCTTGTGGATTGGAAACCTATACGGGAGAATGTCAATCACCAGCTTGGATGCGAGCTGTGTCCCCCCACCACAAGGTGTCAGTGAAACCTTAATGCAACCCTTTTCATGCTAATGAAATGCCAGAATCTTATATGCATAAGAGGTACCCTACATTCAGAGTGGAAAAAAAATAGGGCATGCAGAGATAACCAGTCACTCGAACAAATCCAGCACACCGGATAGAGAATCAAGCTAGCTGAACTAAGAAAGCATTTTGTAAAACCGAGAAGTGGGAAGGTTGCTTTACGCTGCTTGTCCTATTGTTACACTTTTATAATTCTATAAGCTTCTTTATGCATGCAAAGAAAATATATCAAAAGTTTTTTATGACCAATTTCTCACATCTCAAAGTTCCTATATAAAAAAGGGAAAAATGAAAAGTATGTGAGAGACAGATAAAGAGAAAAGAACATGTTGGGGGGGGGGGGGGGATAAAGCTTGATAACAGAAGTTACCAGGTTTAACATCAAAGTTAAGAATTGAGAACCAGTTTTATTATTGTTGTTTTTTATATGTTATTTTGGGGTATTTTTTATTTCATTTGATAAGATAATTTGAGGAGAAACAGGAAGAGAGGAGAATGAGAAAGGGCTTCAAGCTGAACTTGAACATGGGTTAACTGAAGCTCTGTCACTTGATATGTCAGATTCGCCACAAGGATTTTAATTGCATTTGGTACCATAAAAAAGAAATAGTTCACCCAAAAATTACAATTCTGTTATTATTCATTGACCATCAAATTAATCCTAATCTGTAGCCTTGCCATTTACAGAGTGTCTATTTAAACTAAGTGTAAATAGTCTGTCTTGTTGGCAAAGGCTATTTACACTAACTCCACCCACAAATGTCTGGTTGGGCCACACAAGATAGAAAAAGATGCACGCCTCTCAACGTCTGCAGTGGCTTAGGCTGTAGGGAGTGTGGTGCTTGAAAGTAGCTTTTGACACTTTCGACCCGAGTTTGAATACCCCTTTTGCCCTTCTTCCTTTTCCCATCACATATCAGACCGCGAAAGCATTTATTTTCAATAAAAATTAAGAAAATGTTTGAAAAATGGAAATGAATTGCCTAACAAGTGAGGACGTGGACGCACTGAAGCTTTCTTTGTTTAAATTAGCTCAAATTACTGTCAGATGTAAGTAATTACCTTAACAAACTATAGATCTAAGACTCAAGCTTCCATTTTTTACCTCTGTTCTATTCTCATAGTCCCAACTTTTTCTGATTTGGGGTTGTATACAGATAAGTATTATTTATTCAATACTTCCCCAAAATGCGCAGATGTAATCATTATTAGCGCTGGATACTCTGATATGTTGTGTTTTCAGTTCATACTGGCAGCCGGAGGGCACTCCGTGCACATGTAGTCCATTTATGATAAAGACAGGAAGAAGATACCATGTGACATTCCAGGAAGTCCCTGATAAACAAACATAGGCAGTAGAAGAAATGGACACAGCGACCCCATAGACTTCACGGAAAAAGTAAAATCAAGTAGAAGGACTCACTTCCTGATGGCTGAGCGTACTGCGCAGCCTCAGACTGAGCTTGACAACGTAGATGTGACGTGAGCATCCAGTCTGACAGTTGTAAGTCCTCTAGTAGTTGTGCAAAGTGAAATCTTAATCACGTTTTTGAAATATTTTGTCCCAGTGCTTTTGGCTCTCTATGGGCTTCTCCACATGCTTCTCCCTTAACTTTATCGGACTTTATGCCTCCACGTCCCCCCGATTGCCTCTTAGACAGTAAAAGATTGCCTGCAAGCTTCTCCTTCTGTCTATACGGTAATTTCTCTACTGCGCGCCGAGAGTCGCGTGGTTATGATGCAATCGTTAGCCTATTTTTTGACAAAAACGGCTTCTACGGGTCGATAGTGTAAGCTACAAGGTAATGGAGCCTTTTATACATTTTTGTGTTTCTTTAGAAATAAACAATGGACAAATGGAGTCTTTAAATGTCTCAGATGCAAAGTTATTCGCTGTCAAAGTGACACCAAAATGAATGGGAGTCAATGGGATGCTAACTGCAGGTGATGGCTTGGTTAGCAATGGCTGCCCCTTTGGAAGGTACGCTTTCCGGGTGCTGGATTACCCCCTTGTAAACAAAGCTTTCTGAGATCGCTATAACATGCAGATAGACACGTTTGAAGACAATAAACAGTTTGCACCTCAAAACAATAGAGACAATAAACTGAATGGTAGCTCAGAAGATAGCAATAAACATCAGTTAACATTTTTAACACAATTATCTCACAAATATTTGCTAACTAATTGTTGCAATAGCACACTCTAAAAATGTTTACTATGATTTACTAAATTTTTTTGGTGAAACATTTTTACACTAATAAAATTGAGTAGATTTTAAAGCAGTGTAATCAATTACATACACTGTATAAGTTGAACAAATGCAAGTAAAAAAATTAAGTAGATCTGAGTAACTACATTTGGCACATTTACAAATAAAATTGAGTAGAAATTTTTTTCTGCAACAGTTTATTTCTGCTACAAAAGAAGCATTATCTTTTTGCCTTTACTCGCCCTAATTGTCAACAAGGCTACAGTACGCGAATATGAGTGCATTATCAGGTAGTTGCTGAATCACAGGTGTGTCATATATGAGATGAGGTCATGGCTGCAGCTGGTAGTGAGGCCGAAACCAGGGCTGCGTCCAAAAACTGGAAAATGTTGCCTTCGGAAGACACATTTCAAGGTAGAAAGGCATCAAGGCACGTCCAAATCCAATGTTAGCTTCACTTCCTGTCTCCTGAGAGACCTTTATCTGATCGATTTTTTTAAAGCAGCATAGATGTATCCTTCGCTGCCTTTTATATCCCACAATCCTATGCATTCCTTTCAGTGACAGTTGAGCTAGAAAAAGAAAGATGGCGTCTGAAAGTTGCGGTTGGTGGTCAGTTTGTGTGTAAATATAAGTTTTTGACCATTGTTTTCTGCTTTTGAGGTAATTTCTGTGGTAAACTACTGTGGTAATTAAATATTCACTTAGTTACAAGTGTTTCCTTTTTTTGATTTTAGAAAATAAACATGTGATTGCTCTCCTCACAAATCAACTGTTTCTTGTTTTCCATTGGCATGTCTCTTAGGTGTTGAGGACCAGTGCATCTTTGTGCCTATTTTCACTATGAGTAAAATACTTAAGTACTGTTAAAGTCAGATACTCTAAAACTTTTAGTCAGCTAGTATTGGAATTAGTGACTTGACATTTGTAATGGTGTCATTTTTTCCATCTCTACTGTTGCTTAGGTTTGGTTTTTATGTACTCTTTACACTTCTGCAGAAAGGGAATATTTAGCAGAATGCTCATGCTGATCTTTTCCATACAGTGAAGTGGATTGAAACCAGTTATTAAGGGATGGGGTGGGAAAGGTGCTACATCAAAAGTACTGAAATAATCATTGGTTTAACATATCTGTCCCTTTGAGAAAGTGTCGCTCAAGTGCACTAATAGTTAATTTCGTAGATGTGGTGCATGAATTCTGCATCAGAATTGCACAGCCCTGGGCACCAGAGATGCGTTCAGGTTGCTGGGAGCAGTCCAGAGAGAGCAAATGCGCCCACAGCAGAAGAATGCATCACTTTCTCGCTGACTGATGGCACACATCACTAGTGCTGCTTTATGCACATCAAACACCTGCCATGGTGCATATGCTCTCCTCTGAGGAAAGGCTTGCTCTTTGCAAAATACATACACAAGCACCAGAGATGAGTGATAAGACGAAAAGTTAGTACGCTGAAAAGAAATTTAGAAATATGCCTGTATGACCTGTATGCGTTCTATATTACTTGAGGAATTTTACCAACAGCCGTATTTTAGACCAAAATAAATCATGAAAATGACTTGTTTGATATTCATATACTTAGTTTCTTCTCTTTAAACTGAGATAAAGCAGAGACATTAGGGTTGGCGCAGGTTGCCTTAGGAAGAGTATATAAATATCATACATGAGCATCATCTATATTGTCCAAGCCTTTATTTCGAAAAAAATATTTCAGAGCCAATGGATTATTCCAGTGAAGATCTAATCCTCATTTTCCAAATAAAACAAGACTTGTATGTAGGGCTGGGCGATAAAACAATAACAATAATTATTGCGGAATAATTTTCCTCGATAAAACGATAACAACAGTTCGATAAATGCTCGATATAATGCTTACGCACTATGCGTAATGCTGTGCATGCATTTTGCGGACTGGGCTTCTGGGTGCCGCACACGCTGTTATTGACAGTCACAGTGGCCGACAGGCTGACAGGCTTGGAGGATTGGAGGGGAGTGGAGCGAGAAAAATGAGAGATAGTGAAGAAAATTCAGCGCTCACGACCAGCTCGGAGGACACAGATATCATTAACAAGAAAGGTCACTCAACTTGGTTTGGAGATATTTTGGCTATTTGCAATCCGACATAAAACAGAGCGACGTGCACTGCTTATAGGTTCACCACACGGTAATATAATTATTTAATTATCTTGCTTCTTCAAAGTTCTTCCACATAGTATTGAGCCAAACACAGCGCTAAATCTACATTAGCCTAATATCAGTTCAGTCATGCATAATCGCATAGGCTTATCGCCTTGTTAGTTGTAGTGGGTGACTTACAACAAGCTAACATTGCCAAACTATAATCACTAAAACATCGGACTTATGGAAAAATACATCGGTATATATTTTTTCTTTGGAGATTTATTAATAATTCAGCATCACCTGTATTAAAAGAGAAATAAAATAATTTCATCCGATATTTAAAGTGAATAAAATAGACTTGACAGCCCTTACTGGAGTTCCACAACTACTGAACTTTGTACTCTCTCCCAGCCACCGCAGTTGTGTCAAGGTGAAGTGTGTGTGTGTGTGTCGGTGAGGTGTGTTGTGGACCAATCCACTGTAAGGCAAGAGAGGGGGGACTCAAAATGTTTCTAAACTTAAAACACATTTTTTGCCCGTTTGTATTTTTATTGTTTTACGACTTACACAATTATTTTTATTAAGTATACAATTATATTATTTATAGAGAGTGTAGAGTAAAAAATGCTGACCACAGTTAAGATTTTTCTTTTATTAATTTATTTTATTTATATTGTCAATGTCCTTTATTTGGTTCAAGGTTTGGCATGCTGACCAGAAAGATATTTTTTTATTCTATTTTTTACTCTATTTTTAATGTTTATTCAAACATTATCTTTAAAGCACTTTAACTTTGCATTTGCAGTCAGCAGAGCCAAATGTTTGATTCGGCAGTACAGCCGCTCTGGAGAAAACGGTGATGTCATCTAGCTCATTTCAATTATCATATAGTGACAATGTGGGCAGATCAGTAATTTAGTTGATGTAGTTAATTTAGTTTAGTAATTACATTTATTTGGATATTTAGTTAGAAAATTTAGTGTGTAAATTTAGTGTGCCAAGTGCGCCGGAAGGGCTGCTGCTTTTGTATAGTTTGTGGTTGCTGTTTAATAATCAGGGGCATAGCTACGTGGTGGTCATGGGTGGCCACTGGCCAGTGCCATCCCTGATTGAAGCTTGGCTGCCCCTTCAGCCACTCCTGTTGCACATGCAACTGCGTTAACAGCTGACTTTTCTCCATTCAAATAACTGACACTGGCATAAAGTTCATGTACACACTCCAGCTTGACTAAGTTGTCACTTCACCTAATATGGAAAAAATAAGCCCAAAGATGCATATAAATGGACATTGCAACACTGCAAGACTGCGCTTGGCTAAGCAACTTTACGAAATACACACAGCAGAGCAAGACGCAAGCTCAACGGTCAATACATGTCCATCAAGCACATGTTTACATAGAAAAACAATGGAATGAAAAAAACTAAACTTAAGGTTAGAGCAACAAAATGAACAAATATATACACCCAAACTCACTCACAGTAGCCTACATTAGGCTATTAAAATATACACATAGCCTATTTTAGCAGAAATAAATGCGCAGAATCTGCATTTGTAGGCTACGCTGTACAGAAAATATAAATGAACAAGCTGTTGCATTTTTTATTACTTTTGAGACTGTTATATTGCTGTGTTTACTAACAATTTGCCGTTTGATAGGTTAGACATAGGCTCAAGGAGCTCTACTGGTTTCACTTACGGTATGAATGGATTGCGTTTGTGTCAGAGACTTCTTGTCCATGGAAGAGAATTTATGCCATGCAAACATTTATAAAATGTCCACCCATCCAGTCACTGATGAATATTAAATTATTTTCTCTATATTTTTATTTTATTTTATTGCAGTTTGGAAAGTGGATGGATGGGTGGATGGATGATTCAGCTGCGGCAGCCATCTTCTGGTCAGATGCGGCACAGTGCATTATGGGTATTGCTAAACTGTTTGGCCAGAGGAGATCTGGCACCCCAACTGAGCCTGGTTTCTCCCAAGGTTTTTTTTTCTCCATTATGCCACCTGATGGAGTTCCCTTTCGAGGGAACTCGCACTGCGTCGGAACGACGAATTTGGGGATGCTTCCTTAGCTACAGCGTGTCTGAAGTATGAATGAAACTAATCCAATCCTGATTGGTGTTGCGTCATGACGTAGTATGTGACGGCATACCCGGAAGCTACATAAGGGGGGCCGGCGCATAGTAATGTCAGCTTTCGCTCTTCAGCATAGCTCTCTGTGTACAAAACTGTCTGTCTATTTGGTGTTGTTTGTCACCAAAAAAGAATATATATATATAAAAGTGACAAGGAGGACGAGCAATACTAGTGTTTTGTGCACCCGTGTCCCTGTTATATGTCAGGCATGGACACACAAATGCTTTCAAGGGAGCCGCCTGCGGCGATTGTGATAAGCTGTCGCTCAGGGTGCTTCGCTCACGGTTGGCCGTGTTCGATGAGGCCGGCCAGCCTCGTGAGCCCCGTGGATCGGGTCCCGCATCTGCCGAGGCGGTGCGGCAATGCCACTCATGGGGCTCACAGATGGACGTGTGAGCGAGACTTGGGACTGCTGAGGCATCTTCCCAGTCTTCGTCTGACAGTTCAGATGTTCTCCCTCCCCACGTGGAAGCCAGCCGAGTGTGCACAGTTCGGACTACTGTCATTGTCATTGCGACTCCCCACCCTGCCTCCACGTTGCCCCCTAACTGTCCTATGAATACTTTGACCTCGTCTAACATACCCAGTGGCATTAGACAAAGTCTCCACCACAATACTGTCGCCGTGATTGCGGAGAGGCACACGGTCAGAAGACAAAGCTTCATGGCTAGCGCGGTAAAAATCTCCTGTCTCGTTCCCAACAACATTAACACACCTGCTAACTTCGCGATGAACACTCCAACCCCAGGAAACATTGTTTCCACCACTGACATTGGGCAAATGACCATCTACATTGGGCAAAGGATTCACCGTTTGTGCTTGGTGTAGGGCTATACTTTCACTTTCAGAATCATCGTTATATTCTCCTTCAGAATCAGGGTCCGAGAATAGAAGACCCAACACTTCATTGCGGGTAAGCTTTATTGATGCCATTAGAAAATAATAATAATCTAATGCAAATACTCGCTGACGTTGACAATATTGCTCTGATAAAATGGCTCACTCGCACACTAGCTCCGCGTTTGTTTGCACTGATTCAATGCGCTCTTGCTCAAAGATTTTGTATAGAAGCATGACGTTTTTTTGAGTCGGGGATGAAGCATGACATGTCTGCCATCTAGTGGAGGGGAGGTCGAACGAAATTTGACACCCTATTTGACAAAATCGGCCGTTTTATTCAGTGCCGCATCTTGTCAAGTAAACTCAACCGTGGCGCCTAGAGGGTTGATAACAAAAACAAACTGTGTTAAATAAAATTAGAAGTAAAAAGGTATTCGTCCTACAGTGTTTTTTATACTTTCCCACAGTAAAGGATGTGAATAGTTAAAATAGACTTAATTATAAGCAAACGAAAGGAAGAAACGTTTAGGCTATAATCCCCTGCCAAAATGGGTGCGACGCGAGTGAAGATTTGCGAAAGGAAACGAGATGTCCATGTCCATTGGGATAAAAGGGACTAGCCCTATTGTTAAAATTCATGGTAAAATCTGGTGACTGTGGTAAATCATGGTAAAATCAAATTGAAACGCAATTTGCCTTCACTGATGGCCATGAGGGCTCATTCCACCAGGGGCATGGCCTCCTCGGTGGCCCTCCTTTCTGGAGTCCCGATACAGGAGATCTGCGAGGCGGCTGGGTGAGCCACCCCGCACACTTTTATTAGATTCTACAGCTTGCAACTCCCTACGACGCACGGCGCTAGGGTGCTCCAGTCCTAGTTGTGCCTGGGTTTCCAGCTTCACACTAGGGCAGGCGCGACCCTTGGTGTGGCCTAGTGGGTACTCGTTCCCCGAATTCGTAGTTCCGATGCAGTGCGAGTTCCCTCGAAAGGGAACGGCACGGGTTATGTCTATAACCCTTGTTCCCTGAGAAAGGGACATCGTACATGAGTGCACTCAATAAAGTCCACTATGATTTCGGACACCACTACAAATGGCTGTCCCTTCAAATAGTGCCCAAGTTAAGGGTATAGGGGGCAATTTCGAACACAGCCACAGTGTATTGCAGCCATAGAAGCCAGCAAACGAACTGGGTCAGAGATCGCAGATTCTGCCAGACCTGAAAAGCCTCTGCATCCATTTAAGAAGCTCCATAACTAGTGGCATAATAACACATGGATAAATCAACTCAACAATTTAGTGTAAGGCTCGTCACCTTCCATTGTCAATTGTGTTCGCTCCTGTTGCGTGAGCATCGAGTCTGAAGAGGAGGGCGCGGGGGAGACAACTCTTTCCAATATTTTGAATTTGGACTGCATTTCAACCGCTAGCTGTCAATATTACAAGTGTGTGTGTGTCACGCAGAGAGGAGATTCACTGACAGCATGCCAGAACAGATTCAAGCTCTTATGTTTGAGTCTTATTGCGTTTGGTTTAATAGCACTTGAATGAATGATGTGTATAGTAAAGTAGTGCAGCCAAAGGATGACAAAAAAAAACTGATGCTTTGTTAATTGCATTAAATATTTTTACTGCGTTAGAATAAAAAAATAAAAATTGCACACTCATTTTGACAGCCCTAGATTTTAGAGCATCAAGTTGTTAGCTTAGCAGCTTATTTTAAAATCTCCATTAAAGGTCCCATGGCATGGATTTTTTTATTTTATTATATAATATATTCTGAGGTGTACTTATATTGTTAGTATGATTTTTACATCATAACATGTCATAATTTAGAAATAATGGCAATTTTTCTATACTGATGTTTGCCCTCTGGCTGAATGCCCTGTTTCAAGGGGAGTGTCTGCTGTGAGACTTCAGTAAAATGCCCACTGTTGTAATTGGCAGAGGGGGCGTGGTTTAACGAGGTCTACGAGGCACAAGCCTGAGAGAGAGACGGATGTCACTTCTCATCAGTTCTCTCAGCACGTCTCAGTTCAGTGAACTGTTGTAGTTACTAGCATATTATTAAGTTATTTGTTTATTTTTAGTCGGAGGGACTGTCACTCATGTCAGAAAGTTAGTATCTTTAGTAAATTATGGATCAGCGCTGACTCGAGACTCGAACCGTTTAGAACGATTCAGTCTGATTTGGTGAACTGGTTCGACCGGTTCCCTAAAAAGAACCGGTTCAAAAGAACGATTCAGTCGCGAACCAGACATCACTAGTGGATCAGAGAAGGAGCAATTGCTAACAAAGTTATATTGTAACTACTGAGTTGTGAGAGCGCTGACAGCGCGAGTTTATTTTGTATGTATCTGTCCCAGTCACACCGAGCCCGTCTTCCTCCTTATTCTACCAACTTTGTAACACATGTAATGTACCATTGCAGCTGTCGAGATGAAAGAGTTACGAGTAAGTGTTGATTATAGCATTATTTTTAGATATTTTCCTATCATATGAAAAGCGTCAGTGCATTGAGTACACAGCGCAAACAAAGACACAATAGTGCAGTAATCGAATGTAATCCAGTTTATTATGGGGATAGCTGGCTAGCCTAGCCCGGAGACCCTTACGCTTACCCCCCTCCAGCTTAATCTCGCGCCGCGTATGGTGCCTCCGCTGTGGGCGAGATGCAGCAGTGAGGGTCGGTGATGTTGAAGGCCGACCGGCCAGTGCAGCCCGAGCCCGGGCTGTCATTTTCAGAAAGACAGCCAGAACTCGGTTTACACCGATCAAAATTTCTAGCCACTTGGGGACAATATTCAGGCTAGGGGAACTCCTATTAATGTTGAAAAAACTCATAAAATGAAAATTCCATGCCATGGGACCTTTACAATCTAATGCCGAGTAGTACTGTGTATTGCACACGTTAATTTAGAGAATTGCGGAGTCAGTGACATGAGAAATCAAATTTGCCTTGATCTTTTGACATATAAGAGGTCTTTGTACCATTAAATAATCCTTTCATAGCTTAAATAGCTTATGTAGTCTTGTGTAATGTTCTGTGTTGCACCATGGTCCTGAATAAACGCCATCTCGTTCCAATGTATACATGTTATATAGAGGAATGACAATCAAATGCACTTGACTTGACTTAAAATGTCGTCCTCATTTTAAACAAAGCATTTATTTATGCTCCAAAATCTCAAAAAACAGCTTGTTTTGATATTGAGGGATTTGTGACAAAACACGGGCAAATACATTTGCATATGACTGCCTCCCAGACATCACCGAATAGTTGTACATCATCTCACAATAGGCCCCGCCCACTGGCATTCAGTCGCTTAACGGCTGATTCGCTTATTCAACAGCAGCTGCGTCACAGACCATAAGTACATGATTTCATAATGTTTTGTCTGTAAATGACGGTTTTATGTGGATAATGTTTTCACAACACTTACTTGCGTGTGGGTATTGATCCGATTTCCTATGCAGTGACGTAAACCAGTCATAACAGTGGCCATTTACAGACGTCTGGAAAACGGATCATTTCAGACAGAGGGTCAGAATGAGGGTTGAGGGTCTTATTGTCTTATTGGATTTCTGAAAAACAGAATATTGACTTCAGTCAAGTTATGGATATTCTGATTAATTTGTTTACATGAAATTTCGCATGATTTGCCGGATGCGAGTGTTGCGTCAAAAGCAAATAGAACCCATTATAATCACTGACGCTAAACTGGATACAGGATACAGATGCTCGTTCAGTTTCTGAAATACTCCACACCCTTGAGTCTGTCGAGAAGAGGGCAAATGGAAGAGTGAAAGAATGTTTGCTTTGATACGTCCAGTTTAAACGGATCACAATTTCTGTAGAGACTTCCGGGACCAGTTGCACCAGCTGGATGTACACCTGGTTATAAAGACTAGGCTGGATGTAAATTGCATTTTAAGTCCTGCGTGGAATTAATACCTGTTGAATGCCCGTCTGAGACAAAATCTTATGCCTAGTCAAAGGTAGGTGTAAAGTGAAGAGTCATGACTTTTATTAGTGCTGTTTTATTTTTTGTAATATCGATTATTTTCTCATCCAGTTCTTTTGAGGTGACTGCCTCCCTTGCCTCCTCAGAGAAAACGCCCCTGGTCTGTATTTAGATTTCAGAATGAGTGCTTTGACATTTGCAGAAGGCTTATATGTAGGACGTTTGCATTGTACAGGGAGTTCAGATAAAAAAAGGCTGACTAGTTTGGCAACGTTTACGCATTGAAATCAGATGGTGCTGTGGCTTCACTTGTTCAGAATTTCTATTTAATACCATCAGAATTTGAAATAAATGTCTTAATTAATAGCAAAGTTTGAATGGCATCTTAATGTGCCAGCATGTCATCTATGCTGGATGTAATTATGTCTGGTCGTAGTTTTAGTTGGTGCAACAGGTGTAAATATTTATCGGAAAATTGGACGTAGCTAATCCCAGTGTAGAGTTTACACCCAACTTTTTTACGTCCAGCTGGTGCAACCAGCCCCAGAAAGATACCAGCATCAGGAACAAGTGAATGGTTTATTTTTAATGGTGTGATGGATCGCATCGGAAGATGATATGTTTGTCTGGAGCTTTTGACTGCAGATTGTTTTGTAAACGAGGCACAGTGTAAGGGAGATTACGCAAAGAAACGTTTGATGACAGATGAAGCAGTCAGCTGTATTGGATCTGACAGCAGCTGCGTCACAGACCATAAGTACATGATTTCATAATGTTTTGTCTGTAAATGACGGTTTTATGTGGATAATGTTTTCACAACACTTGCGTGTGGGTATTGATCCGATTTCCTATGCAGTGACGAAAACCAGTCATAAAAGTGGCCATTTACAGACGTCTGGAAAACGGATAACCTGTTTAAATAGCATACACTTAAATTCAGTCCTTTTTTTATGTTAATGAAAAGCAGGCCACATGCATTTGGAACATAGTAAACTTTATTGCTGCATAACTTTTTCCAGAGTATTTTAACATTTTAAGCTGAGTGCAAGCCTAATTCACATTATGCTTTCTCCTCTTACCGCCAGTTCAGTGTGTTTTTGATGCTTCTGTGAATCAAACTGAGTATTAGCATGTTTGTCAGTGGCTCAGCCACATACCACATTGCCTTCAACACATGACAGTGGATGTTGTGTTGAAGCCAAAAGCAAAACGAGTTCATTAATCTACTTAAGTTGAGTGGTGAACGATTACAAAACAAGAAGTCTGTGGTGTCTGTCGTGTGTTACTTATGAGCAAGATTTGTGCTACACTGTATTCTGAGCATATTAATGTTGAAAAGGATTTCATCGTCATTCAGGTTGATTAATTATGACAGCTGACTAACCTTATCTTTGTACGATGCTGTATTGCTTTGACAAGTGTATTGTTAGAGGGCACCAGACATACGGTGGGCCTGTATTTGAGGTTTTCTAAGGAGCACACTCATGTTTCTGAAATGTACCAGCAGGACTTCACAAATGTGGAATCTTCATCAAATACCTGCTGTCAGTTTGGATTTGGTGTGCAAATATTCCTGGATGGTCACGGTAGGATTTTCACAAAAATGATCATGCCACATATTATGGATTCCTAATGTGATAAAACAATCATTCCAAGACTTCTACACATAGTGTATTCAGGCCAGACTGGTGTTCAGGTTGGACTTTTAAAAACACATTGCTATGACACACTGTGATTTATTGCACCTGTCATGGCAGACTTTTCTCTGCAAAGATGACATGTCACATGATATGTACTGCAGACCAGGAAAGAGTTTTCTTAGCAGTGATTTTGGGTACATCTCATGCAACCTGTCAAGGCCATGTCTGGTCTTTTGCATAAAGAAAATAAGCCTACTTTATCTTTTCTTAGCTAAGTTTTATTTTTATTTTGCATTTCAAAATTTTTATTATTATTATTATTATTTCAAGAGCATATTCCCTCCCTCACTCTTAATTACTGAAATAATAATAAAAATAATATTAATATCATCGTCATCACCATTTATTTAAATGTAACACATATTTGTACATTAAGCTAGGGCTGGGCGACCCCCCCCCCCCCAAAAAAAAAATCAGATTTATGATTTAAATCAAATTTTTTCCCGTCCTACTTAAAATCAATCTGCAGATGACAAAGAAATTGTTCAAAACAAGTTTTAGCAAATTTTAGCAAATCGTGGGAACGAATTAGTAAATTGTGCGCACAATCTATAAATCAAGGGAACAAATTAGTAAATATTGCTCACGATTTAGCAAATCGAGGGAAGAAAATAGTAAATTGTGCGCACGATTTAACCTACTATTTTTTCCTGCATGTCATGTGCGGGGCTCCGTACAATGTAACCTGCACTAATGCATAGATTAACAGTCTTACAAACACCTAAATATGTTCATAACATTTGGAATGTCACTTACCCAATCAAAATAGAAGACCTGGAACTAATCGTTGCTTTAAAGGTGAACTGTGTCATTTCTGCCACTAGCCTCACCAAGTAGAATTTGAAAAAACAACAGAGCATCACAGTGCTGCACTGGGGGAATCATAGTTTACTTTTTGCTGACTAGGGATAGGAGAAAAAACACACTTGACCTTTCACGTTGATAAGGCAGATGCAGCTTGTGACCACAGACTGAGAAATAATCATGACTAAATGTTTTTGATTTCGAGGTCAAGAAGGCATTTCATAATACGTCAGTACTGAATCATTCATATGAGACTGGATCTTTCTTGTGCATCATGTAACATAAATGAAAGAGTAGGTTATGTATAACTCTACAATCAGGAAAAGTGCAAGTGCAGTCAAAAGTGTGGCAAAGCTGCTCAGAGGATTAATTCAGGCTTTAGTTAAAACCGAAGCTAAGCCCAGAGTTGCTTAATTTTTGCCATCCCTAATACAATGGAGGCAAAGAAAGGGTATTTCAGAGTGCAACATCCTCCTTGATAGTGATTTATTAGCCTGGAGACCCTGAATAGACTTCCAGTGGCACATATTCACCACTGGGGGCACTGTGTCATTTATCTATAGAGGATAAGCTTTTTACATAACATTTCAGCTCCACAAATAACAGCACACACAGCGCATCAACAGAGAGATAGCCAAGGAAATACTGTGTCCTTTCCAGGGTGATTTAATGAGGTTCATGCTTGTGCAGTCTGGAGCTTTGGGAGAATAAGATACCCCTGTGTACATTAGATTTTAGGTAGTTGTGTACATAAACAGTTGACCCAATAATTTGTCACAGCCATTGTGATGTCACCACATAGTCTTTCCTTTCGACGCTTTGAAGCGTGACTTTAAAAAAGTGGTGAATTCAGAGGCGGGTTGGAGGGAAGCCAAATTGCAATGCTGACTTTGCGGGTGCATGAATAAATGATTTTTCCAGCACTGGATAAAACCCTTGTAAGCTATTGCCACTGTTTTAATTACCTCTGCTACGCTATGCATACAGACATTTAGAGTCGGGGGAAAAACTACACATGAGCAAATAAACTTGTTACCTAGTGGAGCATTTTCCTATGGCACCACCCATTTTACTCTGCAGCTCATCGCCATATGTTCTGGGCAGATTTTCTGGAAATCTTAATTATTGGTGTTCTTCTTGCTTTCTCCCCTTTTTACTTGTTTATCTCATGTCAGTAATCAGGATACCATTTGTTCTAGTGTATTGGGAGTCAATTGTATTTTCTTCATGCAGTACTTATACAGATTAAGGAATGTACTGTATTTAAGGAACTTTGCAAATCCCCAAGTGAATACTGGTGAATATTTTTTAATATTATGTATTATATTTTATATATTCTAATTTATATTTTAAATGACACCATTCAATGAACATTTTCCAGTGTTTTTCACTAAATGAACACAATTTGTTTTATTAAAATGTAAATATCAACCCAAAATGTATTATACTAGTGATATTTTAAATATAATATTATGATATATAAATCAATATAGCAATGTGTAGAAATAAACAGCAATATTTACCCACATAAATTTTAATAAAACATTTAATAACTGTAAAATACCTAATGGAGACTGTGATGGTATTTCTTCGAGTGATGATGCAAACATGACTAAATCAGTTTTGTATTAGTTAATTGAAACTATAATGGCAACAGTAATACTGTTCGTAATACCTCCGTCAACCTCCTGGGTCCGGTTTTCCCATTTCCTGTTTTCGATCTCCATCTGCATAGTATACAAAGAACCCTGTTATCCATCAGCTAAGTCTTCTACTAACTTCTGACTTCTACTATCTTACTTATACACTGTAAAAAAAAAATCAGGTCTCCAATTGAACATTTTCTAGTGACCAATCACATCAATTTTTTTTAATTAGCCAAATTTAATTTCTGTGAATTAAATTGCATCAATTCACAGAAATTCAATTTGGCCAACTGAAAAATTTAGATGTGATCGGTCACTAGAAAATTTTCAATTGGAGACCTGCAATTTTTTTACAGTGTACTTACCATTGCTTCACTCCTGCTTCTTCTCTGGTCTCTGCTTAAATAAAGAATTGTGATTTTCACTTACCTTATTTGTCTCCTTCTGTTGCCTGACAACAGCAACATAATGGTTAATAAGGTAATAAGGGTGCATAAATGGTGTGTTGGAGCCCCATACCTGGAATTACTCATATTAAAAGAACATGGACAATTGTTCTAACAGTTCTCTGGTCTTTAACTAATTGAACAAAGATGTTCATTGCATCCTCTTTTAGACTCTGCTTCAAGGGAGCATTACAAACCATCCTCAGAGGCTGAAAGTCCACTTGATTAGTTTTCTCTGAATGCGGAATCAAAGTGTTCCCAGACCTAGTGGGCTTTATGATTACTCTGAGAGTGAGTCAACCTGAGAGTGAGTCAACTTCAAATTTAAGATTGAACATTGGTCTGGGGAGTCTGCTCTGTATTTTCTACTGTACCTACTGTAGAGGAGTGATAAATGAACATAATTCAAATGACTCTGTACGCAATTGGATGGTCCTTCAAACAATCAGACCACAAGTGGTGTGATAAACGAGCATAATTCAAATGATTCTGTATGCAATTGGATAGTCCTTCAAAAAATCATACCACAAGAGGCATGATCAACAGGCAACGACCCATCGCTTCTCTATCCATCATCGTGTTAAACCCGCCAATAGCGCGCCAGGTGGATAAGCCAGTCTGTGATTGGTTGCCGCAAAAGTGTAACTGAAGCAGTAGGAATAAATGTACGGGTTGCCAGACTGAGCTGCAAGGTGAAATCAAATTGGCGGCAGATCAGACTGGGTTTACCCAGTCTAAGTCAACCAGTATTGTCACACAGTAAGTGACTCACAGTGTAAGTCATCACCGTCTCCATTGGTTTACTTACACTAGATAATCTGAACACACACACAATAATAATTATTATTATTATAATTTACATAAATTGATATTTATATAAGATATATGTGATAAACGATATGATTAGGGCTGCGATTTTTCTGGTTAAATTGCGATTTAAAATGTGTGTTTTTAAAAAACTAAACAAATGAATATATATACACTCACCTAAAGGATTATTAGGAACACCATACTAATACTGTGTTTGACCCCCTTTCGCCTTCAGAACTGCCTTAATTCTACGTGGCATTGATTCAACAAGGTGCTGAAACCATTCTTTAGAAATGTTGGCCCATATTGATAAGATAGCATCTTGCAGTTGATGGAGATTTGTGGGATGCACATCCAGGGCACAAAGCTCCCGTTCCACCACATCCCAAAGATGCTCTATTGGGTTGAGATCTGGTGACTGTGGGGGCCATTTTAGTACAGTGAACTCATTGTCATGTTCAAGAAACCAATTTGAAATGATTCAAGCTTTGTGACATGGTGCATTATCCTGCTGGAAGTAACCATCAGAGGATGGGTACATGGTGGTCATAAAGGGATGGACATGGTCAGAAACAAGGAAAAAGGCATTTTCACCCCCACAGGACTGCCGCATACTGGATGTTTTTCCCTTTTCACACCATTCTTTGTAAACCCTAGAAATGGTTGTGCGTGAAAATCCCAGTAACTGAGCAGATTGTGAAATACTCAGACCGGCCCGTCTGTCACCAACAACCTTGCCACGCTCAAAATTGCTTAAATCACCTTTCTTTCCCATTCTGACATTCAGTCTGGAGTTCAGGAGATTGTCTTGACCAGAACCACACCCCTAAATGCATTGAAGCAACTGCCATGTGATTGGTTGATTAGATAATTGCATTAATGAGAAAATGAACAGGTGTTCCTAATAATCCTATAGGTGTGTCAATCATAATTTTTCTGTGATTAATCACAATTAATATATTTTATAATGTAATAATTTCACAGTTAATCCCCAAATTAATGTAGAAAAAAGCATAAAGACAGTATAATAATTATGATTATTATCATTGCTAAATAAAAATATTTAACAAAATAAGAAATATTACTATTGCAATAACATTTTCATTATTAAAAATAAAAAAATAAAGTAAAATAACAATATTTATATTTTAAGAAAAACTGCACGGTTACCTCTAAACGTGTAGGCAGCCTATTAATATAAATTAGAAAGGTCTAAGGATTTACTATAAAAATATTATATTATTATTATTATAAAAATCTGTGATAATTTCTTAATTTTTTTCTGGAGGCACGGAAAATTAGCCTGAAATCGTCATACTCAATAGGAGTCTGATACTGCTCCATTGGGCTGTGATTATGGGGCGTTTCAACCGAACCAGGAGAGAAAATGCTTTTGCACTCAATTAGATAGACCTACAACCAATTAGAGCAACGGAGTGACTCATGGTTGCCAACAGAACTCAACTGCACGCACACTGAAAGTAGAATAAGAAGAAGAGTGTAAATGATCTTTGCTGGTGTTATAAAAAAGAATTTAAAGATACACGGAGTACTTACCAACACAATCATAATTTTTGAGATAAATAGTAAAGGTGAATGCATATACGAACAAGTTCTTAGTTTAGGATTAGAACGAATTAACCCAAGCGCTCTTTGGTGATGTGGATGATTACATTATGGTTGTCTATAATCTGTCCATCATCGTATAAAGCCTGCCCTGACAATTTGATTGGTCCAAACAGCTCCGGTTCGAGCATAGTTGCTCCACAGCAGATCAAGTCCAGACCCTGCTAACTTCCCTACCTCAAATATTGTGGGCAGAGCTAAGTTCGGCTGGCATCCAGGCTAACGTAAAATCAAAAAACGAGTCCATGTAGGAAATAGGAGCCTCTTATGCATCCACTGTGGGGAGAAAAAAAACTCCTGCACACTGGAGAAAATCATATGGATTATTATATACATTTATATAATAAGAAAAGTATTATGTTTCCTATTTTTTTACCCAAAATAGGATGAAGTGAGCATCACTGAGTGCTAAACACACTTCGGTTTCATACAGAAACTCCACATATGCCTCCGAGAAATAACATATAATGTAATGTATAATGACGTTCCAGGAAATCCCCAATGTGAAGCTAGCGCTGTAGCTGAATAAAAAGAAGATAAAACCGCTTTGACTGGTTAAACATGAAGACAATAAACACAGCGACAATATATGGTGTATTTGAATTATTCAAGCTTTCTCAAGTTTAGTGCTTGGGCGTTAGAGAAGTCGGGTCTACAGTAGGTACATAGCAGTTTAGACAGTTGCTGACTCACGTTATAAACATTTAAGATATGGCATCAAATAACTGCCCTTTTCGGATCAGATTTAAGGATGCTGATTTGTTAAATTTTATCACCCCTAATGAGCCACTGCTAAAGTCAGGACTACGGCCAAGATAAAGCAAACCACCAGTGTCTCAATAGTAAAGTTTTGATAGATGACAATTGTAATCAAAGTAAAGACACAAGCACATTTTAGTATGGACTGTCAGAAGTGTGTTTTGGAGGAGTTTGTGAGGATCAGTGGTGTTTATGTATAATGTGCAAATGGACAACAGACACTCCAAGCACAGACACAAACATTCACTCTGACAGAGGAACTGTACACTGATGATGTCAACCCACCTTTAGATTGCTGTATTTTGCTGAATTTAGTAATTCTGAACGGATCCATATAGATCCTAAAAATACTTATATTCTGTTTGCTAGTATTTCATCTAATTTCAGTTGTGTTGAAAACCATAGAAAACTACCAAAGGCTGTATTGCATAAGATTGTATGCACAGTAATTGTAAGTTATTATCAAGCATAGTGTTTGAAGTACTTGCAGTATGGAAAGTAAACATTTATTGATGTGTTGAATTTGCTTTAAAGAGAAAATAATCAACTTGTTTATGTTGTCAGCAATAAATTAAAGGTCCCATGGCATGGCATTTTTCTATTATTTTATAATGTTTCCTGAGGTGTACTTATATTGTTAGTATGATTTTTACATCATAAAATGTCATAATTTAGAAATAAAAGGCATTTTTCTATACTGATGTTTGCCCTGTGGCTGAATGCCCTGTTTCAAGAGGTGTGTCTGCTGTGAGACTTCAGTAAAAACGCCCACTGTTGTGATTGGCTGACATCTTTGCATTTTAAATGAGCGGAGGGGGCGTGGTTTAACGAGGTCTACCAAGCACGAGCAGGCACGAGTTGCTGCCAGAGAGACGGATGGACCGGAGTTCACTTCTCATCAGTTCTCAGTACGGAGGGACTGTAAATTATGGATCAGCGCTGACTGGAGACGTGAACCGTTTAGAACGATTCAGTCCGATTTGGTGAACTGATTCGGTTCACTAAAAAGAACCAGTTCAAAAGAATGATTAGTTCGCGAACCGGACATCACTAATGTACCAGAGACAGAGCGATTGCTAACATAGTTATTTATAGTAACTACTGAGCTGTGAGAGTGCTGTCAGCGCAAGTTTATTTTGTGTGTATCTGAGAGTTCTGAATAAACACGAGTCCCAGTCACACCGAGTCCTTCTTCATCATTATTCTACCAAGTTTGTAACACATGCAATGTACCATTACAGCTGTCGAGATGAACGAGTTAAAAGTAAGTGTTGATTATAGCATTATTTTTAGATATTTTCCTATCATATGAAAAGTGTCAGTGACGCGCATTGAGTACACAGCGCAAACAAAGACAACAGCGCAGTAATCGAATATAATCCAGTTTATTGTGGGGCTAGGCTGGCTAGCCCGGATATGCTCACGCTTACCCCCCTTCTGCTTAATCTCGCGCCGCGTTTGGTGCCTCCGCTGTGGGCCAGATGCAGTACTGGGGGTCGGTGATGTTGAAGGCCGACCGGCCAGTGCAGCCTGAGCTTCCGCGTGCGTGAAGTTTATCTCTAAAGATGTGACTCTGCCGATGTTGAGCAGCAACTCACAACTGTATGCACAGTATGCACATTTTAGAACAGATAGACGCGACGAGGACGTACAAAAACATGGACTCACAAGATAGAAAACACGAAAACACCGTTCTGTCGGGAGAGAGAGAAGCCGCAGCGTGTGCACGAATAATAAATAATTAGCTACACATCAGAAATCACTGATCACAGATCAGAAGGAACTGAAAAAAGACTTCAGTTTTCATTTGTACATCCAAACACTGAGAAACTGCCAGCATTCACTCGTTCACAAGCCATGATCTCTTGAGGACAAATATAGCACTTGCATGGGCGTGCCAGATTCTCTGGGCGGAGGAAAGGGAGGTAACCGTTCCTGTTATGACTTCATAACAAGAGACTTCAAGATGGGCTAGTCTAGCCTGTCATTTTCTCAAAGGCAGAGAGAGACAGCCACAACTCTGTTTACACTGATCAAAATTTCTAGCCACTTGGGGACAATATTCAGGCTAGGGGAACTCATATTAATGTTGAAAAACCTCATAAAATGAAAATTTCATGCCATGGACCTTTAAATTATCTTATGGACCACTAATTGATGTAATTATCACCAGAATGATTTTTGATTTGAAGTCATATTGACACTTTTGTAATAACAAACTAGAAATGACGCCATGACTGAATTTTTAAATTGCGTTATAAACAACTATGGTAATGATATATTACAAAATATAGTTATTTTGGCTAGAAATTTGATTAATTTGTTTTATATTTCAATATATTAAAGGGTAATGAATCCATCACTTTAAAGATAAAAGATTGCATTCTATTTTTTTGGGAGGAACTTGATGGACACAAACTAAAAAAATAGATAATTTAATTGATAAGTCACAAATAGAAAATATTAAATATAGAATATTATATTTAAAATACATTTTATAAAATCATTTTTATTTATTTATTTATTTTGTTCTGAACATGCTTACAAAAGAAACAAAATGCAATAGAGCTTTTCTTTGCTACTGCAGATAAAAATGAATGAACAAACAAACAAACAAACGACTGAATAAAATGCAGTTATGCTAGGGTAGCTTTTCCTAAAAAAAACATAATCTATTTGTGCTCTTGGGTCTTAAGTTCACCCCATGCTACTGCGCCTTGTTGTCTGTTCTTTATCACATTTGAGTTTCCCTTTTTGTTCAGCTTCTAACACAACCTCCCTTACCCCCACACCTTACCGTTTTGCCCATGATAATATAGCCTCACTATTATGCAGTTAACGATCCAGGCCTGGAAGTGAGCATGACTTTTATCGGTGCAATAGCTACACCGGCATTCGCTCTAAAGCTTGAGAGAGCCGCCATCAGGAGGTGTTGAGTGACATGTGAGGTTGCTGTCATGTTTTGTAGAATTATTGTAATATAAGACTAAGAATGCCTGCACAGGCTCGCTCCGGCATCCTGTGGGAGAATAATTGCTCTGGGGGCTGCGATAAAGTGAAAAGAAAAGAAGTAACCTGTTTCTGTATGTGATAAAGGATGTCATAGAGGAGGCCTTGAGGAATGTTATGAAGGCAGAACAATTGCATTGTGAATATGAATGTTTAAAAAAAAAGGTAGTAATGCTGATGTTTGAATGTACAGGGGAGAGAGATGGATTGTGCCATTTCTTAATCGGAGATTTGCTTTACAAATCACGTATTACTTTTACAGAAAGATTTTTGGCTCATCTGCCTTCATGCTTAAAGGTGGGGTAAGTGCTTTCTGGTAACCAATGTTGATATTTCAAATCACCAAAACAAACACGCCCCTACGCCCCAATTTTGATAGCTCTGCGCCACACATACGTAACCCAGGCAACGACTATGGTGGAATCTGCTGTGCCAGCCGGCTGAGGGTATGATGCCATAAATAAATGAAAGCAATGTGTGTTACTATGGTAATCCAGGTCAAATGTTCAATGAAAAAGTCATCCCCGTACATCCCAAAAACACAGTTCTCATGAACAACTTGATAGCATGAGCATGACAGTCCAACTAACGAACATATTACAATTATGACCAGATTGGAGGGTTATATCGTTCACAAAAACACAAACAGTTCTCATGGACAACTCTATAGCATGAGCATGACAGTCCAACTAACGAACTGATTACAGATTAGAGGGATATAGAGATCACAAAAACACAAACATTTCTCATGAACAACTTGATAGCCAAGCACGAGCACGACAGACCAACTAGCGAACATATTACAAATATGACAAGACTAGAGGGTTATATCGATAAGAGGAAACAAAGGAAACAAACGTATATTAGAAGTTTATTATTTTACATTTCGGACACACTTTGGGAGCTGACATTTGAAACAGACAGTGAGGAGGTTTAGACGCTCCAGGCTTATACAGTGTGGAAATGAATGGGTCTTTATCATCGCTGAAGTGAACAACGATACGATTGCAAATGGACAAACAAGCAAACATGACACACAAGCCTATTCAAGCAAAAGCTAGCATATATTAGTTCTGTGAAACAAAACAAAACCAATGTTACGCCTATCGAGACACCCATCGAGAAGAAATAAAGCAACCTCGGCGTCCGATTGCAGGCCTTAGCGCTCCTTGAGTTCTCTCCAGCGCTGGCAAGCTGATACTTCTTGCCTGATCGTAAGGCGCCTTTTGTTCCACAGACATCTTCCACATTTGTTTTTTTATCTGCCATCTTTCTCTTTCTGTCGTCGCTCGGCTAATGTCCGTCCTGTGTTGTGTATTTTCAATAATAACGTGCACTGAGCGCGCTCTGCACCATCATTCGTAGACACACCCCTTACTGCTGATTGGCTACAAGTTTGTTTTGGTCCACGGCCCGAGACACTTAAGCTTATAAAGCATTTTTGAAATAACACCCCATCTTTAAGAATGATAACTGAACAAAAAGAGAGCATACACACAGAAGAGGAACACAAATCGCAATATATAAACCTGTTGTAGCATGGATTTGTACACTACATCTGTAATAACTTTAAGGGGTCATGAATTGAGAAATCCAATTTTCCCTAATTTTTTCTCATACAGTATACGAGTTGTACTATAAAAACAAACTGTAAGTTCCAGATATCAAAACTTCCTCATTAGTCTAAAACCTTTTTTTTTTAACCAAGCTGCCAAAATGTTTTGTATTTCCTGCTTTTTATTACAAAATAGAGATGAATACATCAGCACTGCCTGGACACACACAGACCAATGCCTTATTTATCATCATTGCCTCTTTGGTCCACCCACTGGGAGTCTGGCACATGTTAGTGTGGTGAGGAGACAGACAATTAAAAAGGATCACTGGGCTAAAAATAATATTACCTTCAAATGGATCCTAATGTTAGGAAAGTAGTTGTTTATTTTCAACTATGTACATTTATCAGGAGAGCATTATTTGTTTGTTCAGCTCATTTTACTGTGGATTCTGTGGTACACTTGTTGCAAATCAAGTTTGGAATCTTTTTTTCTGAAAGATATAGTCCTGACAATAATGCTGCAACATGTAAGTAACTGTGTTTATTCCAATGCCTAATCTGTGATCAGCTATTTTTGATATGTAAAGACTCATGTACAGTCAGACATGGGTTTTATTTTCCACAAAATCATTTATTGCTTTTTATGTGTCAACAATTCAAGCCAGTGACTACGGTCAACTTTCCTTCAGCAAAAGAATTGTAACATCTTAGGGTTGCGTATGTAACCCCGGTTCCCTGAGAAAGAAGAAAAGAACATATGCTGTGCCCTATGCACATAAACTGCACAGCTCTATTCTCTTATTGAGTGTCAGCAACTAAGAGTAACGTTACCATTATTTCTTCATAACTTCACTCTTAATATACTGTAGGCTTAAACTTTGAATTTACGATTGTTTTGTTTTTTTTACCTTAGTGCCTACCTTAGTTTTTTACTTGACTTGGTGCACATTTTGTAAAAAAGTTGCGGTCTCTTCTAAACTTTAAAAGAGATAAATGTGAGAGCTCCTATAGTTGAGAAAAATCTGAGCCTATGTGTGATGTTGTTGAGATATTGTCTGAAACTTTGGAGGAGACAAATATGAGACCACCAGGGTTTTTAGTTTAGGAGAAAAATCTGAGCACAGTGTGTGATGATGTTGAGGTTTCTTCTAAAACTTTAGAGGACTCAAATGTGAGACACCCAGAATCTCTAGGTAACGTGAATAATCTGAGCACAGTGTCTGAAATTACTGAGATCTCTTCTGAAACTTAGGAGGAGACAAATATGAGACCCCCAGAGTCTGTAGCTTAGTATAAAAGTCTGAGCACAGTGTGTGATGTTATTGAGGTCTCTTCTGAAACTTTTTTGGGGAGAGGGGAACAAACAGGGATCACTGCAGCCAGGCTTCTTTTAAGGCAGAAATTAAACCAATGTTCAGTGATGTATAAGATCTGAAAACCCCGGGGCCAGGCAGAAATTGAACAGTGTGAGAATAATTACAACACCAGGTAATGGCCACAATGAATTTGAGCCAGGAAGTGTTGACAAACCAGTGTTGCTTGCTGTATCCAAAATCACCCCCTAAATCCTCATTTACTATTCCCTACATTACTCCATTAATATAGTCCTGACTAAAAGAATGAAAACAAGTGTGCGAATTTGGACACTGAGTGTTGCGGAAGTTCTGCAGACGCCATCTTCTAGAGATATGTGGCAATTCATTCAGCTCAATGCTTACAGGGCATGTGTATTTCTAGCGGCTAGACGTTCAGTGTACACCATTTGCACACTAGTTATTGAGGTGCAGTATGAGACTGAATGAGACTGAATAATGCCCACTATCGTTATGGACACCACTACAAACAGTGCACTACATAAGAGTATAGTGGCCGATTTCAGACACAGTCACTGTTTCCACCTCACACCACATGAAAAACTCCACCAAGAGAGGATACAATTAGATTAAAAAATGCAACTACTATACTGAAGAAAAGCAAAGTTCATCAAGACAGTTCAAGAGAGTTTTTTCTGAGTCACATTTTTTGTGTGACGCTTACGATCACACCAGTGTGAAAAATCTAGGCTGGTCCCTGGAGTGTTCGATCACATCGGTGTGATTAGAAAATTCAGTGCATCATGCGATCAACTGCTTTCACACTTTGGCTGGCGCTGAGCCAGAAACTACGCACTAAGCGTTTGTCAACATGTTATTTTCATATCAGCTACACATTGTGTAAGTAACTATAAAGTTTACTCTATTCTTCTCCCACTTCCCTGGCCACTTACTTTCATGTATTTCATATGGAAGCCCGTTTCCGCCACAGTTGAGTAAAAACTAAATTCTTTAAAAACTTGTTAACCCGCATCGGATCGTGGGCGGGGCGGTTGACATGAGTGGGCGTGTGTGTACTTTTATTTACTTTTGTTTTATACAAAATATTCAATCAACTATCCCAAACTATGCATCATTTGAAAGCTAAAACACTCAAGATTCATGTTCTGAACTTGTTTTTGCAATAAATAAACCAGAGAGGAAAGGGTTAAATGAAACGCTAAAGGACCGGCCATGTAAACATTAGCATAATATTAGCGATACTCATCTTTCATCTCCTGTCGTTCGGATCAGATCAGACGAATCCAATAAACACCCGCATACATCTCTGTGTAAGAGTCCACTCTTCAAAATGCATCCCACTTTTTAATCCAAAACAATGAAAAAATAGGGAAAAAACTAAAAATCCTCCGTTGTTTGCAAGAGAGTTTTGAGTTAGCGTAATCCTTCATGTCCATTTTCAATGAAATATCGATTCTAATCCTTTTCTGGCAAACTCCCCCTGCTAGAATAGTCTCTCCCACGTGAAATGGTTCAACCCTCGTCTCTCTCCTTCAATCAGAGTCTCTCCTGGGATGTATCATATAGAGGAAGCGCCTTACAGGCTTGGTGAGCTGTCAATCATTGCGCCCATGGTTTTCGTTGGATAAAGGCACTCGGTGCCCAGCCAATGCCTTTCCAACAAAGGTTTGATTGATGGACTTAGTAACCAATCAAAAGGCATTATCTTGCGCAGTTTACGTAAGTAGGCTTTGGTGAATACTGTTTGTGCACAGTCTGCGCGCTCTCCATGGCGCAACTGCAGTGGAGCGCGCAGACTCTTACTGACGCTTCCCATCAACTAAATGAGTTTTTTACACTTTGTAATCTCTGTAAATAGTTGCTTTAGTTTTTCAGTAACTGTTTATCCATTATAATTAGCAGTTTATTGCAGATTTATTTGAATGAAAAACTACTTTTTACAATAGCAAATGTTCAGAAATAAATGGCCTTTTTGAAAGGACGCCTAGACTTTTCTTGACATAAAAGCTCACATAAGCTACATTACTGAGAGAATCATCCTCATATTTGAATCATGACATGATTAGACATTCAGTTTTATATTTAAGTTATTTTCAGGCTCTTAACATTAAATTATAATATTTTTTTCCCTAAGTAAAAAAAAAAAAAAAAAACGTGAGTCACTTACATGTATATTTACATGTATATTACTCTGTTCCCATATTACTTTGAGTTATTATGACTCTTGGGTAGCAACATTTCAAGTGTCTAGTTTAAAATAAGACCAGATTTATGAATATAGACCATAGGGTTTAAGAGCTGCAGACATTTTCATTTGGGTATGTCGTTTTCAAAGAATTCTCAAAAAATGGGGCGTAGGTTAAGAGGTTAAGTCATAATAATGAGAAATTATGACATAGTGTCTCATAATAATGAGAAACGTTCTCATAGTAATGACTTAATATCTCATAATAATGAGAAACTTTCTCTTAATAATGACTTAACATATCATATTAAAGAGAAACTTTTTTTGGAAAAAAACAAAACATTCTTTAAATTGAACAATTTAGTAAAAATGTTACGTATATTTAAATATATAAATATAAATAAATACAAAACAGCAAATTTACTCACAGTAAAACCTAAGCCACCATAACCAACTACAATAGGCCTAATTTAACACATTAAAACAGTTACAGTACTAATAACAGCTGCTGTCTGTATTCTTGGTATGCTACAAACCAGCTTCAAGGTTCAGCAATTATTTTGCAGAAATATGACCATATTCTCTGGCTAAATATTTTATAATGCTTCGCCTTATTATTTCCATGGCAGCATGTCATGCTTCTCATGTTGCATCGCAGTCACAATAGAAAAACACCTAATAACTTCTTGTGGTCTGCGTATACACAACGAGTACAAATAGCAATGCAGATTAAGACGAGGCGATTTCCTAGGCAGATATTGACTTGGGACTATATTATGGGGAAGCACAGGCGAAGCGCTGCTACTTGGGTGCAGAGATATCACGCAACACATGAAATCCCACAACTTCCGTCAACATACCGGCGTGAATAGTAGCTGGCTATTTTTCATACAGTACATGAATGGCGATGAACATGGCTGATTTTGTGAGAGACGAAGAGGGTTACTTCTTAGACAGTCAAGATCCAGAACCATACCTCTATGAACCAGAGTTTTCAGAAGAGGAGCTACGCTTGAGTGCTTTGGAAATAGGACGACAGGAGGAGGAGGTTGCGATCGCTCAACAGCTGAACAGCACATGAATGCAATGTCCTATATGTCAACATATAAAATTTACACAAACATTGAAGACTGTTCTGCTACTTCCTTTGGTAAAACTGCTTGTAGCCTTCTCTCTAGTAGTTATATTAAAACTCCTGAGTCAACTCGGTGAGAGAAATATAGCTAACTTAGCCCTCATTCATTTCATTTCACAGGTAACAATAAAATCGTTTTTTATTTTAGTTTCGGTTGTTCACGCTAAACAGGTTGAATTCATGAGGTTATACTAGAGAAGGCTAACTTTATTAGAACTGTAGTCTATATACAGCTTCTCAGCATCTATCTTACAACCGTATAAAGACAAACAATAACATAAGGAAGAGTAATAAAAGACAATTTACATGTGCACTTTGTTCTGCCTGTGCTTTGAAAATGGATGGGACGGCCGTATCTTTCAGACGTAGTACCGTCTTTCTTGGCCCATATTGCATTTTTTCAAAGTAGTCTTTCGGTGCAAAATGCTCTTTGCAAACACGATACTGTTTAATTTTGTAGAGGGGCGTTGAAGTACAGATATCCAGAGCAGCTAGCCATTTATTTCTCAGTTCCACATTCGATGGAATTCTGTGAAACATTACATTAGTGTATGTCCATTGCTTGTTCTCACAACCTTTTACTACGCAGGCAATTACCATGTTTGCTGTAACTGTAAGTTCTCAAAATAAACAATCCAAAAGATAAGACACTCGGTGCAGGTCATGCAGGTATGTTATACTTTGTTTTCCCGTTTTTTTGTCGCGTTGCACGCAGGTCTGTTGATGGAGGTTTGGGGATTTCCATAGACTGTGTTGTGTGATATCTCTGCACCCAAGTAGCAGCGCTTCGCCTGTGCTTCCCCATAATATAGTCCCAAGTCAGTATCTGCCTAGGAAATCGCCTAGTCTTAATCTGCATCGCTATTTGTACTCGTTGTGAATACGCTGGCCACAGGAAGTAATTAGGTGGGATTTTTTTTTTTTTTTTTGATCACTTTTACTCAGGACATGCTAGCTGGCAACATAGGATTCCATTCATTATGCTAAGCTAAGTTAGCGGCGACCCTGCCAAACTAAAACAATGCATGCACTGAGACAAAAATGCATTTGCCCACATATCTTAATGTAGGAAAGAAGTTGAATAAGCCCTATTTCTAAAATGGTGGAGTGTTCCTTTAACTGTCTGGAACCTAAAAAAAACATTGTGTGGTTGAAAACACTGAATAGTTGTGATATGTGACAAGTGTTGAGCGCATCTGTCTCTGGCTCGGCGCCAGCAAAAAAAGTGAGAAAGCCCGTTTGAATTTAAGTGGCACCGAAATGAGGCACCGAAATCTGTGTTCTGATTCAGTCCGGTTACATACCGGTTATATATGTAAAATATAACATATATATAACGGGTTTCGGTTACCAACCCTAGTCATAATTATGAGAATTGTTCTCGTGATTATGACATAATAAGTCATTATGAAACACTTTCTCAATACAATGAGTTACTAAGTCATAATTATGAGAAAAGTTCTCAGTTAAAGAAAAGTGGTAACCTGCATTCATTTTAATATCTATTTCTTCTTTATCTAACCCACAACAATTATTTTTTTTAAATTGAGCTATACTTCTTTAATTTCTTTTATGTAATTTGTCAGGTTGGTATGCAGATTAAGGGTGTGTTCACACTTGGCAGGTTTGACGAACCCTGGAGTGATTGCTCTGTTAGTGCGGTTGTAAAGATATCCCAGGGTGACCATACTCGATTAAGTTTCCTCAGGACTTTTGTAAAAGCCAAAATATGCCCACACCTCAGAGATTTGGTCCTTTTAGAAGGCTGAAAAATATCCCGGCGCTGTCACTGCCTTCTGCCATTTCTTCTCATTCAAAAAACAACGTTGCACGCTGAGCCTGCGCCAGAATGATGCTGGCTGGACAGGATTTACCACGAGTTTTCAAAATCGTGATAATCAAACACGGTTTTAATGATAAATAAATTTTAAACCATATTACTAACTGTCAGTACATTTTATCAGGGTTTATCGTGAAACCGGTTGTTCCATCCCTAGTCAGACTGATCTCATGAAATGGCGTATGTATGACACGCCAATTCGTATGCCATTTTGGCGTGCTATCAAGACGCATAATAGTTTTTTAGCGTGTTTATCAACGCAGTTTCATTCTATCCCCCTACACTGCCCCTACCCTAAACCTACCCATCACACACACACACACACACACACACACACACACACTGCCCCTAAACCTTCCCATCACAAGAAGCATTCCGCATTTTTACATTTTCAAAAAAACATAATTTAGTATGTTTATAAATCCATTTACATTGTGGGGACACACACACACACAATGGTTCGTTTCGCCGTAGACATTCGCGCGGAATCACACGGCGTAGACATACACGTGGAATCACACAGCGTAGACATACACGCAGATAGCTCAAAATGCGTACAGATAACATGCCATTTGGCTTTAGAACAGGGGTCTCAAACTCGCGGCCCGCGGGCCACTTGCGGCTCGCAGGATGATATTTTGTGGCCCCCTTCTTGACTTCAAAGTGTAGTGTTAGTGCGGCCCGCGCGTTGCTTTGAAAAGCACCTTTTTGCTGAGTCGTTGCGTATGCAGCGCTTGTCATGCTTGCTGCCTCCTTTGTGTGTGTGTGTGTGTGTGTGTGTGAGAGAGAGAGTTGGCTCGCCCCTCCCTCATGCAGTATAATTGGTTGACATCACGTGATTGACAGGAACAGACGAACAAAGCTGATCAGACAGTTGAAACGAATGTGGTCTAACAGCACTCGTCAATGTCAAAATGATTGAGATGGCCAATCAAATCAAAGTAGGCAGAGTTTACGTTCTCTTTTGGCTCGTGCACAGTTTTCACACACAGACGAGCGCGTCAATGTATCACTTAATGCCGTTGCGGAGAGAGACTCTATTCTTTCCGGTGAAATCACAAAACAAAATGCAAACTTGTCCATGGTCTTATTGTACAATCATTGATGAACATCTTTGATTTTAATGAAGAAAAACTACAAGAGAGCGGATTAGAACCCGGAACCTTTGACACGGTTGACAAAAATTCTACCACCAGACCAATAGGGAATTCAAAAGCTAATTGCGGATTTATGCATTTATTCACTCACTCATGCGAAGAATATCGGGACTAATAATATATTTGACAAATGAATGCAAATATTGTTTACAAATAGTCCCAAAAAGATTCTTTCCCAACTATAATTAGACCCAAAATTTTGCCTACTCTTCTGTTTGACCTGGTTACGGCCTTGCTGTGAATTAGTCTATTATTTAAAATAAAATGAAAATCATTCATTATTTCATATTACATGATTTAATTTCTATAGGCTATATTTAGTTTAAATTCAGAGGAACAGTTCATGTTCAGAAGAAACATTCATGTTGAAGAACTGTTAATAATAAAGATTGAGAAGATTGGATCAGTTGTGCTACTTTTTGGAATACTTGATGCGGCCCAGCCTGACCCAGAGTCTACATCCAGCGGGCCCCAGGTAAAATGAGTTTGAGACCCCTGCTTTAGAAAGTGGCGTGTATGTTTACGCAAAGTCATGATGTCATGTTGCCCTAGTTAGTAACAGGTGCAAGATGGCACCAGCTGTGTTTGAATGAAACGAGAGAGCAGGCACGTGCAGAGGGGGGGGCTTTGGGTGCTCGAGCCCCTGCCCTTTTTCAAAATGAATCAAAAGTGCCCTTTCTCAGACAAATATCAATGATAATATCGTGGTCAACAAAACTAAATAAATGTGATTATTATAACATGACAACAGGCACGTGCAGAGGGGGGGGCTTTGGGTGCTCGAGCCCCTGCCCTTTTTCAAAATGAATCAAAAGTGCCCTTTCTCAGACAAATATCAATGATAATATCGTGGTCAACAAAACTAAATAAATGTGATTATTATAACATGACAACAGGCACGTGCAGAGGGGGGGGCTTTGGGTGCTCGAGCCCCTGCCCTTTTTCAAAATGAATCAAAAGTGCCCTTTCTCAGACAAATATCAATGATAATATCGTGGTCAACAAAACTAAATAAATGTGATTATTATAACATGACAATGTATACAATAGTAACGAACGGCTCAAAAGTCGGACAATTTCTGTTGAGGCGTTGCCATAACGCGTTGCTATGGATCGCGTGCGTTTTGATTGACAGCTGATTTTCCTCTGTTCGAAGCTGCTCTCGAGCCAAATATGGTCCTTTCAGAGAGTGTGTGGCTTTACGGGAAAAAAAATAAACCAATATTTTTTTTCATCCATAATCAGAGCTAATGTGTTGATTTAATTACAAATCTATATATTATATATTTTAAAGTATTACACAATTCACCAATGCCCGTTTGTCATGTATATACACCAACCAATCGTGATCTGGCAAAGCAAGTTCAAATTCCATTGGGCGATGTGGAGCGGTAATTTTCTGTTCTTATTCATAAATCGGTTGAAAATTACATGGACAGACGAACTAACGTTTGTGGAACGATTTCCTGCGGTTTGTCTCATTTTATAAATTGCATCACTGACAAAATGGATTTTAACAGACAACAAACAAATCCCTGCACAAAACCACAGCAGCAGCAGCAGCAGCAAACGTCGCATTAATGGTAAGTGTTAAATTCACTTGTATTTATGTATATTGATACACCGTTTACCATTTCATGAAACTATCAAAGTTAACAAAAACCAAGTGCCACCGGCATACAGGCCTATTATGTGAAGATACGTGAAAGGACTTTATTATATTACCATTTTTGAATATTATGCAGCATAATGAAAGTCTCTTATGTTCATCAAGCCTGCATTTATTTGATAAAAAACAGCAATATTGTGAAATATTATTAAAATAATGTTTTTCTATTTTAAAATAATTTAAAATATAATTTATTCCTGTGATCACAGCTGTATTTTCAGCATCATTACTCTTCAGTGTCACATGATCATTCAGAAATCATTCTAATATGAGGATTTAATGTCAATGATTGAAACTGTGATACTATTTTCAAGATTCTTTGATTAATAAAAAGTTAAAAAGAACATAATGTAATACAATTTCACAATATTAGGCTACTGTTTTTTCTGTATTTTTGATTAAATAAATGCAGGCTTGATGAGCATAAGGATATTATATATCATATATTATATATATATAATATATATTTACATATTGCCCCTTTTTTACATTTGAGCCCCTGCCCCTGAAGAACTCTCTGCACGGCCCTGCGAGAGAGAGCATGTCACGTGAAAGAAATACCTGCCTCAAATACCTGGATAAGCTGTGTTATTAATAATGGTCATTATGGTGGAATAGAACCTTGGAATGTGGAACTGACCAATCAGAATCAAGCAATTCAGAGAGCCTTGTAATAAGGTGTTCTAAGTGGTTGCTAAACTATTGCTAAAGTGTTCAGAGTTGCTTGGCAGTCACACACACACACACACACACACACACATACAAAAACAGGCAAAGACAGGGCCAGTATCAAATATGAAAAATGGCCTCCTTGCCAGAGAAGAGCACAATTTATGGCTTCACACACTGGCCTCACAAGAATATTCAGCCTTCAACAGTTTGACTGCCAACATTTTAAAATGCATCATTTATAAGTGATCAAATCTACATGTATCTTCTTCTAAATATAAAATGAAAGTGACGATTACACAAATGAAAAGATGAAAACAGTTATTTTCAGTACACTCAACACCATAAAAAAGATGTGTAAGCTCTAAATTGCCCTTAATGAACACTGAGCGAGCTATTGTTGCACGCAAAAGTCTGTTCAGAACAGTGCAAAGAATACAAAAAACCTTTAGCAAGTCATATGAGAGTTCAGCATCACACACCAGAGATGGTTTAAAAAACTACTTCATTATCGTAATGTGAGTATTTATAATTAGTTACTTAATACCCCTGAAAATAAAGTGATGTACAGAGTCAGCACTCTGACCCTCCAAAAACACTGCAATTCGTACCTTGCCTGTAAGTGCACGGTCTACATGCATAATGTGTATATCATCATTACTTACCATTATCTCATAACAAAACAGAATTGAATAAGTACAGTCAATTTAGACTAAAAACCTTAATGTCAATCCCCCAATAAAGTTTTTTCCAGTTATGAATATATGCTTGTTTAGATATTCTAAATATGTCTTAAAGTACAGAAAAATCAATTGTTATGTTGTTGGTTTACATCATAAAAATTATGTTGTAGTTGAGAGTGGGTTGGCTAAAGGCTTTAGATGACATGACATTGTGATCAAAAGTATATAATTCATGCCAATGTCAAAAGCAAACATACACACTTGGTGTCTATGGTCTTCTGAGAATTAAACAATAATGATGTAATCCAGATTTCACAGAATAAATGAATAAATGACTATGTGAACAAAAAATCCAAATATAATTTTTACTGGTCTCTATAAGACATAAGAGATACATTATGTACGATACATGCTGGACTGAGGACCAACCCCATTGTAGATTCTTATAATACTGTATATATTGAGTCCAAGATGAAAGAGCATCATGCATCATGGATAGATTATGGATGTTTACACATCAATTAGGAAGAAAAGAGAAGTATTCTCCCAAGAATTGTATTCTTATTTGAGTTTTATTCAATGATTGACATTATAAATGTGTATTGTCCTTGTGGCATACAATCAGAGGCCATTAATATTTGTGATTTAAAGTTTTTACGTTACACCATCTCAGTTTATTATATCCTCTTTGTATTTGGAGCTCAACACAAACCAAAACAATATTATTCATTTTAGCATCAGTGCACCAGTACAACTCAAGAAAAGTATTTAGTAGTACTTAGTAGAAGCTCAACAAATCAGGCAGATGCGAATGAACAGTTAATATGTGCGTGACTTGCGCCCTCATCCTTGAAAACCATAAACAAAACTATGCAAAATAAAATAAAAATTTTTTTGTATAAGGACATTTGTATTTACATTTGTATTTTTCTCTATGATACAAACACATTTGGTACTGTTGGATTGCCATGTCCAGAGAAAAATCTTAGTCCAGGAGCAAAACCAATTAGGCCACAGCTCTGACAGATCAACAGATGCAGAATCTCCATAACTGCTGTCTGTTAATGATGTAAGAGGGGGACAAGATTCCAATGGTGCTTTTTTTTCAAGCATGATTCAGTGAAGCTCAATTAAAAATTGTGACATGTTTATTCCTTGTCATTGCATGTTTCTTTGAACTCAGTTCTTCAAAGACATTTATAGATATACGATATTTATAGAGAGTTCCAAGGCATGCTGATTTAACTATTGGGCTATATGTTTTGGGTCATATATATGAGGCCAAGCATTGAAGCAGTGTCAATTCTGTCAAGTTGTGAGTTGAAGTCATAAGTCATACTAAATAGCACAGAGGATGTGATTATGCTTCAACTTAGGGATTTGGACTCGGCTAAGCAGTTATGCGTTAGGCCATCATGTGTCATTCATTTCTCAGTTCAGGTGGCACTCAAATTACCGTTATCTGGGACCGCATCACAATCGTTCCGACCTGCAATCATTCAAGCGATAGCTTGTCAAAATGATGCTATTCTTTCAACACCTGTTCTATCAGAATTTATATTTTTCAAGTATCCAT
The DNA here is from genome assembly GCF_949357685.1 of Gobio gobio. Lineage (NCBI taxonomy): Eukaryota > Metazoa > Chordata > Actinopteri > Cypriniformes > Gobionidae > Gobio > Gobio gobio. Next base: position 13,296,458 of record NC_137111.1, on the reverse strand, counting down.
CTTGAAATTACATGCCAGTCAATGCCTAAGTATATTGAGGAAATGGAAAGGATCTCAAGTGTTGTGTCTGAGGGAGAAAAACATGATTAATATGTCAAATCAAGTTTTTATCCAATCTAAACCTTTCCATGCCCATAGACACGAGAGGTATTGGACACAATCTAAAATAGGATGTAAATTTATGAAAACTAAGAATAAAGAGGTTTTGAAAGCTGGCTTTGTTGCGTACCTGTGGATGTTTGGCTTTAGCCCTCGGCATATCGCTTTCAAGATGTTTGACAAAAATCCATAAATGAAAATGAAATTTTATGGATTGCACAATACCGAATTGCTTATGCATGACATTCAAGGTAGCATCAAGGTAAGGTGGAACTTCAGATATATTTAGTTTGGCCAATGTTCTTTATGACATAGATTCAGCAAAGCTCAGAATATCACACACACATTCCTCTGTGAGCGGAAAGTAGGACAGCTCTATTGATGCCAATTGTTTAATAGTTTAATATTTGTACTATAATACAATTTTTATTTATTACTATATTACCATACAACAATTTGAGTAAACAGTCGAATTAAGAAAATTAACGTGAACCCAATAATTTCATAGTATTTTGTTTGCTTAAAAAATAGTTTTTGCTTATATGCTTTGATTGTACATCATCATCATTATCATCATCATGATCATCATCAAAAAATAATAAATAAATTAGTAAAATTGCAGTTCTAAAATCATTTTACTTTGTGTAATCTGAATTTTTCCAGGCGCAACGCAAGTGTTTTTTGGCCCGACAAAGTTATCATTTTCACGTCCAGAGCCACGTTGTTTAAATAGCAAATGCACTTGATGGTCTGAAAACGAGGTGTGTTCAGGTGCATTGTAGGCGCGTTGCTATTTTGAGGCAACTGAAAATGACTGCTACATGACAAGTAGCTAACAGTTTTTGCACTGCCATCAGCTGTATAGTCAATGACTATAGCTATGTTTCCATCACCCTGTTTTTACATTTACATTTTACATTTAGTCATTTAGCAGACGCTTTTATCCAAAGCGACTTACAAATGAGAGCAATAGAAATATCACATTAAAAACGGAAAAAAGTTTTTACGCTCGCCTAAGGTGGTTTTTGCGAAAAAGAGTTCTGCGGCTAATGGGAGATGGAGACGTATTTGCAGAATAAATTCTGACATAGCGAACATTAAAGCCACGTGACTAATCGTCTGTTTCCCCTCATAGGGACATTCTAAAATGCTTAATGTACTAAGAAAGTGATATTAAAAGACCAAACAGGATGGAAGAAAAGCAGATGAGCCCAGAATATGAAAACGTTTAACGTGTAATTAAACGCGTTGGTTTCATATTCTGGACTCATCTGCTTTTCTGTACATAGTATGCTTTATTAGTTTGCTGTTTACCGAGTTTGGTCTTTTACTACCACTTTCTTAAAGGGATAGTTCACCCAAAAACGAAAATTTGATGTTTTTCTGCTTACCCCTAAGGCATCCAAGATGTAGGTGTCTTCGTTTTTTCAGTAGAACACAAATTAAGATTTTTAACTCCAACCATTGCTGTGTGTCTCTCATATAATGCTTGTCAATGGGGTCTAATTCTATTAGAGTAAAAAAAACATGGACAGACAACTTCAAATTAAACCCCGCGGCTCGTGACAACACATTGATGTCTTAAGACATGAACCGATCGGTTTCTGAGAGAAACAATGCCACTGACATATTTTAAGATTTGTCAGTGCAAGATTATTTCAGTTAAAACAGCTCAAACATGCATTTTAGTCTAGGACTAGCATGTCTGTGAAACCGGGGGTTAGTCTCCATTGACAAGCATTATATGAGTGACACACAGCAACGGTTGGAGTTAAAAATCTTAATTTGGGTTCTACTGAAGAAACGAAGACACCTACATCTTGGCTGCCTTAGGGGTAAGCAGAAAAACATAAAATTTTAGTTTTTGGGGGAACTATCCCTTTAAGCCACGTTAAGCATTCTTCACGTTAGTTAAGCTGAGGGAGTTTTATTTACTGTTGGTTATGTTACCAATACCACCGTCATCCGAACAACTTGATTTAAACGCACCTAATTCGCATTTCGCATTTTTTTTGGGGGGGGGGGGGGATTTTTTTTTGGGAACTTTGAAAAGATTTGCTTCACATTTGGATGAAAACCCAGTTTATGATTGACTAAATGTTCCTGTTGGACAGAAAACGAGCTAGTGTTTTGATAGAAGGATTAGATATTGAAGTTTGCTTTGATTTATTTTTTATTTTGAAATGTAGAATTGGTATTTAATGAACAAAATGTGGTCTTGATTGAAAAAAATAACTATTTGGCTGATTGTGTGGTGTGTTGCTGTGTTTAGAGTTTATTTAAATAAAAAAATATCTTCAGTATAGGTAAACATATATTTGTAAAACAATTGTAAAAAAACTGAAAGAATGTAGGGTACATTTAGATTTTATGTTGACTATATAATGTCCAAACACATATAATTGATTGTTTTACGTATGCTTTAACTTTACAGATTCATGCTAAATGCTGCTTTAGCTCTGCACTTCCTTATAGAGAATCCTTTCACTTTGTTGCAGAGGAGCTTTCAAGCTAACCCCTGGGATTCCTTTACATGAAGTGTCTGACCTTTAAGATACTGCTAGTGTTAATAATAGCCATTCTAATTTAAACAAAATGGCGAGCAACACAGTCAATAGGCCTACATAAAGGGCAGTGTGAAACCAGTGGGTTAAACTTGCAGGAGTTAAAGACTTCAACTCGCTTCCCATGGTAGCCTCCCCTCTCACTGCTTAAAGCACACACTTTTCCATGGGTAAAGTTTCTCAAAATTAATGAATGAAATACTTTTCCACTCATTCAGAATTTGACAGTGTTTTTCAACACCCTGAAACCCTGAACACCATTACTGATGCAATTTAATAATTGTATTCTGAACTATAATTATGATTAAATAATGTATTATATAATTATAGATTACACTGGTTGTGTTCAGGTTATCCATGTTTTTTTCATGGAAAATTCCATGAAATGTACATTTAAAATGTGGAAAAATATTTTTAAATTTTAATCTCAATTTATCTCAATATTTCAATAAAAAAAGCTCTCTAGAACAGGAAGTAAACTAAAGGGATTGCATGGATTTTACAAGATTTCATGTGATGTTAAACTGTCAGATGACTCAACTGCAAATGTCATTATGTCCAAATGTCCAAATGTCCAAATACAGTGATATTTTTCAAACTCATTGTAACTTTCCCTTAATTACACATTGAATGATGACTCAATGATGATTTACATAGCCTCCATGTCTACAAATTAGTTATATTTGCTAAGATTTTAATTTCCTGAAGATTAGGATAGAGGTGGGAGATATACCATGGATAATCATACTAATGAAATAGTATGCCAGTGAAAGCACTTATCTCCTCTAATGAAAAGAAGAGTCAATTTTATTGAAGCAATATAGAGTAAACTCATCTCGGACAATAATCCTGCTTTGTCATTTTGAAATAATGAATTATACTCAGTCACAGACTGTATAAAAAAGGTCAGCAAATGTAGAAATAGTCTTTTTCTTCTATCTACCTTCATTTTGTACAGTATATTGTTCTCAGTAATTGTGATTGCATGATACAAGAGCTGCAAGTGTTGCGTGGGAAAGTAAGATATTACTTTGCTGTCATCTGTGCTATGTCATCGTGTTCCAAATTAGAGTGTCTAGTCTCACTATTGACATCCACATACGCTGCAAGTTTTCACTTTAACACGCTTAAGTATTTGGCTCTTGGACAAGGTCACTCTTAAAATAACTTTCACAGGGTTTTTGGCTACAAAAAATGCAGAATTTGTTTACGAACCACTAGGCTGCCTATCACCTCAGATGTTAAACATCTGTGCTCTTAACCAAAAATAACAGGTTCACAAGGGATTGTCTTTGAATGTAACCCTTGAGCGGAGATATGATGCCGCATTCCAATCCAAATCAGTGGAAAGTAAATGTGAAAGTGACACGTTAAGGCCAAATATGGTAACCCAAACTCGTAATTACTGTGCATTACCGTGAGAGCGCAATCCCAAAAAAGTGCAGATGAGAGTGGAAAGTTCTGCTCGTGATCTACTGACGAGTTAAAGAACACAGACACAGTTGGATCATTTGCATAATGACCAATGCAAATTACCCGGAGCAGCGCAAATTAGCTTCTGGTTTAAGACATACTTTTTTTGAGTGGTAAATAATGTCACAAATACCAGTAAATTGACTATCGCAAACCTTAGTAATTCACCTTGCGTGATTCACTTAAATACTCTCCTCCCATAAATTTTGCGTCTGAAATGGAAACTCCTACAAATGCATATGCAATAAGGTCAGCCACTAAAATTACCCTGTCCACGCCTTTTCAGTGCAATTTTTTCTCTGTGTCTTTAGTAAATCATGTAAATTGCGCTGATGCAAGCTGTTAGTAAATCTGGCCCTAAATGTTTAATTATTTACATCTTACCTCACACTTTTTCACTGTATTTTAATGTGTTTTTTATTTTTGTTTAATTAATTAATTATTTACATGTATATAGTGCTTTTCTGGGTACTCAAAGTGCTTTTACATACAGAAGGGGGTAATTTCCTCAACCACCACCGAATGCTTTAATTATTGATTGCTATCAGCATATGAAGAGACTTTCAACTAGTATAAGAAATGTTTATGAAAAACAATGCCTATCCTACCTTTAAGGTGCGGTCACATTAGTGAAATTTTGTATGCAAAAAAGGTCCATTGTCAATAAATGCATGAAGCACAGCTCAGACAGGAGTCGCTTTCGGTTGGTCAGCACAGCGAATTTGCATGACCAACTTGAATATGAGTGGAATCTGTCTGGGGAACTTTTTCGCCCTCACGCAAAACTCACTATAACACAGTTGTCTATTGGAAGTACTGGATTTCGCTCACACAATTTCACAGAGAAACGGTAAATGTGACTGCACCTTTAGAATCATTTTCTCATTTTAAAAACAAACAGCAGTGTGTAATGGAATGGATCAGAGCAGCAGTGAGAATATGAAATATTGGGGGAGACAATTTGGCCATTACTAATAGTGTCTTACTGCCTTGGTGAGCAGGTCGCTAATTCAATATTTTACTGGAAATATATTACAAAACTGAAGCAACTTCCGGTTCACACAGACTTTAAAGACAAAATGATTTGCAAATCTAGATACACTATATTGCCAAAGGTTTTGGGAAGCCTGACTTTACATGCACATAAACTTTAATGACATCCCATTCTTAATCCGTAGGGTTTAATATGGAGTTGACCCATCCTTTGCAGTTATAACAGCATAATATGCACCTCCACACCAAACTCACTCTTCCATGTCTTTATGGACCTTGCTTTGTGCACTGGTGCGCAGTCATGTTGGAACAGGAAGGGGCCATCCCCAAACTGTTCCTTCAAAGTTGGGAGCATGAATTCCAAAATGTCTTGGTATGCTGAAGCATTAAGAGTTCCTTTCACCTTTCACTCTCACTAAGGTGCCAAGCCCAACCCCTGAAAAACAACATCACACCATAATCCCCCTCCACCAAACTTTACACTTGGCAAGTCAGGAAAGTACCATTCTACTGGCAACTGCCAAACCCAGACTCATCCATTGGATTGCCAGACAGAGAAGCATGATTCGTCACTCCAGAGAACACATCTCCACTGCTCTAGAGTCCTATGGCGGCATGCTTTACACCCCTACATCCGACGCTTTGCATTGCACTTGGTGATGTAAGGCTTGGATGCAGCTGCTCGGCCATGGAAACCCAATCCATGAAGCTTGCACTGTTCTTGAGCTAATCTGAAGGCCATATGAAGTTTGGAGGTCTTTAGCTATTGACTGCAGAAAATTGGTGACTTTGGTATGCGCTGACCCCACTCTGTGATTTTTACGTGGCCTACCACTTCGTGGCTGAGTTGCCATTTTATCTGCAGGATGCCCTGTATAATTAGGCTGATTTCGATTAGATGTGTTTCTTAAGGCTGCATTCATTTATATTTAAATGTAAAATGTGTCCATACACACACACACACACACACACACACCGTATAACAAGGTCTATAAATTACACTTTTCCAAGTAGTATTAGAGGGATAGTTTACCCAAGAAATATATATTCACCTTTTAAGAATTAGCATTTTCATTTTTGGGTGAACTATCCTTTTAGCCCAGGTTACTTGAGATGGCCTAGCTGGCCATGTAAGGAATGTAAATTACGGCTTTTTGTGATCACTTTCTAGTTATCATGGATACCTTGATGGTCAGAGTCAAACAGTATTGTTGTACATATTTGGTTAATAGCAGCTACTAATACTTGATTACTTCCTTATAATAACAACAGATTACACTAAATAATCCTAAACATTCTCATAGATCCCAACATTCTGTAGTTCCACAGTGTTTGCCTACGTATGTAAACAAAGCATGTCGCACACGTCCTGAAAAGTGAAGCCAAAGCGTCTTGATCGCCCCCAGGTGGGTGGTCCCAGTATAGCTCCTAAACCCCACCGCTCCATGTATTTCAATGTCACGCGAGAAAAACGAAACAAATTATAAATTACATTTAAAATACATTTTTTTCCAAAGATGGTTTCTGTCATTTTAGGTAGTTTTTATCACGCTGATGTAAGTTCAAGTGTTCGTTTTTTTAAATAAGTTTGGTTTTAGTTTATTATTTGATGCTATAAAAATGGGTGAGACATCTTAATTGACAGCTTCTCTGAGCAAAGTTGTCACTGAAGCACCAACAGATTTTTTTTCTGGGATTTTCAGGAGGAGATTGGAGATTTAACTTTAATTTCTACATTTCCACAACTGTTTATTTCACACCAAGATAATGAGTTCTTCTGCAGCTAACAGATACTGCGGGAGTGTGGGAGGGGTTTTGATATTGCGGCTCTCTACTGCGCAGACTCAGGTCCCGAGGTCACTACAGCTCAGACTCGGGTCCCAAAAGATGTCAGCGCCATATTCGGACTTTAGCGGCTTCGCTTTTCTCCAATAGAAGATAGTAAAAAGATTGTAGGGCTGTTGTCCATCTTTTTTTACAGCCTATGATGAAAACATATATAAACGTGCAAGCAGACACGTTCTCAAACATGACGTCCAACATGCAGCAGATGTTTTTTGTGCATTTATATTTACACATAGCATGCTGATTTTCTCATGTGGGTCTATTAACCAGTTAGCACTTTTGCATTATTCAATATTATGACATAATTCTCCACACTATTACAAAGCGTCTATTCAGCCAAAGTGGCATTGCACTTCTAAGCCGCAGATTGAAGCCCATCAGGGTGTACCACTTTAATAGACTGAATCAATATTATGCTGGATCACACGCTATTCACTCTTTGGTAAGATGGGGTTGCTGCTATTTCATATTGATTGAATAGAGCGTAGCCATAGGTTCTTTCACTAGCTCAGCTGTGTTTGTAAGATTTTGAGTCTACAGCACTGCTGCATATGACCAATCCCTGTGACCAATGAAGCATCATACAGCTACAATTGCCCAGTGTCTTTTTGTCTAATTCGTTAATTCATCAACTTGTCACCTTCATTATTTTCACATTTTGTTGAGGTTGGCATAATCATTTATGAAAAATAAGGTGCACAGGTTTGGAAAGAACGAGGTGAGTTCGATCCAGAGGGCACACTGCTAATCTTTACACCTTCATCTTAATTTTCCCCTCCATCTCCCACACATGCTTGTCATTCCCTGCATACTGTACTGTGTTTTTATGGCAGTATCAACTCGTTCTGCATTATGCGCAGGTTTTTGTTTTAAATTAACACCTGTCAAAAGTGGATGAAAATCAACCCTTTCGGGTAACACAACAACCAGTGGCGCCTCAAGGATCTTTTTTCTTGGGGGTGCTAAGGGGTGGCTTAACAGTTCAGAGGGGGTGATACACATCTTTTTAAGTGCATCAATAACTTAAATATCCTGCATTTATTGCATTTTATTTATTTTCCATTTTACCTTAAAACTATACTATATTTAAAAGGTCACATTGTACAGTTATTAAGCACATGCTATCAATTACTCTGAACATCTTTATTATTACCTTATCAGTGCTTTGAATCAAGACTGACAGTCCCGTAGACCAGGGAATCCCAAAGTGTGGTACGCGCACCCCCCAGGGGTACGCAAGCTGCCACCAGGGGGTGCGCGAGAGGAAAAATGTAATGGCGGTCTGTTTTTTTAATGGGATTTTCCATACAATAAAAAAAAAAAAAATAACAGTAAACATTTCCTTTGTAATCGCTTTTGTTTTAAATAAAAAAACCTATAATTTATTAGTTTTTGATAGAAACGTAGAAGAAGACAGCTGTTGTCTTCTTCTATGCACTTCTCTTCTTTTATGCACTGCAGGCTAGGCTATATGCGTGCCAACTCGTTTCATTCATTCCATATATATATTATAAATATGCTTAACTGGCTGAAATTCAGGGAAACTGTCAAGTGGGACGTCTTATGATAAAGTTGTTTGTCACGAAGGAGGAGAGGGACCAAGAGAGAGTGAGGATTTGGAGGCAACAGAGACAGAGAGAATAGAGAAAGAAAATGAGCGGGAGTCAGAAGATGCGCCGGAGGAAACCGAAAGGAGGGAAAGAGAAGGCAAAAAAGAGGTGATGAGGGTGAACACCAGACGGGGAAAAAAAGAAGGAAATATGATGACAATTATCTGGGTCTGGGCTTCACTTGGATCGGCGATACAGATTACCCGAATTTAAGTCAAAAGCTCCTTACATTTTTTAAAACAAAGTTGGAGGAGTTGCAGAAAAGCCACAAAAAAAAAAGCAGTTTCATTCATGCGTTGGGTCTACGAAAGACGCATTACAGGCTTCATATCTGCTCAGTTGTAGAGTAGGGAGAAAGGGGCTGCCGCACACAATTGCCGAAGACGTGTGTTTGCCAGTGGCCAAAGAGATGGGGGAGTGTATGATTGGAGAGAAAGAGGCAAAACAGTTGGACATGATTCCTGTGTCCAAAAATACTGTGTCGCGCCGCATTGATGCCATGTCTGAAGACATCCTATTGCTGCAATGTTTCTTTTACGAGGCTGAAAATAACCGTGCTTTCTGTTACTGAGCCTGTGTCTGTCACTCGTCCTCTTAAAAGGGGAAGCTTGTGCGTAGCTTTGTTGCATTATATTGAAACTTTGTTGATGTTGTTATTGTCATGTGTGTTCTGGTTATTTGCGCATGATTAAACATGATTAAACACAAAGAGTCTTTATATGGCGATAAAACAAAGCCTTGTTGCGTTTTTTAGTTTTTTTTGAAGTGGGGATTGGGGGTGCGCCAACCCGGTTGGGACATAGAAGGGGGTGCGCAGGAAAAAAAGTTTGGGAACCGCTGCCATAGACATATAGGTGTCTATGTATTTATTATGTCTATGGACAGTCCCACCTACTGGCCAGTAGAGTTGTAGTCAAAACCACCTAAACCAAGACCAAGACAAGACCAAGACTTTGCAGGGTCGAGACCAAGTCAAGACCAATACCAGTACAAGTCCACACACTGCATGACACACTTATGATAAAATGTGGAATATGCATATGATTGGGTTACATCATGATTGACAGCTAAGGTGCTTCTCTGAGTGAAGTTGTCTCTGAACCACAGGATTTTCGGGAGGAGATCGGAGCTTTAGCTTTAATTTCTACATTTCCATAACTGTTTATTTCACACCAACATAATGAATTGTTCTGCATCTGCTAGAGTGTGGGCGGGCTTTTGATATTGCTACATCCTGCTCTCTACTGCGCAGACTCTGTCTCAAATCTGCGCAAGATGTCAGCACCATATTCGGACGTTGGCGGCTTCACTTTTCTTCAGTGGAAGGCATTGAAGACGACGCGTCCATATTTTTTAGGGTCTATGGTGGACAGAAACACCCAACTGACACTGAAAGAGGGCCTGTGCTTTCTGATTGCTTGTTTGTTTTGTGAAAAGCGCTCACGCCCATTTTAAAACTTTCCGTAAATTCCGTAAAAACGCGTATCTAGATTAGGTATTAATCTAGACACAGTCCATTATGTCTTAAAGGGTTAGTTCACCCAAAAATAAAAATAATGTCAATTATTACTCACCCTCATGCTGTTCCACACCCGTAAGACCTCCGTTCATCTTAGGAACATATTTTAAGATATTTTTTTGGAAAACCGATGGCTCATTGAGGCCTGCATAGCCAGCAATGACATTTCCTCTCTCAAGATCCACTAAAGATGTACTAAAAACATATTTAAATCATTTCATGTGAGTACAGTGGTTCAATATTAGTATTATAAAGTGACAAGAATATTTTTGGTAAATTTAATTTAAACAGAATTTGTATTAAAATCTATGTTATTTGACGTTTATAACTTGAGCGAATCTTCACAAATATGACAAGAATCAAGGGCTTAAAGGGATAGGGAAAGGGAAATTCTGTCATCATTTACTCACCCTCAAGTTGTTCAGTTTCTTTGTTCTGCTGAACACAAAAGAAGATATTTTGAAGAATGTTTGTAACAAAGCAGATATAGCAACCTTTGACTACCATAGTAGGGGAAAAATACTATGGTAGTCAAAGGTTGCTCTATCAGCTTTGTTACGAACATTCTTCAAAATATCTTCTTTTGTGTTCAGCACAACAAAGAAACTCATACAGGTTTGGAACAACTTGAGGGTGAGTAAATCATGACATATTTTTCACTTTTGGGTGAACTATCCCTTTAAGCTACCAAAGTACTTATCAATGGACCCTTTTCACAGACTGGGATTGACGTGTTTTAACAGTCATCAATATCGTAAATCCTGTAAAGTGTTTTGTATTTTTTATGTATGTACATTTATAACACTAATCATTGTATTATATCACTTTTGCATCAAATTACAAAAAAAAAGTTAACGCTGCTTTGAGGATGTTTCTAATACAGCGTCTATGGGAGTGATGGTAAAATGAACATGTATATTTCTTTTCACAACCGTTATCAATCTCACTCTATTTTTTCCCTCTTTTTGAAAGTTGTGAAATCACTATTGTGGAGTTTTTCTTTTGCTGTTTGAGCAAATTGGGACACAAATATATTTGATGTACTGTATACTCTCATTCACCGCTATAAAAATTAACCCAACTTTTACGACTTCTGCTCTGAGAAACCCGGAAATGTGAAAAAGGTCTATAGCAGATTACGATAGGACAACACGTCTGTTGTTATCTTCTGAACTATTCTGAGATGTGTCTGAAGTCTGCTGTCTTTTGCTTCATATTTAATAGAGCTACGCTCTTGATTAGGAGCTTTATTCTCAAATGCATGCCGAACCTTAACATGGCCTAATTGACTCCTCCCCCTATCAAGACTATTTTTTTATACATATAGACACAATAAGACATTTAGCAAACCTTGTTTTAATGATTTTTTTTATTTTTAATTAGTGCAACATTGAGAGTAATATTTTTGGGTTTAGTAGCCCCAGCAAGCCCCGCCACTAGCTATGACTTTGGAGGCTGGTAAAATCCTCACTTAAATTACATTAATAACAACAAAAAATTGTTTTGTTGTGCGTACTAACTTCACCCACCTGGAAGATTGTGTATTTTTCAGTATTGTAGCTTGAATAAAGTCTGAATTATACTAGTATAGATCGTTTTGTGTCCAAGATGCATGTGGCACGTCTCATATTGTGCGTGACTGGAGCCCTAGGAAGCAAGGCAGGTTGACTTTTTTTTAATGGATGTCAATGGAAGAAAGGCTTCAAAACACTGAATTCAGTACACTGACTTTTGTGAGGCCATTCATTTTGGAGTGAATTCTTTTTGGAAACTACAATGGAATAAATGCTGTTTTATAAGAGAGGGCACAGAGAATGTTGTTTCTATTTCTATTTCTATATTCATTTTCTTTTTATTCCTGTGTAAAAAGAAACAATACAAAGAAAAAAAGAAATCAACACAAATATCCTGCCTTGTGAAATTGTGACTGCTTTTGATGTTGCCAAATTCAGAAAGTCTTAATGAGTCAGTTAATGAAGGAGACTGGCAAATCAGGAGTACTCCTGTCATCTTTGACTTATTCATCTAATTAGGCTCTTGGTTAATACTGAATTTGTTTAATTTGTATCAATTGTCAATCAGGGTTTGTAGAGAGATTTGGGCACATGATGATTCTAAAACCGCTTGCTGGGCTACTTTGACATCACACTGATTGGTTTTAGGGCAAAAAAGTATGTAGGTGCTACATAGAACTTCAACAACCCTGAAGTAGCGTTGAGCAGCTATAATTCCCTGGACTTTACTTTATTTTGGGGACAAAATAACCCCTAAAATGACCCATCTTTGTAGAGATAATCATACTCTTTTCGCAGTGGTGAGTGGTGAGAAATATTTCTGTCCTAAATGGCCTGCACACATACAGAAGCACAGAGGGCTTATTTCCTATGACACTGTAACCCAGTCTGAGAAGAAGTCGGAAAGAAACCTGTGACTGGTGTCTCTCACCAGCAGCATGCAAATCATCAGCGGACACGAAGGCAGAGTCCACCGCAGACGCAAAGCCTGAGCCTGCCACCATGCCAGTGCCAGATGTTGAGCCTGACCCAAATATCATCCCAGAACCTGAGCCAAACGAATCGTCTGACCAGGTGCGTGTGTGCTGGCTTCTAGGAAGTGTGCTGAACTAAAGACCCCTGATTAATTTTGAGAAATATGAAGAGAGAACAATGCCTGTTTCGTCACCCTGCACTGTTCCCGCCCAGCCTCGCACTACCCCTTCTTCTGCCCATTCTGAGTCTGCCAAAGAGGCCATTCCTGAAATGTCTGCGGGGTTCCGCGTCGGCCAAGAAGGCTGTCCCTGAAATGTCTAACTGTTCCGTGTCGGCCAAGGAGGCCGTTCCTGAAATGTCTGTCTGTTCTGCGTTGGCCAATATAGCAGTTTTGTGAAGCCCTGCCTGCACTTCACATCAGCCCTTCGTCTCCTCCTACGCTGTCAGTCCAGTATATTGTGGATCCGCCTTGGGCTAATAGTTTGCCAGCTCAGCCCTGGAGTTTCGACTCTATAGCTCTGACCAGACTCTCCAAGCCCGTCACTCCACCTCGGCCTGTCTACCAGTCGGCTCCAGCGGGCTTCCTCGTCCCTCCGATTCCGTCTTGGTCAGTCATCACTCTGCCAGGCCTTTAGCTGAGCTTGGTCTGGCTCTGCCTTCTGCCTTGGGGCGCACCAGCACCAGCTCCACCTCAGTCCTCTGGCACCCTGGCACTATGACATCAACTGGCTGCAGTAGCCAATTAAGATTGCTTCAGACACTGGTTCACAAGGAGCATTCCCATAGTGTCAACTTATCGATGCAGTGTTGAGTTCCACTTCGAAAGGGAACGGAATATCTTCTGGCTGCGATTTGGCATCCAAGGTTATGGTTAGGTTAGGGTTATCTGATATTTCGGACATGGAGATCCATCTGATCTAACTGATCCTCTGCTGAAAAGGAAATAAAGAGATTGGACTTGTACATTTAATTGAACATCTCTTGGTTTATCGTAGAGATTTAGGATAAGGCAAAAATATTTGGAAGATGGATTTATGATGTACTCACTCATTGTTTAAATTTTGTAAATTTGTAACAAATTAAAGTTAACATTAGTGTTCTTAAAGTAATGCAATACTGACAATTTTGGCCTACAAGGACTTTTTTTTTTTTTGGATTTCTGAATTTGATCTGAGGCGACAAAAGTGTAGCAAAAATCACATACAGTTTGCACTGGCTTTACCTGTTGCGCTCTCAGTACAGTCAATAAAAAGCATGCCTGGTAAGATTTTCATCTGCGTTTAAATTGTTACACAAAGCGTGCATGTGCTTGTATGCAGCGGCTTTCTCTTCTGTGTAAAGTGCCTCTCCAGTTTTTGCCTTGAGGTTGTTGCTTCACTCCCCCACATAATCTATTTGGTTTGATGCAGTGGAGGTCTCAGGTTAGATTTGAGGAGGTGGAATAATATATGCCCTCATTTTTAGTCCACCATACTTCATTGACACATGTTGGCATAACCTTGTCGGCTAGACACCTTTTTCTTCATGTGCTTGATTGACAGGGGCCTACTTTATCCTCAGAGTATTGTTACACTGTAGTTAATACATTTTTGTCATCGATAGAAGCATAATAGCTGACAGTACCTTTAAAATTGTCCAAAGTCTGATGCTCAATCGTCACGTCCACGCACCGCCCACTGCCTGTCCACTGACTGTCCACTGACTGTCCACTGACTGACTGTCTGGTGTATATTGCACACAAAACTGAAAAGCATTGGTGAAAATCAAATGATACCATCAGATTGGCCAACTTCAACACAACAACCAAGATTTAAGTCAAGTCAAGTCAAGTCAACTTTATTTATATATCGCTTTTAACAATGCAGATTGTTTCAAAGCAGCTTCACAGTGTTAAACAGGAAAATAATGCAACAGAATGTTGATGTCAACAGTTCATTTCAATTATCATACAGTGACAATGTGGGCTTTAGATCAGTAATTAGATCAGTAATTTAGTTTATATGGTTAATTTAGTTTAATAATTTGATTTATTTGGATATTTAGTTGAAAAATGTAGTGTCCCCAACTGAGCAAGCCAAAAGGGTTTTAAGGGATTTAAGGCAAAAGGGTTGTTATCAGTCCACCTGAAAAGAAAATGTTTATAAATTACTATTATTAATATTATGAGTGCTTATGGGAAAGAATGAATGGCTGGTTTCAGATATTTTTGGGTGTGTTCACTTTTTGGTTTGGTTCTCTTGGTTCTTTTGGTCTGGAGCAACAACAAAAAAGACGAAGAAAATAATACATTTAGTCCTGGTTTGCTCCAGAGTTTCTTTTAATCGAACCAAACCAGCCAAGTGTGAACACACCCAAGGAAATTGCATGAGGTTCTTAGTAACAAGTACATAAAGTGACACAATGACTTTTAAAATGCTTATCAAATTATATTTGTTACACTACATACAACTAAAAACTATATAATATAGTATGATATCATATTCTGTTGGACTGTAAATGTTATGATACGGTTAGAAAATGCTTTTATTCAGACACATTTTTAAATGGAATATTTCAGAATGTATCACCTGAATGTATTTTTGATTTTCGATCTCATGTCAAGTTTAAAGGTTTTATATAATAATATAAATTCCATGGATTGTGATATTGACCTTGTGTTTGCCATGGAAACAGCCCTGATGCTAACATGGTGTTAAAACTTAATCAACACACACACACACACACACACACACACACACACACACACACACACACACACACACACACACACACACACACACACACACACACACACACACACACACACACACACACACATGTTGGGTTTTCATATTTTATGGGGACTTTCCATAGGCGTAATGGTTTTTATACCGTACATACCGTATATTCTATCCCCCTACACTGCCCCTGCCCCTAAACCTAACCCTCACAGGAGACATTCTGCAATTTTACATTTTCAAAAAACATCACTTAGTCTGATTTATAAGATGTTTTCCTCATGGGGACCTAAAAATGTCCCCACAAGGATGAGGATTTCGGATATTGCTATCTTTGTGGGGACATTTTGTCCCCATAACGTGATGATTACCAGTCCACACACACACACACACACATACACACACACACACACACACACACACACACATATATATATATATAATGTTATCAAGCCATTTTATTTGCTATAAAAGAGACCTAAAATTCCACACAGACTGTAATCTGTGAATGATATGATTGTATATTTTTTATAAGAAAGTTTACTCCTTCAACTTGCTTTGCAGTAAAGCTGCATGTAAAATATAATGTGACAAAGGAAAAAGTAGTGTTGGAAAAAGTAGATTCTTACTGGAAAAGTTCTGCAGCTTGACCAGAATATGCAGGAAATACGTCTTGCAGAATAAACAACTTAGATAAAACTATGATAGGTGAGACTAGATGTGTCCATGAAACCATATTTAAGATAAAACTGTTAGTATTCATGACAGTGTTTATTTTGGTTTGTTGTCAATATTGTATCTTGCCTGTCATATAAAAATCTTGGATAGAATACTTTAATGGTATTGTATTATGAAATATTCTGTGGCATGACACAACAATATTCTGAAAATACAACTGAGCAGAAAAAAGGTCTAATATAGAAAGTGTATAACAAAGATGAATGCTGGGTAAAGCCTGAAGGACAGTGTGTCTTAATCTCATGCTCACCTGTTTACTGACCACAGCCTTATCTCTGAGTGCACGCATCAGAAGTGCTATGCTGTACCGGTTGAGCCACTGGGGAATTGTGTTGCATCAGAAAAACTTGTGGAGCTGGTTATGTGATGCAAATGTTAAAATGTATTAGTTAACAAATCAAGCACCATGATAAAAGTCTTTTAAGGTCATAAGAAATAGCAGAGCACATCTGCCCTTTAATCATAATTTATGTGAAAAAGAATAAAAGTGTCTGGCGATCCTTCGCTAGTTTAACAGTGCAAACATGATATACTGTAAATATATATATATATATATATATATATATATATATATATATATATATATATATATATATATATATATATATGTTCTGTTCTGTTCTGAATGTATCTTCCAGCATGTTAGTGATTCCAAACTCACAACAAGTAGGACTGAACTGTAGAATCTAGGCATGTGCACGAATAATGAATAATCCTGCCGAAAAAATTAATAAATTCAAATGACACAAAAATAAGCACAAATCAAATAGCCATGCATTGCCGTCTCTGTGCGTGTCTCAGAAATCAGAGCTTGGCAAGAGTAATAAATAGGCTTACTAGCTACATCATACACTACTGTTGGATATGTATATTTAAATTATTTAAACCTTGTACGATATGATACACAAATTAATTAAATAAGCACAGCATGATTGCAAATCCATTGCCATCTCTGCGTGTCTCTCAGAAACCAAATCAGCTTTTCACTGTTTGCGGATACCATAGAAATCAATGAGAAATCTCTGTGTAATCTCTAAAAATAGATCAATCCAAAACAAATGTTTAAGAGCAGACATGTTGAAGATTATCAATGGGCTGATGGTTAATACATGATACGCTCTTTCCTCACGAAATAAGTTTATTCAGCATAGTGAATCCTCTCCTCCATTGACATCCATAAAAAAGGTATCTTGTGCGTTAGCAGGCCTTATGCCTTTTCCAGCTAAGGTTGTAGGTTTGCCTTCAAGTGGTTTCAAGTGGTGCTCACTGCAGAGCAAAAATATGTCCAGTTCCAACTCTCTGGACATCATGGGTTGAGCTTGACCTAGTCCAGCTCCACCTCTGTGGAAATAATGGGTGGAGGGATAGTATTGGGTAGGGTTAGGATATGGTTCTACCTTCTTGTTCCTCCCATTATGCCCAAATTACATCCAGAGAGGTGGAGCTTATAATTATATTTGGTAAGTTAGTTTTAGTTATACCCAAAGTAGGGGGGGGGGGGGGCGGTATAACGAGTTATATTATACAATATATTGATACATTTTTTAGAAATGATATGGATTGAGGCAATACCGTTTATATAGATATACAGTAGTTTTATACGAGTGCATTTAAATAATAGTGGAGGACGCAGAGTGCATAATCCAATTTGTCCTAAACATGATGCATACTTTATATTAATGGCTTCAAAATAACTGGTAAGATCTAGTTAACGCATATAGTTTTAATCAGCAGATGCTCTAACAGATACATGTGCTGACTCACAGACTGTTTAATGCGTTTGAGATGTGATCCTCAGTGCATACCTTATGTTTCACAGGTATATTCTCCATCTGTAAATGTTAGAAAGGCATGCAAATATGTCAATTTTGCTGTCAGGAGAGGACGGGCCTTCAGCAAGTGAATCTCTGCTAAAATTCAGGCTTCCGTGAAAGAGCGTTCCAAACAGACGAAAAACAATAGAATAAGAGTGCAATAATTCTGATTAAAATATACATATTGCTAAAATATTTGTTGTTGGACAATAAATGTGCCATATTTGGTATTTTAAACCTACAAGTGTAATTTTTTGAAAGTGACCATTGGGTAATAAAATGTAGGCTACACTGAAAAAAATGGTGTGTTGGATTTACATGATTTAATCATGTACATCGGTTCCACATGATTCAGTTAAGTTAAACAAACATAATTTGTTCACATAACTTCAACATAATGGAATTAATTATTTTTTAAGTAACCGAATCGAGTAGTCTCACAATGATTTTAATATGACTCCCTAACAACAGTGGTGCACACGGGGGCTTGAAACCCTACCTCTTTAATCAAAACACATGTTTATTTTTGTATATATTTGTTGTCACTTAACTGATCTTTAACACAGTCCTCAGTAGCTTTCATTATATATGCCAGCAATAGCACATCATATATGTGCTAAGTGTGAAATGCTCTTTAATGACTTGTGCTGAGTCAGTCCACAGCCTAAGCAATCGCTCCGCTCTTCTCCACTATGGTAACCCAGTGTAATTTAAATGGTTCGAATAATTTCAACATAATTAAACATTAAACACTAATAAACAATATAAAGTCTCCCCCTTTTTCTCATTTTGCCCAAAAACACATAAAATAACACTTAATTTCAACAATTTTACTCTAGTCGTCAAGTCCCAAGCAAAGCATGCTGGGAACTACAGTTTCAGCAAAAATCATTTTTGAGTACTTAATTGGTTCACATTCACCCCAAATAATTTAATCTAGTAGATTGCACATTTTAGAGAATTACATTAATCGAAAGCAATGAAATCATGTTTAGAAGAGAAACACAAATTTGTTGCGTAGATCACAAATAATACGATTAAAGGTCCCATTCCGCATGATCCCATTGTTCAAACTTTAGTTAGTGTGTAATGTTGCTGTTAGAGCATAAATAATACCTGTAAAATTATAAAGCTCAAAGTTCAATGCCAAGCGAGATATTTTATTTAACAGAAGTTCCCTTTCAAAGCCTACAGCGAACGGCTGGCTTGGACTACATCCTGGTACTTCCTTCTTTAATTACGTCAGTAGAGCAGTAGAACAGACTAACCTCCGCCCACAAAGAAACGCGAAAAAGGGGGCGCGGTCTTGTTGCTGTCCCACGTGGAGAAGCGGACGTGTCGCGTGGAGAAAAGGAACTGTTGCGTTGAGTGTGTTTATCGCCATGTCGTCGAGACGCTGTTATTTTCATCCAGGAGTCAAATCACCTTTGTTTGGCTTTCCCAGGGACGCTGTAGAGATTATTGAACGCATACATCTCTCCGTTAAGAGGCGTGACCTTTCCAACATGCGCTAAGCTGCTGTCGAATCACAACACAGGAACTGCTGGCACCTGCGCTAAGCTGCGGTCGAATTACAACATGGTAAGCGCTTGCACAATCAGAACTCGTTACGTGTTTCTGAAGGAGGGACTTCATAGAAAGAGGAAATCACCAGCCGTTTTTAGGACAGTGAAAACAGCGGTACACAGATAAGTACATTGTATGAAAAATACTGTGTTTTTTTACACGCGAAACATGAACACATGTTATATTGCACACTGTAAACACAATCAAAGCTTCAAAAAAACACGAAGAACGGGACCTTTAAGTAAATTGGACAACATGTGTTTTCCTGTTTTTTCAGTGTACTATAATTAGTCTGCTTTTGTTTTTGTTTTTATTTTCATTTTTAGTTTAGTGATTTAAAAAAATATAAATTATTTTTGTTTTTAGATTGATAGAAGAGAATACAATAGAATGTTACAATGTTAGAATGTAATGTGATTTTAACTCCCTTTTTGCACATAATATATTGCTTAGCCTACATTTATTGCATTCAATATTGCATTGTTTGTTGGAAAACATTGGATACAGAATGTGGATGTGAAATAATAATAATAACAAAAAAACAATACTTAAAAAAACTTAGAAAATACAGAGATATGCCTATTGCCTACCATATCACCATATAACAAAAAATACAGAGATATGATTTTTTGGCCATATCACCCAGCCCTAACCCAAAGCCCCAATCAAGGAAAGTCTGTTCACTCAGCGGCCATATTTGCAACGCCTCAAGACAGCTATTTTGGGCATACAAGGCCAAGTCATATCTATTTGAATGGGGGAATCCTGGAATCTCAAAAACTTGCTTGCCGAACTCACAACATGAGTTCAGTAACATTTTTCAAATCAGCAACAAAATCTGACATTAACTGTCCCATAAATGTTGTGTCTTATGCTCAAATACCATTAAAAAGCGTATTATTCAGGCTTTACGAGCCAATGCACATGTGCAGTCCTAAGCGCAAGTCTCAGGTTTCTATGGTAACCAGAGCTTCTAATGGCAGCTGCAGTGACACAATGACTTTACCATTTTTACTTTAAAAAAGGCGGGATCATTCCGCCATATAGTGCGTTGCAGTTTCTCCCATTCATGAGTAATAGAGTGAACCGTCTTTTTATAGCTATAGTCTTTGGTGATACATCATACAGTAGATATGCTACAGTGGAACTATACAAGCTCTATTTTTGGAACTCTATTTTGATTTTTAGCTTCATTTTCTTCTTTTACTGCAGAAAGGGGAGATTTAATTGTTTGAGTAGGGGGACAGATTGCAGAAATGAAAGGACATTTTTATCAGGACATATTTTTCTTTGACGGAACATCAACATAAATAAATTGAAGACTTTGTTACCCTTTGTGCTGCTGGTTATAATCACTGTCTGCACACTGCTTTTTCGATGCTCAGATTTTTCGCCATTCACAGTAAAGTGTCCTGCCCACCACAACAACCACAATCTGGAGTTTAAGAATTTGGTGGCCATTTCTGCACTACAAGGGATGTTCCTCTCATAATGAACGGAGCCGTCAGGCGAGGATGTCGATTAATGCAGTGTCAACAGCCTTGTTCATTATAATGGCAGTGTAGCAGCTTTGTCATGCCACTCTGAGTTGCTTGTAGTGCAGGCGGGGTGTATATCGTTCCCTAAACCATTTCTTTTTTTTTATTATGCGAAGCAGAAGTATTACGATATGCAAATATTGCCATCACTGATTGACAGGTCGATTGTGTCATATTCAAATGTTGAACTGCTTATGTTTCATTTAACAGCAAGACATGTTGAAGGCTTACATAAAATGGAGTGATTACTCCAATGTCCAAAGTTGAATTTACTTACTGTGTAAAGCAGTTCCTACAGTATACTTCAGTTGGTTATGTTTGTTTGTTTTACCTGTCAATAATACATGCTGAACTACCAAAAACTTGTTATGTATCCAAGGCTCCAGCATGCACCAAAGCTCAAATGAATAATGAGAATTATTGTTTTTATGGTAATGGTGTAGCATTTGATGACCATTTTACTTACTGTATTTGCTACATAGTATACATTTAGAGAGGATTTGGGGAACTATGGGGCATCTAGTGTCAACATCATTGTGGTATGCTGGAGGCACTACATCAGAGGTAGGGAATGTTGATCCTGGAGAGCCACTGCCCTGCAGAGTTTAGCTCCAACCCTGAAAAAAAAAACACTCACCTGTCTGTAACATAGATATACATAATAAAGGCTAGATGTCTTACGGCGGAGTCTCTAACGTCATCACCGGCGGCCATCTTGTCACAGGCAGGGCTCTGTGGTACCTGATGTAAGGCAAGTGATCTGCATGAACAAATACTCTTATCTCACTGAAATCTTGACGGATTTACAAATGGTTTGGTTTCTTACAAACGTTATTAACGTGGCTATAATTATGGATGCTTTAACAAATTATGAATAATTTTTCATAAGTATGCAGCGTAATAACTACATCTCTGATGTTTATAACAAACTAAACAGTTTGAAAATCGGTAGAAAATTGAGCATGTTATGGTTATTTAAAAAGTGCAAGCACCATGAAAACAATGTTACGAGTGAGCGAGCTGCCTGTGACAAGATGGCCGCCAGGTGCGGACGTCGACCTCCATTGGCCAGCAGCGCGGACGAGACATCTCTCCT
The DNA here is from genome assembly GCF_949357685.1 of Gobio gobio. Taxonomy (NCBI): domain Eukaryota; kingdom Metazoa; phylum Chordata; class Actinopteri; order Cypriniformes; family Gobionidae; genus Gobio; species Gobio gobio. The sequence continues at coordinate 13,274,397 of NC_137111.1, read as the reverse complement.
TTATTATGTATATCTATGATTGTGAAGACCTTGATTAGATTGTTCAGGTGTGTTTGATTAGGGTTGGATCTAAACTCTGCAGGGCAGTGGCTCTCCAGGATCAATATTTTCTACCCCTGCACTACATGAACCACAGTGATTTGTCAATTCTTTGTTATTTATGTAGGGATATTTCAGGGCTTGATACACACATATATATACACACACTGTAACAGATTTTGCCATACTAGTGTTATTTTAGTATCACTGAGATACTTTATAGTTTTTTATATTTTGAATTCAATTTAGCATTCATTTTAATTTTAGTTAAAAGTTTTAGTAATTATATTTATTTATTTTATTTATTATTTTCAGTTTTAGGCCCCATCCATACGGAGACGCGTTTAGCTGTATATGTAACAATATTGTACCGTATCAGCGTTTCGTCCACACGGATCTGCCGTTTGGGAGCATGAAACCGATATTTTTTTAAACCAGGTCCCAGAGTGGATAAATCTGAAAACGACACCCTTGCATTTTCATGACACGTGACACGTGACAGGAGTTTTTTTTTTTCATATTTTATTTTATGTCAATTAACATTTATTTATTTTAAGTAAAGACATTTTTTTATGGTTTTAGTTTGTGTTAACTATAAAACTGATACTAGTAAAATCTGTACAGTGCCACGTTCAGACTTTGAAACATGAAGCGCTCACATGTATTTAATGAAATCATAGCCTTTTGAAGTTTAATAATCACACTAGGCAGTATCGTAATTTATGTTTTTCCATCCCCATAATATAAGATGCCTTCAAATGATCATTAAGACACTTTTTTATACCATTTTAGGTATTGAAGACTGTTTATGATCTTACATTTAAGAAAACTGATCCGCAGGGATTTTTTATTCGCACAAGTGCTCCAAAATACTTTTTACAGTTCACACATCTATTTTTAGTCGCAAATGCGAGTGAAATGGTTGTACTGTTGAGCCCTGTATTTATTATGATAGCCCTCTCAAAATGTTTTTTTGTTTCATGTGTTCTGGTTTGGTTCTGTTCTGTTCTGTTCCTGTTTGTCTGTGTTCCCTTTTGCTTATTTGTTTCCACAGTTTCTCATTAGTTATGCACCTGTTTCTGTTACCACTTGTGAGTATCTTGTTTTCCTGCGTTTATCAAGTGCTCCTGCGTTTCTATTATTTTGTTTATACTGTTAAATAAAAGGACTGCTGAATTAAATCCTGCCTCTCAACTCTCCTTGCTACAACCAATGTGGCATGGGGGAGTCTTCCCAACCATCAGCATTTCATTTGAGAAGTACTTCTGTAAAAGGTTATAGCAGACATTTAGAAAACCACGCTAGTCAAGCTCAGGTACTTCAAATTTATTCATTTCAACTTTATTTACACAATGGTAAAGGAATTTACAAGATAGAAATCGATTTAAATAGAGCTTAGTCATTGCTTAGTGAAGGACTAAAAGATAGCTTGAATGAATGCATTAACTTAAAAAAAGAGACTAGTCAGGATCGAGGGAAAGATGAATGCAGCAATGTACAAAGACATCCTTGATGAAAACCTGCTCCAGAACGCTCTGGACCTCAGGGTGAAGGTTCGTCTTCCAACAGGACAACGACACTAAGCACACAGCCAAGATAACTATTTTCAGGTTCTTACTGAAAATAAAGACTAAACTCACCACTCAGAAGCGTCCATTTCCAATCTCAAAACAATTGGTTGTTCCTCAAAATCTGAATCTTCATCAGAAACAGGCTCAAACATATAAGGTTGGATGCCTAATCTCTCCTTTATCATGCCGGACAGTAGAGATGTGTTTGCTGCTACTGAAATGAGCCGCACAGTGAAACAGCCAATCAGAGCAAAACTCCACAGTACTATTCATGACCCTTCCAATTAAGGCAAAAACAGACCATTTCATTCTAGGGACAATTTATAGGGTTGTAAATGGACCTGTAAAACCATATCTGGACAATTTTTGCCCTTAAATAAGCCACATACCCTCAATGTAGATATCAGAGAACAATTTACAATATTGTTTCAACTCATTCTAGGGCACCTTTAATGTCATCCACCGTCATTTGGTGGCTCTTTTATTTTATTAAGTATCGGTTCAGTTTTAAAAGTATTGGTTTGGCACCGAAATCGTAAAAAACCCAAACAATGCCTAACCCTAGCCCTAAGTGCACCTGCGCCTTGCGCTTCAGACTATGCACTCAAAATAGGGCCCATAACATAGGGCACATACACAAAGAAAACCATTCGGTGCTTAGCCCCTAACTAACAATTCCAACAAGCACCTCCAGTGCTTGGCTCCAAATAAGATGAAAATGCTCTAGGGGCTTGGCCTTTAAGTATCACCATCACCATCATACTTGGAGGTACTACTGATGAAATTATTGTGCTGTAGATTTATTTTCTAGCCTGGGAACGCAGCCTTGCCATCAGGAGAAGAAAGATGTGGAAAAATGTTCTGGGCTTGTAGAATGGAACTCTGTCAGGAATTCTATTCCATAGCAGGCCAAGAGAGTTGCCGCTCAATGATTGATGCACTTGTACTGCAAGTCAAGGAGAGCTGGGGCTTGCTGAGCCATGTGATGGATATACCAATATATTGTGACTACACCAGTGGTTGTCACCAGTGGTGTGCCCACCCTTTTATGACGATGATGAATGTTTCACCTGGTGGCCAATTCATAATTCACTCTGTATATACTATTTTTGGGAGGGTTCAATTCAGGGAATGTGTCTTCCTCCAGGGAAAAAAATACCATTAGATCTAAAAATATTTTAAGGTACCCTAGAATAGTGGTTCTCAAACCTGTCCTGGGGACCCCTCACCACTGCACATTTTTTATGTCTCCCTCATCAGACACACCCAATTCAAATCTTGCTGTCTCTACTAATTAGCTGATGAGCTGAATCAGGTGTGTTAGACGAGGGAGACATACAACATGTGCATTGGTGGGGTCCCAAGGACAGGTTTAAGAAGCACTGCCCTAGAGCTTATGACAAATCTAAGGCCGGGTATTTTCAAAACCGCAGCTTTTTCTACGCGGTTTGGCTGTTCGTCCACACGCAAACACAGTATCCGGTTACTGAAACCGGACTTTTTTGAAAACTCCGGCCAGGGTGAAGATTTTTAAAAACTCCAGTTGCAGCACTGTCATGTAGACGGTGAAACTGGAGATTTCGGCTTGTGAAGTCGAGGTGTGCGCAGTTCTCTCCTTTGTGTGACGTCAGATTGTGCGCCGTTATCTCTTTTGTTTACATGAGTCAGGTCTATGCAATGGCGGACGTAGCTTTTAATAACTCTGCTAACAGTGCTTATCACATGTATACAGATATATGCGCAGTTATCTCATTGTATTGCAGAACAGAGGCGCCAGAATGCAATAATACAAAATAGTAAGGCAAGTGTGTGAAGCTAATACAGTCCACTTGGGTCCTGCCCCTGTGTATGTACAGTTACCTGTCACTGAGTCCAAAGTAAAGGAACTTGTAGAAGGGTTTCACTGAGCCCATGGCATCCCTCAGTGCATCGGTGCTGTGGATGGGACCCATGTGGAAATCAGGCAGCCAATCATAGCGTAGTTTTGCGTTTTCATGTGGACAGAGATTTTTTTAAACCGTGCTTGTGTGAACGCAATTGTTTTTTAAAACTGAGGTGGAAAAACTCTGGTTATAAAAATACCCTTGTACGTGTGGACTAGGCCTAATATGGAGGTGGTAAAAAAAGAGAAATACAGCATTAAAGTCAACATGAAATGATATTCATAAAACATGTTACTTATTTCTCAATTGACCAGCCAGAACCAATTTCAGAGAGATGTTTGTAATTTTTAAATAAAATGTAAAATGCTACAGTGAAAACCTGTAAACTGGTTGCTAAGTTATTATCACCATTTAATTTACAGTGAAAACAGTAAAAGGACATTAATCATAATATACACAACATAAGTACATCATGGCCCATTACAACAAATTTATATTTATTTTTAAGGAAAAAATCTGTGACCCCAAAAAGCTAAAGCTCTTGAAAGATATAATGTAAAATCAACATGCTGCTGCAAAAATTGCATCTTTTTTAGTTATTATAAGAGATCAACTGAATTTCTTTTCTTGTGTAGAAGGAAATGTGGTGCTGTTGAAAGCAACCTTCATGCAACATAAATAGTAAAATGTGTTCTAATGAAACTGACTATGGGAACAGCATTGCTACTTTCAAAAGAGCACAAAGATACAATATTTCAGTTTCCGCTCATCTCAGTGTCTGAAGCATTACTTTGTTTTTAGTTTTTTCCTCAAACGTTATTTTGCGAGCAGTCAAGTGTTGGTGACCTCACCAGCTACATTGCATTTCTTATTGAATATTGCATTTCTTATTGTTCAAAGGCACAGATTTGTCCTTCAGAATCCCCAATGGTATTATTGTATCACAGTGATATCTTTCCCCTTCATTCTCTACATTCATAATAGCACAGTCTGTGAAGGTTAGGGCCCATAATCCTTTAAATGATGTTCACTTGAGCAATTATGCATCTCTTATTTCAAAAGAGCCAAAAAAACACAGTGGGTCATTTCAAGGTGGGTTCATTACTGCACAACTTTTTCTGCTGCACAGTACAATTCAACTGATCTAGTAAAGATCAAACTATTGTAAGTGGTTGCAGAAGTTCATGAAGCAATTCAGGAGGAGGCTTTTACTCTAGAGTCTGTCCGACATCAGAGTCTAAAGACCACTTTAGACCAACTTGAATTTCTAGCTGGCCAAACTGAGTTATTTTCTTTAGTGCTGGTTTGTTTCTGGTCTAGTGGACCAGCATAGACATACTCTTCACCAGCAAATTTAACTGATTAAAGGTTGGAATACACGAGAACACTTTTAAAATCTAGTACGTAGAATTGAATTCATACTACCCATATTCATACTATATAGAGTGTAGGCATACTATTTTAATGGTCGCAAAGTAAATAAAAAATTCAGATGTATTAGCTACTCAGACAGTACGCGATTGCGGCGGAGCGTATGTGTTGTAAAATTGGCTCAAAATATTAAACATGCTTGATATCCTCCAACAGGATGCAATCAAACTTTGTGTGAATGAGAGTCTGTGACTATCATTCACTACACAATTTTGTCAACTCAGATTTGAACAACTCAACTTTGGCAACTAGCGTTAACTTGTCCAGGCGGTAAATCGTGGGCAAAAGTCGAGTAGTGTATTCCAGCCTTACGCTGATTGACCAAGTTAGTCTCAAGTAAGCTGGGCCATCAGCACATCAGTAGTTTCAACAGTGTTATTATTATAGTATATAGCATTTCTCATAGCTGTTGGCTCTGAATAAATTACCTTCAGGGAGCAGCTTGCATTCTTCTCATCTCTTGCTATTTGCATTCGTGGCAGACAAATGTGCCAACATTATGTAGTTGGAAATGTGTCTGAGCATTTAATGTTGTAGTGGTAAAGCCAAAAGGACAAATACTTCACAGTGAAACTGGAGTCATGATACAGTGGAAAAGCTGTTGTTGACACACACAGTGGTAATCATGGTGATGATGGTAATGTATTGTGTACAAACACACATGGAAAGAACCTATATAAACATATATGTTTTAATATAGGTTTTGATATAGGTTTTTAATATATGTGACATATTAAAATGTCCGTTTTCCTATATTATATGTACATATATGCACAAATACATATATGTGTACATATATATGTGCATACATATACCTATGTAGGTACATATATGCACGTATATATGTGTGCATATATGCACATATATGTTCAAATATAAGTTTACCTATATGTGCACCTATATGTTCACCTATATGTGCACCTATATGTTCACCTATATGTGCACCTATATGTTCACCTATATGTTTATTAAAATCCATAGCTGCTAGGCAACATAAATAAAAGCCCAAAATGTAGAAATTTACATTATTTATTTACTTAAAGGGGTGGTAAAACACATTGTTTTGAAGGCTTGATTGTGTTTGTGGGGTGCACTGTAACATGTGTTCATGCTTCGTTTTTAAAAAAAAATCATTATTTTTCATATATTTGACCTTTACTGTATTCTACACTGCTCTGTCCCTCCTTGTAAAACGGTCTGATGCTTTCCGGGTTGTATGAAGCCAGTCCCTCAAAAAAACGCAATGGGCTCAGATTGGTTAACTGGCCCAGTGTGTTGTGATTCGCTAACCGCAGTGCACGTTTGTCGGAAACGTCACGCCCCTTACCTTTACCGGTAGACTGTGCTTTGGTCAGTATTAGAAACGATGGCGTCAATAAAACCACACCAATCTGAGCCCGAATCAGACCCAGAACATTTTAGTGAAGATGATCGAGCAGAACCTGTTCAGTCCTCAAGAGTAAAGACTGCGGATCTATAGTGATCGCTACTGAATGGCACTGTTACTTTTGTATTTTTAGAACGATTATAGCCAAATATCTGTCGCAAGAACTATTAACCCAAAACACTAAACACTGGCTTTACTAGTAAGTTAGCCAAATCACACACAGAACCATGTTTAGCAAGCCTGTAGATAAATAATGCATAAAAGCTCTAATCAAAGAATCATTTACACTAATGCCAAGTTCGCTGTTGAGATTTTAACGTTAGTGTTTGTAACGATAGGTGTTCGTCGGATAACGTTAAGTATGAATGAGCATTTAACAGACTGGTTTGCAGAACAGCGTTGTCATCTGTTTACTTCCTTGCTACAATGTACAACCTATTACAGGAAAACACATCGATGAAAAATAAATCAGACTTAGGTTGTGGCCCGTAAACAGCTTCTGTTTGTAAATCCAGCTTTCAGGACAAGCCGTTGTCCATATCCTGTATTGAACTCGCGAACATTGTGGAAGTTTTCCTCCGTGAAATGTGCTGCGGGAGGGAGCCCTGCGCACGTCGTGCATTCACACACTGGCCGCGTTTGTCTCACGCAGCTGACGTTGTGCAAATCCGGCATTGAACTCGCGAAGATGGTGGAAGTTTTCCTCCGTGAGATGTGCTGCGGGAGCCCCGCACGTGCCTGTTCCCTTCTGTCTCATACACACGTGCATATAACATGTTGCATGTTAAACGCTCTGCAACGCACCCCTGTCCCTATGAAGGCTGTACAAAGCAAGTACCCCAGACCTGCAATCCGGATGAATATAACAGCGTTTCCTCGGCATCGCGGCAACAACACTCCAGCCTAACTATACCACAACAGTGGTACAAATGGCGCCCCCGCCCCCCCTATTTAATATTCTCGGAGGAGGGGTTTATGTAAATGTTGAGCCTGGTGATGTTACCAACCCTGGAGGAATGTGTGTAGTCGCCTACTGGCCGTTTGCTGTAGTTCTTAGAAATGGATTTCTTTAAAAGCAAATATCTCCCTTTGCTTTAAACTTTGAACGTTGTAACTTTGCAGATGTTGTTTATGCTCAAGCAGCAACATTACACGTTAGCTAAAGTTAGAATAGTGAAATCGTGGTTTACCACCCCTTTAAGAACAATCAAATAGTACAAGAAAAAAAATATAGTACAGGAACAAAAATATAGTACAAGAATAAAAATAAGACAAAAAACTGAACAGAAAAAAGAAAAAGAAAAAAATTATCTTGTTGATCTTCTCAGCTCCGTGAGCTTCGAATTGCTAGATGTGCCTATCTGCCCTCGGCTGGCTGCCGGCCACTTCTTCAATGTAGCATCTAGGGAAGACAAAAATAATAAGACAATATAATAATAATAATAATGTAGGGCTTCATCAGGAACCCAAAGTGCTTACAGTACAGCTGCGATTGGACACATTTTGGATAAAGGGCTGATCATAATAAAAAATGCGTCATGTAAACACGTCAATTGGACGATTCTGATTGGATTCTGCTAAATCTGAAATAAATTCTGATTGGAAACATCACCCCCCCCCCCCCCTTTTTTTTTTGCGGCATCATTCTTTCATATGCACATGTCCGTCAGCCCTTGGAAGACTAGGTGGAGGTGTCGTAGATGTTAATGTAGTTGTTGACATAAATGGTTGTATCACTGTAGATGTTGATGCAGATGGTAGCTCAATGGGTGTCTCAAAGGTCCCAGTCAGCAGGTCATCCTCCTAAGACAATGCAATGCAAGTATTAAACACTGAAACACGGTTAAACACAGCAGTCATTTTGACATGTCATCACATTATTTACTCTGACCACATCACCCTAGGCTCCTAAACTTACTACCTCACACCTACCTCAACTTGCGACAGGAGAGATTCAACTGTATAGTCCTGACTGTCTATATGCCTATCAAAATTACAATTGGAAGTCATTGGTCTCTCCTTCACGTGAGGCTCAAGAAAGGACATAACAGCCATAAACTTCCCAAACTTCCATCTCTTTTGACTGCCTCCTTCAGCACAACTCCTTTTCTCCTTCTCTGTCCTCCTTTCTTTTAAATATTTGTCTCTCAGATATTTCCATTTTCATCTGCATTCCTCCTTTACCAACACAGGGTAAAAATAACCAATGAGCTAATAACTAATTCCTAATATTGATCCACATGAAAGCAATTTAGAGCCCGCAAACTATTGCTACTGCTGTTAACGTTAGTACAGTTTAAATGAATGAAGGCAACTTACCTGACAAATCCACTGCCCCTCTAACGTGCCTCAATGCCTGCTGTTTTTTGTTTAAATTGTGGTAGTTACGGTTGGTGAAGTCATAGAGCTCCGGTGTAAACTTCCGTCATCACAACGGAAGGCCCTGCCTCTCCATTAATTCGATTGGACAATAGGGTATAATGTATAGGGCTTATATGTGGATAAAAAGAAGCAATACAGGAGACCTATATGGCCTGTATATGCACATATATGCACCTCATTATATATATATATATATATATATATATATATATATATATATATATATATATATATATATATATATATATATATATAAACTGCATATAGGTTTCATATATGTGCATATATCCTCATTTAGGTTCTTTCCATGTGGGAAGGAACTTAATCGCACCATTTGAACCCGCAACCTTCAGGTTACCAGTTGGACTCTCTAACCATTAGGCCACGACTGCCCCCAGTTTTTACCAGTCACCTATAGCTAAAATTGGACAAGAATTTTAAGAAGTTTAAAGGAGCAGTGGTCAAGAGTAAGAAGACTATTCAATGGTCTTATGATGGTCACCTTTAACTTGATGTTTTGCAAAGTCTTGCTGGCTTCTTCAAAGAAAAACTGATTCAATCAACGAAGATGGACTGGCTTATTGAAAGCTAGCTGCCTAATGGCCATGATTAAATAATAATAATAAAAAAAAACTATTAACCCTTGTATGATGTTCGGGTCTGTTGGACCCGTTTTCATTTTTTATCAAAAGAAAAATTATACTATTAATTATTTTTTCAAACTGAGACTCATTGGCCTTGGCTCATTTTCTGTGAGGAATATAGCCTATATCAGAACACATTTCCAATGACCACACACTGTACACCCCCCCTACACATTTATAATAACACTATAATACATCGTAAACATGGTTTATGACGACATCTGTGTCCTCATACTAAAACATACTAAATGGTGTTTTTTGAAATTCAAAAAATGCCAAAAGTTTTCTGTGATTGGTAGGTTTAGAGATAAGGTTAGTGTAGGGGGAAAGATTATACAGTTTGTACATTAGAAAAACCATTATGCCTATGGAGAGATACACCACATATTCAAGTGAGTGAGTGAGTGAGTGTGTGTGTTGTGTGTGTGTGTGTGTGTGTGTGCGTGCGTGTGAGAGACAGATTGTGTGGAAGTGTGAGAGTGCAAGAGTGAGTTTTGTTTCTACCCCTGCCGTTCCCACACGAGGTTGCAATTCTTAAATGTGATCTAACAAAGGTAAATAGAAAATATTAACCATATATGCTGTTTATATTGCTTGTAATTGGGATGAATTAACATCTGTTGAGTATTTTAACATAAAACTTTTGATTGTGTTGAATTAAAAACCCAAAAATGCAGCGGGTCCACCAGACCCACAAACACTGGCTGAATAACAAAAATATGAACACCACACAAAGGTTAAAAGTACTTCATAGCAAGTAAGCAAGCAGGCGAGGAGGGCAGTCACTAAGAGTGTTGGTGGATATTCCTTGTTTCTTATGTTGAGGATCAACACAGGCCTTTGTTAAGTAATGTTTGAAATGAAGCCAAGGCCCTTTGTTCTTTCTGAGCTAATGCACTCTGGGCTGACTCTTCCAGAACCATATCTGCTCAGACTGTGATTGAACGAATGCGATTGCTTTTGATATGGGCTCTAATGAAAACTCCAGATGTTCGGCTACATAGTCCCCTTCAGTTAAAACACGATAACCTTCCACCGGCTAATGTTTGCACATGAAGAAAAAGGATAATGGAAATGGTATATATGCCCAGTGGACACCTCACTGTGGAGGATGGAGATAATATCAGTTAATGAGCTGGACTTTCTTGACCTGTGAACTCTCATGGAAAATACAGTCCTTGTAAAGTCATGCTTGGATAATCATATTACATTGGCAGATAAATTGCAGGTAAGCACTTCGGCCAAACAGCCATTATCTGGTTGCTGTACATGCCAGCAAGCACTCAGAGAAGTCACTTTTCAGTATCTACTGTTCAATAATACAGCCATCACATTCAAAAACACCTTACTTTGCTAGTTCCATTCCTTTGTTAATTCACTCTTAGAACTTTCACACATTCAATAGGGGTGTTTTGTATGAGCTGTTTTGTTTCTTTTTCTTTTCTCTGTGATCAAGAGTGAAAATAATAAGCTTGTTTGAGATAAACAAAATATGCGCAGAACAGATCCCCGGTGATCATCGTGAGATGCATGCTGGTTAGAAATGTGTCCAAGAGTGGTCTGACTTGCTCTGATGTCACGCTGACATACACCGATCAGGCATAACAGTGTGACCACCTTCCTAATATTGTGTTGGCCCCCCTTTTGCTGCCAAAACATCCCTGACCCGTCGAGGCATGGACTCCACTAGACCCCTGAAGGTGTGCTGTGGCACCAATCTGGCACCAAGATGTTAGCAGCAGATCCTTTATGTCCTGTAAGTTGCGAGGTGGGGCCTCCATGCATCGGACTTGTTTGTTCAGCACATCCCATAGATGCTCGATTGGATGATCTGGGGGATTTGGAGGCCAACAGCTCATTGTTGTACTCCTCAAACCCTTCCTGAACCATTTTTGCATTATCCTGCTGAAAGAGCCACAGCCACCAGGGAACCAGACCGTTTCCATGTTTCATGTTGCATTTTTATTGGCTAGTCAGCAGACATAGGTTGTGGCAGCAAACAAACTGTGCGATAGATGATCATGCAACATTTCTGACACTGTCAGAAAATTGTCGCAGGCTATCTTCCGTTGCAAGACCATGACAACTGCCGTCTTTGAACCTGTCTCACTGTACGACAAAGGACCACTGTTTAGGAGACACGACTATAGAAATCGCTTCAATTTGGCCATCTTTTGACTGGGACAGCCTAAAATCATACAATGTGAGCTGCATTAGTCAAGTCTGTTTACATTGTGTTATCATGTTCAAGTCTGTTTAGTTCATGTCAAGAATGGTTCACGTTTGTTAAACTTCACATTGCCTTTAGTGGAGTGGAGTGGACTGTTACACTTCTGAGTACAATGGTGATGGTGGCTGCTTTAAAGTCCCTGTAAAGTCAAAACTAAACATGTGTTCTGAGTTCCTCACACCACAGATATATGTGTTATTAACCACCCAGCCAAATTTGAATCATAAAAAAATCCGGGAAGTACATAAAATAGCTTATCAAAAACCTGAAAAAATGAGCTGCATTCTCTGCTCTCAAACGCTGGGGGAGTGTCCGCTGTCGGCGCCGAAACCACGCCCACTCGCGGGAAAGCGGCAGTAGCACACAAGACAACACTCACTGATCACGAGCGTCTATGATCACGGCGCACCAGATGTCGGTGGGACGGGAGGATGAAGGCCTGAGCGGGGGATAGTCGGTTCTGCAGCGGATTATCAGTGAATCCCAGTTGTCTCCGGTGAAAGTTTGTAAAACGATCCGGTGTAAAGTCACTGCAGAGGTAGGTGTCGGTGATGATCCTCAGCTCTCTATCAAGGTTGCTGTTCACAAAATTAATCCACTTCTTCATCGTTTTTGTTTTGTAAGCTGTTATGTAAGTTGTTGACTATAGTAACTAAGAGTACTAACAGTAACTCGCGATCGAACTGATGCGAATGTGCTCTAGTTATGATCGTGTTAGGGGAGGAGCCAGGCTCGGTGGCTCCAGTGCGTCATCAAGCCACCGTTTTAGCCCCGCCCAGAAAATCCTGAACACAGCAACGGTGAAAAACTGTTTAACGGTCTAAGTTCTGAATTCAGTACTTCATAGTTCACAGTCTTTGTAATGTGTTTCAGCAGTGCATTTCTAACATTTATAATGTGTTTAGAAACAAATCTCAGAATTGCCTTTACAGGGACTTTAAAGACTGGTCTCCCCAGGTCAATGCTAACTGTTTAACTCTCTGCAACTCAGGAAATCTGGAAATATGTTGTATGTTAACATTGTCCATGCCATGTCGGAAATTGAGTGATCACTGTCTTAATGTGTAGTGAACCAGGGTCCTTACCAGGGATTAGTGTTCACGATATACTGATTCACAGCTAGGAAGCTGACTGAGACGCACCCCAATACACACCCCGATACAGGGCTTCACTGGAGATTGTGCTGCATACACGATAAAATGCCTCAGAGCTTCAGTGTCCAATGTAACATCACTACTGTGCTCCACTGGCCAGCCCATTAAACATTTCCTGGAGGCACCACTGTTCAACAGTGAGAGGAAATTAATGATTGATCACAGTTATGTTGACATGACAAGATAAGATATGCCACCAGAGACAAGTCGCATGTAAAGGGCCTAAACCCTACAAATAAACAGTTGTGGTTGGTTACTTAATAGTTCTTTTTCAGCTGCAGTGCTTAAGCTCTTAAGTTTTTGGCAAAGCATCATGTAATTTTGCTCATATTTTTTCAACAGATTTCACAAACTCATAACATTAAGTATAAAATTTGTCAAAAGCAAGTACAGCTACTTGACCATCACATACTAAAACAAGTGCTTTTTGTATTTTTCCCATATATAGGCCTAGTCATGTGAAAAAGAAAAGACACTGAATTATATGGTTCTATGTATCAGGACATAATAAAAACGTATCTGGTATTTGGCAGATCTTAAAATAAGAAACAAATACTTTGGCAGGTAAATACAACCTCAGATGAACAACAACACATGACATATCACACTGTGTCAGTATTTATTTAACAAAAACTAGACCAAAATGGAAAAGCCATTGGTGACAAACTAAGTACACCCTTACTGCTTCCATAGGAATTAAGAGGGTAAAAGAGCAGTCAGGCGCTGCTAATCAGGCTGAACACGTAATGCTTGCATCAGCAAACGTGACCACCTCTATAAAAGTCAAAGTTTTGGAAGTTTGCTGGTCTGGAGCATTCAGGTGTGTGTTCACACAATGGCAAGGAGGAAAGTCATCAGCAATGGTCTTAGAGAAGCAATTGTTGCTGCCATCAATCTGAGAAGGGATAAACGGCCATTTACAAACAATTTGAAGCCCATTAATCTACTGTTATTCATACAGTAAGTGGAAAACATTCAAGACAGTTGCCATTGCCAATCCTCCCAGGAGTGGATATCCCAGCAAATTCACCCCAAGGTCAGACCCACCACTGTTCAGAGAAATCGCAAAACACCCAAGAACTACACCTCAGACTCTACAGGCCTCAGTTAACATGTTAAAGTTCATGGCAGTACAATTAGAAAAAGACGAGACAAATATGGCATGTTTGGAAGGGCTGACAGGAAAAAGATCCTCTCTATAAAGAACATAGCAGCACGGCTTATTTTTTGCAGAGATGCATCTGATCAAACATCAAGACTTCTGGAACAATGTCCTGTGGATAGATGAGACCAAAGTGGAGATGTTTGGCCATAATGCACAGCGCATCATGTTAAACACAGCATATCAGCACAAACACTTCATACCAACTGTTCATCACGCTGATGGAAGGTGGATGATTTTTGGCTTGTTTTGCAGCCACAGGACCTGAGCACCTCACAGTCATTGAGTTGACCATGAACTCCTCTGTATTCAAGAGTCAAATGCGAGGCCATCTGTCCTACAGCTAAAGCTTGGCAGAAATTGGGTCATGCAAGTATACAACAGAATGGCTGAAAAAGAAAATAATCAAGGTGTTGCACTGGCCCAGTCAAAGTACAGACCTTAATCCAACTGAAATGTTGCAGCGGGACCTTGAGAGAGCTGTGCATAAACCAATGCCCCGCAAACCTCAATGAACTGAAGCAACGTTCTAAAGAAGAGCGGGCCAAAATACCTCTAGAACGATGCAAGAAATTGATACTGTCATACAGAAAACGATTCCTTCAATTTTTGCTATTGCTGCTAAAAGTCGCTTTACGAGAAATTTAATCATAGGGTATTCTTAGTTTGTTACCCCTGGATTTTCCATTTTGGCTTTATTGTTGTTAAATAAACAATGACACACTGTAATATGTAAGAATTTGCGGATTTTATTAAAATATCTGGATGACAAGTTGTCTGACATTCTTGTGTTCATTCGAAAGGGCAGATGCATTGATACTCAAAACCATGATCAGAAATGCTGTGATAATGATCAAATTAAACAAGAACATCAAACATCTTAATGAAAAACTCTCATTTCTGGACCTTTATAAGGAAACAGCCAAGCAACCAAAATTACATGTACTGTACTGACATGTACAAAACTATGTACTGTTTGTTACAAGATTCCCAATTATTTCCATTATTACACAATTTCTAGGATATGTACAGGCTTTACATTTTTATTCCAATGTTGTAATTAGCAATGTTTAATTTTACACTACAGCATTAACTAAAGTTTCTTAAGGGTCAAGGACATTTTTCTACAAAGCAGACAGCATTTTTTTTTTACAAAGCTATCTGCATCTTCTGCGCTGCATCAAGCCACTTCTATAATATCTGCAAATTATTGCAAGGCTTAGACTAACTGTAACTGTAAGACTCCAATAAAATGAATAGGTAATTATTCCAGTTGAGTAAAACTGGCTGTGTCTATATCATGACACAACATTATTGCAAATGTATTTTTTAAATAATTATTATTATTTTAAATTATTATTTTCCCTGGTTCTTTAGGGTACTCTTGTAAGAGAGTAGCAGTGACTGGGACAGACTTTAAGGATCAACTCTGCTTAAAAAGATGCAATGCAATCTAATACTGTTTACATTAAATAAGCCTGGTCCTGAGCAGGTTTGAGCTTATGGACCTGTTTCTATGACAGCAAATTTACACTACACGATACATGAAACCATAACATTCTAAAGGGTGTCCATTTTATCCCGAAATTCAAACAATAAAATGCTGTTTTGATGCTCTTTCATGTGACGTGACTGATCGCATCAGGTCAAGTGTCCGCATGGAGCGCGCGCTCGCGCGTGTGAACGTGTTCATCTGTGTACGCGATCATCTCTTCCTAAACAATAAACATGAATTCATATCTTAAGGTATGTTGAGGATACATTACAATTTACTGAAACGTATAATATGTTGTGTAATCGCTCAATCTATTGATGTTGACCTTTCCACCTCAATGGACGGAGATGAACTCTTTCACTAAAAATATGCACTATATTAGCTATATTAGCTAGCAAATGTCATTTCCACCACATCTCAATATACAGCTGTTATTTAAAAATATAATAACTTATGGCACTCAAGAATGGTCTAAGATAATTTTGTTACTAGTTTTACCATTTTTTCCACAATGTACAATAATTATACATTTGTCAATTAGATAAATTAACTGCCCTAAGGACCAAATGCTGAATTGTACATCAGTCACAGTCTGAAAGTTAATATTGGTTTGGGTAAGAGCATATTAGAAAAAAAAAACTTGAATTTTTATATTAAGTAGAGCATGATCACATACATTTTGGATACATTTTTAATGTGTGATGAAAACGTAAGTATTTAAAAAAAAATGTGTGTGGTGATTGAAATGACGGTGTTGTGGAAATGACAATTAATTAACGTGAATGTAGAGAAACAATATATATATATATATATATATATATATATATATATATATATATATATATATATATATATATATATATATATATATATATATATATATATATATATATATATATATATACAGTATATATATACAGTATATATATATATATATATATATATATATATATATATATATATATATATATATATATATATATATATATATATATATAAAGTATTTTAATATATTATAATATAATATAAAAAAAACACATCACAATCCATATCAATTGTACTTTGTAATCATAAATGTCATTTCCACCACACTGCCCTCTGTGGTGGATATTACATTTCTGTCGTTTTTTTTTGTTTTGTGAAAAAATGGAAGATATAGCTTCACTGATTAGCTTTGAATTAATACATAGCATTTCATGTATGCAAAATACTCTTATTTAACTTAAAATCTTTATCTTTTTTAAAATACCCTTGAAGGTACAGCATGTTTGGAAATGACGTAGAATAAGTATATGAACTGTTCAAGCAATATTTAGCTTGATTTTTCTTAATTTGTTGTTGATGAAAATTTTAATTCAATCCAAGTCTAACATGTGCTCTGATTTCACTGAACATTTCCAAATAAACCACCTAAACAATCTCTCACACAAACTATTTAAATGGACATGACTGTGTTGTGGTGGAACACCAATACTGTGCGACAGCTGTATTTTGTATAAAAAGTAATATTGATAGTAGCACATTAAATATTATAATGTATTTTAATTATTTTACCAGTGCTTAATTCAGGTGCATTAATAGTTACCAGATAAGTCACATTTTAAAACTGTATTTTCATTGTTGAAGTTCAAAAGTCTGGGTGTGCAACAAGGAGAAACAGTGATTTTGACACCTATAAGGAGGTTGAAAAGTATGAAAAAATCATAATTGAAAGGTAGTAAAAATAATGTAAGGTGGATTTATTGGAATCTGGAATCTGTTGCTCTCTTCCTTAATCGACCATACACTCAGAATGTGGCTGTGTTACTTATTGCCTCCCTGGACAGAGACTCAGAACACTGTTGTATCATGTTGATGTCTGTTATTATTACCTCCTTCCACAATGTCTGGAGACTTCATGTCTGTTAATGTCCCTTTCCTTAGACTCAGAACATAGTTGTATCTCAGAACAAGGAGTGTCTCTTGAAAGGGTAAATGTATCCCTTTCCGATGAGGAGATTTGCAATTTGGCGCTTCAGCATTCCTGAGTGGCTGTTGACATCAGATGGGGGCACACTCAGCTTGGTCCGCCATTCTTCCCAACGTGGGACTGCATTTCAAAAGCGCACAGTTAGAACTGTGTTTTTTAAAATTCACCTATGCATTATTAACTTTCCAAACAACCACCAGAATACCTTTGACAATGTTCTGAGCACACAGAGTCCATACATGAAGGGAAAAGAATGATTCATTTGTGATTCAATCATTCAATGAATGTTAACAGCTGCATTTTTGGAAATTGTTGTAGGGGTTAAGCAGGACACAAGCCTAACGCAGGGCTAGTTGTTGTAACACGCATGGTTTCAATATTTCCACACATGCTAGCATAATGGAAATTTACCAGTTTCCATATTAACACTATATTAGTAAATTTTTCATCAAATAGTTGAGACAAATCAACTATTATTTTATTCTCCAATCTATTAGAAGTTTAAAGAGTTATTTAATGCTTAGTTAACTAGCAGAAGACACTAGCCAGGTTTAAATCCCAAGTTACGCAGGTGGGACACATTGTAACACTGTTACAAAATGCCCCGCTTAGGCATGTGCCGGTATCAAATTTTCGTGCTGCGATTACTTACCGAAGCTTTTATCACGGTATACGGTATTATAATGATATTGAAATTCGTTGCAAAAAAGTGTTGTCATACTATAACAGGTTTAATAACTTTCTTATAACAATAAGAACCAAACATTTAAATACTTTAAAGCAATACACAAAAATGTATAAAGTAAACAAATATTTAAAACAGATTAAAGAGCTAAAGAATTATAAAGAACAATAGGTAACACTTTACAATAAGGTCTCGCTAGTTAATGCATTAACATTAACAAAAAGCTACATTTTTACAGTTATTATTCTTTGATAATGTTAGTTTAAAAAGCAGCTGTTAGTTAGTGTTAGCTCAGGTCCATTAAATAATACAGTTACAACTTTTGATATTAATAATGTGTTATTAAATGCTGAAATTTACATTTAACTAAGATTAATTCACGTTTTAGAAGTATTTTTCATTGTCAGTTTGTTAATGAATGAACTAATGTTAAATAATGGAGCATTATTGTAAAGTGTGCGACTGAACAACAACCAGAACATATTCAAACAATATTTAGGGCATGTAATTTAGTCCAGATTAAAATATAAAAATGTTTAAGTTTGAAAATGAAACGCCTTAAGTCTTTAAGTACTAAAGAGCACCTATCATGGCATTTAAAATGTTCCAAATATTGTTTTAGAAGTCCCCAACAACAGTTTTGCATGCATGCAATGACAAAAAAGACTTTAGTTTTCTTATAATATGCATTTATTTTTACCTGTTTTGACAGCGATTCTCAAATGATTCCTTTAGTGATTCACTTTTCAAAACCCCACCTTTACGTGACGCTAATCTGCGGTGATTGGTCAGATGACCCAGTCAGTTGTGATTGGTATAGTCTGTGCAGATATTTTCGGAAACGGAACGCCCATCAAAGTCTTATAATGACAGTAATTTGTTAATATGTGTCAGGAGTTATGAATATGAAAACCGCGTCGGTACTGTTTGATTGTAATATGAGCCTCAGCTGATCTCATTCATAAAAAAACTCCTCACGAAGACTCGCGACAAATCAACATCCCTCAGGGCTTTTAGTTCAAAAGTGTGCAGATGAGGAGACATATTGATAGATTCTCATGTGTCTGTGTCAAATTTCTAAACAGAGGAGTATTTTTTATTCAATACTTCCTCAAAATGGGCAGAAATAGCCTAATCATGAGCGATTGAGTCTCTTATGTGTTGTTTTCAATTCATACTGGCAGCCGGAGGGCGCTCTGTGCACATGTAGTCCATATATGGTACAGACAGACGAAGAAGATACCATGTGCCATAATAAAAGTCCATAATAAAAGCTTCCTGAGATCGCGAAACATACATTTGACGACTAATAATAAACACTCAATCGCGACGATGTATGGTTTGTCTTCAAGCCACTTAGTCTTCAAATGCTCATCCTTGGGCAGATGAAAAAAGTTTGCTTTTGAGTCGCACTTCAGAACACAGCGTCTCGTGGCCATGATGTTTTCTAGTTTTCACTGGCGTCTTGGAGCGCAATAAGTGGGCGTATCGTATTCAAATAACTTGACAAGTTGACGTCATCTAGTCAGAGAAAAAGCTTCGGTCTTCTAACGATTCTTAAAAATGACTCCGAGTCGACTCTTACTTTTGAAAGAAAATAACTATATATACGGTGCACTGTCATATTTCAAGCTATCACAGGATGTTTTTGTTCACTTAGATCTATGTTACACACTACATGAAAGGTAAATTTCAAAATTCCATGATAGGTGCTCTTTAAGTATTTGGTTATGTGATGAGATTTGTTTACCAGGATTACCGGGGAAACGGCTGCATTTCTGCTGTTCCGTCAGCGCCCTCTGCTGTCAGAGAGTGAATGTGCGTTTCATTCAGCGCGTCTCCTTCATGCGTTCCGCCATGTGCTCGGCTCGTTGGGTTTTGTTTACATCAGTGCGCGTTCCTCTTTGACGGTATTGTTCATTTGAAATGGTTGATGGGTAAAGTATTCTTAAAATGCATTCTAAAAATCGGAATAATTCATAAGAAATAATTATTCAGGTTTTTTGAAGTGCCCACAATAACAATATTGTGTATGTTCTTTATGGCGTATATCATATTACCGTTTACCAGCACATGTCTAGCCCCTATGAGAACTGTGTTCTATGACATTAGTGATGTAATTCACATTAAAGGGTACATAACACACACATTTTTCCGCCAGTCTCATGTTAATCTTGAGTACCTATAGAGTAGTATTGCATCCTTTATATCTCCAAAGAGTCTTTAGTTTTATCAAATTTATGAAAGACAGATACGCTGTACTGATTCTTTACAAAAACGGCAGTGCTCATGCAGGCGTGCTCACACACACACACACACACACACACACACAAAAAAAATACATCATGCCATTATCCCTGGATAACTTTCGATTCACTTTAAGTTTGTGTTGTTTATATTCTATGCACTTAAGCGCCGATTGCCAACAAAACAGATATTTGATGCAGTTTCACTCACCGCCTGCGGTTTCGACTCATGACCGAGAACGAACAAACACACTTGCAGAACTCCGTTGCTGCACTGGAAAAACAAATTGCATCCACTGTTTTCTTAATACTGGGTTATTTGTGAAGCTGAACAAGGATATCTTTCCCTCACAACACACTTCTCAGGGCTACTTGATTTTTAATGTACTAAGATGAACGCTATGAAAACATACTTGTTTTTATCATTTGAAACTGCTACAACGGCGGGGAAGATGCATGGGCATTAATTTGCGTTATATTACCTAAAATTGCCTACCCCATTACAGATGGTGACACACAAATGAGGACATGTCCACATTAAAGCATTTCAATGGGCTTAAACAGCTTGCCTTTTTAGAGCAGCTTTAGTTCCAAATAACTGACAGTCATGACCTAAACATTTTATTAACAATAATCAATACTAAAATTCATTATTAACTTAGTTTTTGTGGCATCAGTTGCACGCACATTCAAGCTCCGGCGATATCCCTGTTCTTGGCTCATTTTGTCCAGATCATTGATTTAATCAATGATCTGTTGACTCATGTACACCTGCAATTGGATCAGTTAACAAATTAATCACTTCAATTCAGCAGGTTCACTTGAAAGAATCAACTTGTTCACGAATCAGACATCACTCTTGCGTCTCATGTAAAAATGCCATACTTGTTTGGTAACAATTTGAAATGTTTCTTAAGAAATATAAATGAAACATTAGACATATTTTGTGTACTTTTTAAGACCAAAAAGTAAAAGCAAAAACAACTCAAAATCTCTGTGTGTACATTAATGAAATTAGATGGAATGCAAATGGAGACTTTTGATGAAGTCTTCTGCTTCTGAACTCCCCTAGAGTTTCTGATGATATCTTGAAAATGTTGTTTCCCCATGATCCAAAAATTAGAATTTTCCATATGAGCTCTTCTTTACGAACATTTCTCATCCAGTACATCCATAGAGAAAATGTATTTACAGTAATTTATGCCTCCATTCTTACAGTACAGCACAACATGGTCTTGTACATGTCTTTTTTTATTTTACAAGAAACATATGGTTAGCTTAAATTAAACACCTGAGATCACCATTGTGTTTTATCAGCTTTGAGCAATAAAAATTTCCCGTGAGTTACGATCATGTTTGATAATCACCTTTCTGTTCAAGTACTAGGTGGAAAATGAGCTCTATTCTTGGTTATACAATGGTCTGAGATAACATGAATCGTCTATGAAAGAATTCCATGAACTTCAGATGATTTGTTAGGGTCAGATAACCACTGCTGCTTAGCTGAGGTCTCTGAGGAATGAGACCAGCTTATATCTCTGGGCTTTCATCGAAGAATATGTCTTTTCCTTCACTTGAAAGCCACAGAGGCTGGTATTTGTTACAGAGGACCCCCGTTTTATCTCCAGCTTGTTATAGTCATCTAATTCATTAGGGTGGTGTCAAAGGTGAGGCCGTACCATGGAGTCATAGGCCAGCTCGGTGTGATTGCTCTCCCTGAGGGCAACTGAGATGAGTCAGTCCTGCTCATTAAAAACATGACAAAGAACAAAGATACTTTGGAAAACTGCAGGAATGAATGACACAATTATCTGTTTCTTTTATGTGAAATATTATGTGTGGTGGCTCAAATGTGAATGCTATACTGACGAACACTGACATTGCATTTATACATTTAATTTCAGGTTGTCTGGTTTCATGTTGCCATCACCCATCGTGAGTTCAGGGTCGATTTTGGCACTGTGGTTTACTACGGATTTCGCAGTGAGTGCCCAAGGATTTAAAGCAATCTATGAAGGTAGGAAACATTGGCTTTAAATGATTCTTGTGTGTTAAACATGTCATTTTTTGCCCCAGGTAAATTTGCTTAGTTCTGGTCTAGCCATCTGCATTTGTGCCAACAGGATGGCACACAGACGTGCATAGCCTTTTGACTATCGGCATAAAATCTGGCCCTTATAATGGCATATTCTGGGCACGAACCGCCCACTTAGAGAAGAATAGACAGTTTGGCCATTATGTAAAGCAACCAACCACAGTTTGTTTTGTTTTTATGGGCCATTTAGGAGAGGAAAAAATTTTGAATGTGACCAGTTGTAGAGAAAGCACAGAAATATGTGCAGACCATATAATTTCTCCCACCCAAAAGTACTGATCATTTTTCATTCATAACTCGGAAAACAAAGAAGAATTTGCATTCTGCTCATTGATATCTAGTTTATTTGCTACAAAGTCTGTGAAAAAAACAAAACCCTCAAAGATATGATGCCGCTAACCTGGCAAAATTATACGTAGGCAAATCCAGTGACTAGTGAAGCACTCATTGTATCAGCACAATTTTGTTTCCTGCCAGATTGATGCACACTGACTCCTACAACCTGCTTAAACCCAACCACTCCTATTGGAACTGTCTGTTTTTTTTTGCTAGCTCTGTCTAGTTTTGTGTGCAATATGCATGAGGCGGTCATTGAACAGACTGGTCTGTGAGTGTGCCATCTGTGGCTGAGAATAGATAGCGCATGAATCATGTTTTTTTTGAGGGGGTGGGGGCAGATTAGGTTGGATTGAAGTGTAGTGGTGCATTTAAACACTCTAAGGAGCTGCTTTCTCTGGTTTAGTAAAATACTGTCTTTGTCCTGCAGTGTTTAATTTTGTTTGCTAGTCCTCTCTAGATTGATTGTAAGTCTCAGGGAAACTAGATTTACACACCCTGCAAACTCATCAATGAGTGTTTTAGATTAGCTCAGGGATTAAAAGAGGCACCCCAGACTCAAGTGGATGTAATTCTATTTTGTCTTTGAAACCTAGAGCTATTTGTTTTATTTAAACAGGAAATGTGAGCGAATATATATTTTCTGATCCAGAGCTTTCACCTCAGCTTTACTGACTTTACATGTTGATGTTATTCTACATGTACAGCTTGACACTGTGACTGCGGAAATAGTTTTAGATAAAATGAGTAAAAAATAATGAAAGTTCATCTTTTCATCTTTGTGTCAATCCAAACCTTTATACTGTTGTTGTTGTTGTTTTCTGACAGAACAGTTCATAGCGGCTTTGCAAACTTGCACAAGACTGCTTGCACAAGAAAAATGCTTGTTTTTTTATAGCTGGATATATTGCATATGGTCATGGAATAAAGAGGCGTGACATTTTTTCTAAAATTCTCCTTTAATGTTTTACGTGGAAAATAGATTTTCGATCATGAAACATTTGAGGCTGAGTAAACATTGTCCTAATGAATATTCACATATTTTCAATTTGTAAAACAAAACAAAATAAATGATAAAATACATTTTGATAGTTTGATAAAATGTTAGTTCCTGGTGACCATTATCAGTTGGTCGGCCATGCCAAATGAATCCCTTAGCTTTACTCCTAAAGCACTGTGGGCCCTATCATACACCCGGCGCAATGTGAAACCAGTTGTGCAGTGTTAATTTTGACAGCAAATTTTGATTTAGTTTTTGTCATAGTCTTTTGACTAAAATTACATTTAGTTTTAGTCATATTTTAATCACCTGAATTTTTTTAGTTTTAGTCGACTATATACCATACGATTTTAGTCGACTAAATCTACAGTAGATTTAGTCTCCTAAAATCTAATGAGTTTAGTTAAATTGTAATGCATTAATTGAGCATTTAAGCATTACAAAACGGACTGTTATATGAATATAGTTATGTCAAAACTTAAATTTTTGACCGTTTTGACCATTCAAACTCAATTCAAGCTCAATTCACTTTTTTGTTTGTTTTTTAAAAACATATAGTTTTATAATTTTGTATTTCTGTTTTAGTTAGTATATCAGGTTAAGCTAAAGCTTCAAAAAAGTTTAAGTTTATTAATTTTTTTATTTCAAGTAATGAAGGTTTTTTAATGGTTTTGGTTAACTATTATAACCCTGATACTTTATTGAATAATATGTGTCAAATAATGTTCTTAGTCTTTCCACCTGACTATGCATTAAATGGGAATGAAATAACCAAAAACGTATATATAATGCGTGACTTTTAATCATAAACAAGCTCGAAATACACATTGACTTTTATTTTGAAATGTCTGCCCCTTACTATTGCAGTTGCAGCCTGCTCTTTCAAGTTCAGATGAGGGAGATAAAATATGCATTACAACCATCTAAAACATCGGAAAGTAAACATTGTCATTATTCATCAGCATTAGTTCATAAACAATTACCTGGTATAAATGTGCGCTATTCATTGATTGAACTGAAATGTGCACATCAATTACAAAGTCAGTCATGAATGGATCTCTTCACCAGTCCCTAACCGTCCCCCCCTAACATTTTGTCTCATTTTTATTCGTTGACGAAAATGACAGTAGATTTTCGTCATAGTTTTTGTCATCCAAAACTGTTTTTTATTTAGTAATCGTCTTGTTTTCGTCAGTGAAAAAAGGTTGTTGACTACAATTACGATGGAAATTATTCGTCAACGAAATTAACATAGTAATTAGTAATATGCACCTATAGGTGGGTGCACAACACACGTACACTCTGCTTATTACACATACAGGGACGGGCAGCAGCACACAAACATTTTTAAATATTAAAAATAAAAGGATTCTGGAGAAGCGTTCAGTATTTCCGCCATTTAAATCGCGAATCCGCCATGGCTCGAGCGCAACTGCTGTTTAAAGGGAATGGGAGATGAGACTCTGACTCTCTGTTTTTTCGGTAGTTAAACTATCAAAAGTGGATTCGGACAATTCTAAGTGCACCTGCGCCATGCGATTCAGACCATGTGCTCAGATCATTAAAATAGGGCCCTGTATGTTCAAGGCAAACATACATATTTGATTTTTCATGAGCTTTAAATATCACTGCCAGGGTCACACTAGCTTCCGAAATGAATATTATGTGAGCTGTTCGTAGGGCATAAGTCATAAACTTGCGACTTGTGAGACCCTATGCTTATGAATGATGCACAGCTGAGTCACTATTCTGATTGACCTATCTATAAGGAGATCTATTTTTATGCTTTATTTCTCTTTTAACCTCATCTTGAGCATGAACTATGACAGTCATCATTCACATCGTACTTGCCTGAAGCCTCTTTAGGTGATAACTACGAGCAGCTCTGGAAGGCTGCACAAGCAACGTCTCACGCATTTGCCTTGCCTTTATCTATTTTTTGGTGTCAGTTCTATGCCTGAAACAGAGTCTATTTTTGACCATATGGTCGTCACTGAGATGCTGCTGTGGAATGCAGATGTGTTGACAATGTGTGCTTTGTACGTGCTGTGTGACAGAGATGTTTCGATGTTTCTCCCAGTGTGAGGTATTTTTCTCTGCTCCGCTCTTAGTTTTGTCCGCAATTATGTCTCGGGAACTCTCGCCACAGGTCACAAAAGCACTCCCCCTGGGTCCTACTGTTAACCCAATAAATCCTACAGTATCATAATTGATATGCACATTTCTAAGGCCCCTAAATTATCAACATGAGCAAAACTTTACAAAAAAAAACCCACTGTGGCCGGTAACGCTGTCAAATCACTAGCCAATTTGGTAGGTTACTCTGCGTAGATTTAGCGCAAATACTCAACTCGTGAGTCATCATGATATATTAAATACAGTGCATATCTGGCTTACTTGAACATACACGTCACTACGCAACAAATAATGGCGCACTTGTTAATTTGCATTGAAGCAATAGCAAAGATTAAGGAAACAATAATGTGGTGGTTTTTTTTTGGTTCTGCTTGGTGTTTGATGTTATTTGTACTATATTGATCTGTCCACTTAAAATACATTTTTGGTGAAAAGGATGAGGATGAAAAAGGAATGGAGGAGATGGTGGATGACGGTTTTTGTTTGAATAAGAATGTATGAAATGGAAATTTTATAACAAATAAATATATATTATATCATCTGTGACGTAGTTAATCTGGTTTATTTTTCAGATTTCTTTCTTTTCTTTTTTCTTTTTGGATAGTAGAAGTTCTGAATGGCCAGTAAATTAAACATTTAGTAGCCAAATTGGCCGGTGAGTGAAAAAGTAATTTTAAACCCATCGGAATGCGCAAGCCATCAGGGCCGGGCTGAAGCGGGTAACCGAACGTGGCAGGGGGGCTCAACAGCGCCCCCTTAAGTGGGGTCTGAAAACTAGATCTATATATCAAACACACTTGCACCTACATGTATGAAACTCGGTACACATATAGAGCTCATCAGGCCAAACAACTTTTGTGCTTATGCGTCAGCCCAACAGGAAGTGAGCTATTATGGGTTGTTTGGACAACGCATGCTCTGGAATGTAATATACTCCTCCTAGGCCATTATTCTGATCAGTGCCAAACTCGGTCAGCATGAAATAAACATAATGACGATGCTAAATTGTGAGCAGATTTTTGATATCTCGAACGGTTTGGCCGTGGGGAAGAAACAAATTTATGACAAGAAAAGGGAAACAGAAATTGTGTTATAACTTCGGCAAACATTGACTGATTTGGATGAAACTTCAGCTGTGTGTTCGGTGTAAGAGGCCGATCACAAGGATAAGACTTTTGTGAGTCAAAGTTATAGCGCCACCAACTAGCAGCAGGAAGTGTGTCACTTTCAAAATATTTTTGAATCACCATCTTATTTTCACCAGATGTACTTCAAACTTCATCAGTATAATGTCAAAACATAGCAGATATAGACATATGAATGGATTCCTGAAATTGTAAATAAATTGTAAATAAATTTCAATGAGTCAAAGTTTAATAATCTTTTTGGGTATTTTTGAGACTCTTAGCATGCTTGAAATTGCTTGAAACTCAACACACACATCAGAGATGTCAGTTAGTAGATTAGAGGGGCTCCGTAGCGCCACCTTTTGCAAAAGTGGGGGGTTAGTTTTATCTACAGTCACCAAACTCGTTATATATATTATTCTCTTCGAGCCGGACAACTTTCTAATTTACAATCATTAGCTCCTACCAACAGGAAGTCAGATATTTTGGTTTGAATCTGGATTTTCAGAAATATCTGCCTCTGAGTTTTTACGTTCTCCTCTTAGGAGATGCATGGAATCGACACCAAACTCAGTCAACATGAAACAAAGACAATGAAGATGCTATATTGCGAACGATTATAGGATATCTCAAATGGTGTTGCTATGGCGAGGGATTAAATAAGGACAAAAAAGGGAAACAGAAATTGTCTCATATCTTGTAAAATCATTGTTTTATTTAAATTAAATTAAGATTGTATGTTCGGTAATTGAACCTGGATACATTTTAAATCAGTATATTATTTTTCAGATCAATATATTTATGTATTTAAAATATTTATTGTCAATCTTAGTTGCTCTTTGTGTGTGCCCTCTCCTCTATCAACAAAAGGTGACAGTTTTGTGTTATTTTTTTAAACTCTCTTTCTCTCTGCCTGTGTGTGTGTGTGTGTGTGTGTGTGTGTGTGCTTATGTGATTTCTGAGGACATATATTTGTATAATGGCATAGGTATTACACTGGTATTACAACGTAATCATGGTTTATGAGGACATTCCATGTGTCCACATAATAAAAATAGCTTTAAAAACATACTAAACAATGTTTTATTAAAAATGTAAAAATGCAGAATGTTTTCTGTGATGGGTAGGTTTAGGAGTATTGTGTGTGTGTGTGTGTGTGTGTGTGCGTGTGTGTGTGTGTGTGTGTGTGTGTGTGTGTGTGTGTGTGTGTGTGTGTGTGTGTGTGTGTGTGTGTGTGTGTGTGTGTGTGTGTGTGTGTGTGTGTGTGTGTGTTGGTTTTGGTGTATTACAAGGACATTTCACCAGTTTACACACCAGCATTATAAGGACATTTGGGATTATAAGGACCTAGGACATGTCCTTGTAATTCAAACAGCGTGAAATCATCTCTATGAACCTCAGGAACATCCTCCTGCTTTTTTATTGAATGTCCCTTTAAGTAGGTATACCAGTTTTCTGGTGTGTTTGTGTGTATCTCATCACTCCGCCTATCGGCGGGATCTGCCACTGCTAGCGTACACACATTTACACGATAATGGGCGTTGACGGTTTGAAAATGGCGCGCGGTTGTCTGATTGGTTAAAGACGCGCAGGCGCATTATTGAGATCCTACCGGAGTGTGACCGTCATCGCGGCCCTGTCAAACAGCAGCCTAGTAGGTAAGTACATTACGTTTATATGTTTTATATAGTGATTCATATAAATTAGTCATATCTATGTGTTTGTCTGCACTTAGTTTTCGGTTGGCAGACTTTAATATATATATTTACACAGTCGAGCGCGAGTCTCATCATGGTAATGTTAACGTGACCCCGGAAACTGAATAACGCATGTATTTATTAATGAAAAGTTATAATTATTAAGAATAAGTATTAACAATTATTAATAATCTTCCCATCATTGAGGAATTCAGCTGTTTATAAAGCCTCAGATTGCCTTGAATGTGCGTTGTGACAGGATTAAATGAGCTTTATAATCATTACATATTCAAATGCATTTAAAAGCAAAAATAAATCTCATCAGGTAAAGTTAAAGTATTCTGAATGTCTGCAAATGTTAATTCGACATCTTTTGATGAAATTGTGACCGAGTATAATTATTGTAATGCAAATCTTCCCTAAAATAATCTTTGGGCAGCTTTACACTCCATTAGTCTACATTTTAAACATATTTAATAATCCAAAAGTTATGTAATAAAGTTATGTCATGTAATATTTAATGTCTGACTTTTTACTTGAACCTAGGTTAAATATAGAATTGATCTTTCTAATTATTAATATATTGACTGTTACAGTACAATTTAACCTGTCAAATTTAGCATATTAACTTAAGATAATAATTAAACACGTTTAAGGCTGGAATATCAGAATAAAAAAACAAAAAGGAATAAAAGAATATTATCTTTACTACATTTTTTGTTTTGTTGGCATAATAAAGTAATATATGGATTAAAAGTGAAAAGTGAAAATTGATATGGACTCATTTAGAGGTACTTTCAAGCCTGCTCATGTAAAATAAGCTGTCATGTGAAACAGGAAATTAATTGTACTTATTTATAATCATCGGTCAGTCTTAATAATACAGCAGCACATAGAATAGCATTATGTTTTACTCATAATGGTGCTGATGAATTAGAAATCTTGTGCATTCAAAGAAAATAGGTTACTTTTGCATTGCGAAATAAGGTGGATAGACACTGTATGGATGTGTATCATATTAGATTTATGTATTTGCTAATATTTTTATGCTGTTTTTTTATTCTGTTTAAAATACTATGCCTTTAATTCTGCAGCCAGATGAAATGGACGACGCAGACCTAAGACCACATTAACTCCAGACCTGACGAGCCACACCTCGAGCAGCCGTATATCCACAGATTTAAAGGTACACCACATACATCTGTCCTGTTTTATAATGTCAGAGGACAACACAATAGTGCATTTGAAGACATGTACCATCACACGTATGTGATGAGAGCGTTCAGAGCGTCACGTGATAAACTGCCAAAGGACAAGGAGGGCTGTGCGATATATCACGATCTTAGATTGTGAACTATTATATCCACGTTCTGCCTTGTAGAGAGATCGTTGCACTTCTGGAACCTCCGTCCCAACATACTGTCCAACATGATGCACGTTCACATAGGGCTGGACGATTAATCGAAAAGTAATCGACTAATTTAGAACCTCTAACCGACGTAATTTTGCCATTTCGGTTTTAGTCACGTGACTCTGCCCCGTCAGTCACATCAAGTGCAGTTTGCAGGCACACGGAAAGATGCAGGAGCAGTTATCTTTGTTTATAGATGCTCAGTATTACTATGGTAATTGCATGTTTTACACAGTTTATACAGGGAAGTTAATCGCCGCTCTTATATGCGCTGATACACACACACAGACGGCGCGAGTGCCCCGAAGCCAGATCACTTTCACTTGCGTCCTCACAAGCTTGTCATTTGTATTTGTTTTAAGCCCTGCCAGTTTGAACACTGAAGCGTTTTTAGACCATCAGATGCGTATTATGTTGAACTAACGCCTGATATATTGTGATACACGAACACTGAGACAGAAGCTCACACATCCCGTGAAGATCGCGCGCAGAGAGCAGCAGAAACGCAGTGTCAACGCCGTCCCGTGATTCATCACTAAAGTAGCTTAGATACCGTTATGGCATAGATTTGTCTACCTTTTGAAGTAAGTACAAACCACAGCTTCATAATTAATAATACGGTATGACTAATTCACACACACAATCACTGTCTCATTAATGCATTAAGATAAATGTAATGTAGGCCTATAGTGTTAATTTATCTGTATCTGGTGTACAACAAGCAGAAATCTGCCCCACAGACAATAACTGCTGAAAGTCAACCGTTTCCTTCAAGTATTTTAAAATCACAAAGAAATGCACTTTCATTAGAAAAAAAATGTCCCACCTTTAATAGTAGAAAATATTTACAGTACAAACCTTATCAGTGAACTATAAGGGCAAAAAAGGAAAGCAAAAAAAAAAGAAGAGCAAAATAATCGTTCGTTAATCGTAATCGAGGTAAAATGTTAATTTCATCGAGATTTTTATTTTTGGTCAAATCGTTACAGCCCTACGTTCACACATGTTTTGCAGCGCAGCGATAGAGTGGCATCGCAATCTTCGCCATCATGAAAGCTTATGTTTGCATGCGTTTTAAAGCCTTGCCAGATAAACTTTATATTTACACGCTGATCTAACATACACTTTTCTGAGCGTGTACACTTAAGGCGACGTTCACACTACGAGCCTTGGTGCTCTATAGACCCATTTCACATTTCCAGGTTTCTCCGAGCGGAAGTCATCATAGTTGGGTTAAATATTATAGCTGTGAATGAATACATTAAATATTTTTTTGTGTGCCGATTTACTCAAATAGCAAAAGAAAAACGCCACAATGGTGATTTCACAACTTTCAAAAAGAGGGAAAAAATAGAGTGAGTATCATATTAGATTTGTGTATTTGCAAATATTTGTATGCTTTTTTTTATTCTGTTTAAAATACTATGCCTTTAATTCTGCAGCCAGATGAAATGGACGACGCAGACCTAAGACCACATTAACTCCAGACCTGACGAGCCACACCTCGAGCAGCCGTATATCCACAGATTTAAAGGTACACCACATACATCTGTCCTGTTTTATAATGTCAGAGTACAACACAATAGTGCATTTGAAGACATGTACCATCACACGTATGTGATGAGATGTTAAGATGTTAATTTAAAATTAAGATGTTAATTTTCACCATCACTCCCATAGACGCTGTATTAGTAACACCCTCACAGTAGCGGTAACTTGTTTTTGTCATTTTATGCAAAAGCAATAAAATACAAAGTATTAGTGTTATAAATGTATATATATTTTTAAAAATGAAATTACAAAAAACGTTGCAGGATTTACGATATTGATGACCGTTGAAACGCGTCATCACAGTCTGTGCTCAGATCAGATTTTTTAGTACAGCTATTCACATTGTTGTTTTAAATGTAGCCAATATCAGATTCCAGTGCCAATAATTAGGGGTGTAACGATTCACTCGTTTTCTCGATGCATCGATTACAAATCGATCTTGAAACATGTATTTTTGAATCGTGCTGCGTCATCCACACCTTCACAGCTCGCCTTCACAGACACACACTGTTTTCTTTACCGCCTTCACTGGATTGGGCTTGCTCTCTGTCCGTCGCTCATTGATACGTGTTAGAGCAGCCCACGTTCTCCTCAGGACGGCCACTGCCATCACATGAGCAGATGACAGCTCTCTGTACGTAGCTCATTGACACGTGTCATGCTGCGTTCACACCAAACGCGAATAGAGCGTCAATGAATGCATTCGCGCGTCCGCAGCGAATTGGACGCGCGTAGAAATCGAGAGCTGGATGCGAAATTGACGCGCGTTCAAGGCACTCATAAAATATGAAATATGTCATAAAAAACCACTCTGCCTCTTTTCATTTTCATTAAAAATATATATTAAGCATTAATAGCCACACAAATGTGGTCCAGGCGACTCCTACATTATCTTCACTGCATGTATATTTAAATATCCTTAAAATAAAAAGTTATGAAACTTCTCTTTGCCCTCAGTCAAAACGATTTGGCAGACAACAAATTATAGATTCATGACACCAAAGATCGCCCGTTAGATCTACACAAGATGCACCACTACAGGACATCAGAGCCAGCGGCAGACGGCAGAAGGACTGGCGGAGGAAAGGCTGCCTTCGCCAGGGTTATGAGCGCTGAGCGCCCGGTGATCGCCTGGATCTCACAATTCCAAAAACACAAGATTTTTTTTTTAAATAGGCGCTCTCTTTATAAATAAACCACAGATTTGAGCTTTAAACAACTACATTGTCACCTGAAAAAGTCTTAAAACTAAATTTTGTGACACAATAGTAGTATTTTTAAATTATGCAGGGTTTCTCATCACATCACTTTACCACATGACCGCAGCGAGCAGGCTCCTGATTGGTTAACGTGCCGCGAATTGATGCCAAAGTTCAAATTTTTCAACTGGGGCGTCAGATGCGAATTCGCTTCAAACGCTTGAATGCACAAAAGCACCATTCGCGTGTAACGCGCAAGCAGATACAGATCACAAGAGCAGATGACAGCTCTCTGTCGAGACAGGAATAGTTCTGAGTCAAACCGCTCAAGCCATTGTCAACTGCAAAGTCATCACTGCGGTCACTACTGTTGAAATAAAACGCTTTCATTGCGTGAAAACATCACTGTTATTTTATATAAAATATAAGCTGTGCGTTTTGTCCATCAATCAGATAAAGTGGCCTCTGATAATAGCAACAGTAGACACCGGCGCACTCTTTCACAATCATCAGAAGGAGAATGACCCGTATAAAGAGAACAAAGAGGGCTTTTCTGTCCCGTGAAGAAAAGTTAGTTTAGGATTAGTTAGAAAAGGGCATGATATTTTGAGTTTTAGCAGATCTTGTTCTTTTCTTGCTCCGTTTTCCTTATTTGTAATATCCGTAAAACAAGCCTTGTTCATATTTTCAAAATAAGGTTGATACAATCCACACCCTGTTTGCCAGAAGCAAGTTCACAACAGGTATTGTGTCGTTTTGTAAGATACATTAGTGTTTAAGCCAGATGAATTTTTAATATTATGTTTATTTATTGTACATCTGAAAAGTATAAAGTTGATAGAGATTTGATGTAGAGTCAAGCGCTGTGTGAACCTGAAAACACACTGCATTGTGAGGACAGACAGGTTTACTAGGACACTGTAGTGTATTAGTTATAGAGGAAACACTGGGACATGAGTGTGTGAACCTGAAAACACACTGCATTGTGAGGACAGACAGGTTTACTAGGACACTGTAGTGTATTAGTTAAATAGGAAACACACGACATGAGTGTGTGAACCTGAAAACACACTGCATTGTGAGGACAGACAGGTTTACTAGGACACTGTAGTGTATTAGTTATAGAGGAAACACTGGGACATGAGTGTGTGAACCTGAAAACACACTGCATTGTGAGGACAGACAGGTTTACTAGGACACTGTAGTGTATTAGTTATAGAGGAAACACTGGGACATGAGTGTGTGAAACTGAAAACACACTGCATTGTGAGGACAGACAGGTTTACTAGGACACTGTAGTGTATTAGTTATAGAGGAAACACTGGGACATGAGTGTGTGAAACTGAAAACACACTGCATTGTGAGGACAGACAGGTTTACTAGGACACTGTAGTGTATTAGTTATAGAGGAAACACTGGGGCATGAGTGTGTGAACCTGAAAACACACTGCATTGTGAGGACAGACCGGTTTACTAGGACACTGTAGTGTATTAGTTATAGAGGAAACACTGGGGCATGAGTGTGTGAACCTGAAAACACACTGCATTATGAGGACAGACAGGTTTACTAGGACACTGTAGTGTATTAGTTATAGAGGAAACACTGGGGCATGAGTGTGTGAACCTGAAAACACACTGCATTGTGAGGACAGACAGGTTTACTAGGACACTGTAGTGTATTAGTTATAGAGGAAACACTGGGACATGAGTGTGTGAAACTGAAAACACACTGCATTGTGAGGACAGACAGGTTTACTAGGACACTGTAGTGTATTAGTTATAGAGGAAACACTGGGACATGAGTGTGTGAACCTGAAAACACACTCAGGGTTTTTCCTGGGTCAAAAATGGTCTTCGGTGGTGGCTGACAGACATGGTCATCCATACACACACACACACACATGCGCACGCACAGTAAAAAAGTTCCCTACCCACGTGATCTGCAAGTGCAATACTGACAAAACATTTTAAATAAATTCAAAGAAAATATGTAATTTTTGCTTCTCTTATTTTGATACCTTGATGTGTTTTTGTTCCTCATTTTTACACTATTTACTGATAGTTGTTTTGGTATAAAATCATATCAATATTAAAAAGTAGTATTAAAAAATGAACAAATAGCCTAATTTTCTGCTATATACAATTTCATAAAATTATCAGCTAGCTAACCACAACTTTGTTCTGGGTTCACTCCAGTCTAAACTAAATGATTTTAGGCTATTTATTTTACTACACATTGTCCAAATAAATAAGCTGAAAGACTGTGGATGATTAAAGCTAATTCTTACTATCCACTCTTGCTAAAGTGGGTAAGCACACTTGTGTTCTCATTTCAAGTGTTCTGAGTAAATGATTCAACTGATTCGTGAGTTCAGTGTTGGACTGATCCGTTCTAACCAGTCGTTAAAATGATTCGGTTCAAAGGAGTCATAATGTGGCGAATCGGACATTGGCTGACGCGCTGTGTGTGAATCCCTTCTGTTAGAACATCGCGAAAGATTTGTCAACACACAGAAAACACTTCATAACCGGATAGGATTTGTTTCACGTTTATTGAAAGTATGGTTTATGTCAGCTGGTCAGAGAATCAGTCAATGTTTTTTGAGCGCATTTCACACCCAGCGGTAATTAAAGGAAAACATCGTCTGATAGCGCCACGTGCAACATGGATTCGGTCTTCCGACCTTTTGATTTTGATTAACGTAATATGTGAAATATTAGAAAGCTAAGAATGCTTATTTTGAAGACAGAGAGCGTGCGAGCGGGGGAGGAGCTCTCTGGTCGTTCTCTGTGACACTCAGTTAACGCAAGGGCAGCGGTCATCTGTTCTACATCACTCCTAAATCACAATAACTCATCAAATAAGGCTTTGGCGGGACAACAATTTGTTTTGGCGGCCGCCAAAAAATTTTCAATGTAGGAAAAACCCTGACACTGCATTGTGAGGACAGACAGGTTTACTAGGACACTGTAGTGTATTAGTTATAGAGGAAACACTGGGACATGAGTGTGTGAACCTGAAAACACACTGCATTGTGAGGACAGACAGGTTTACTAGGACACTGTAGTGTATTAGTTATAGAGGAAACACTGGGACATGAGTGTGTGAACCTGAAAACACACTGCATTGTGAGGACAGACAGGTTTACTAGGACACTGTAGTGTATTAGTTATAGAGGAAACACTGGGACATGAGTGTGTGAACCTGAAAACACACTGCATTGTGAGGACAGACAGGTTTACTAGGACACTGTAGTGTATTAGTTATAGAGGGAACAGAATGCCTTCAGAGTAACCCATGTTTATTCAGTTTGTTTCCAAAAACTACATGTCTAGGTTTAGTCTTATTTTGCAGCTTCTTGAGCTCCAGCGAGTGTCTTACAGCCGTGTTTCTTTTCATCCTCTCCTTTACAGATGAACACAGATGTTGCCTCCACTGAGATATTTACACCCTGTTTGCCAGAAGCAAGTTCACAACAGGTATTGTGTCGTTTTGTAAGATACATTAGTGTTTAAGCCAGTTTGTTTTTTAATATTTTATTTTGTACAGTATCTGAGCACTGGACTTTTGGTTAAATTTTGCAATTAATCCGCAAATCACATGTTCTGAACTGTGGGTCATTTATCAACAGTGCGTAGAAAAGGTTCTATATTTTGTCCTACGAATGAAATTTAAAATGGGCCTAAGTACAATAAAATCTGTATTTATCAAACATGCGCACCACAGTTCTTACGCACATGAGTAAGCACTCAATGTTGATAAATCCCACATGTGCAATTCTTGTTCACGGTCATAAGCATTCGGAAACGCCTCCAATCAACCATATATGGGGACAACACTCCCTTTAAAAATCACGTGATTGTGTTTTTTCCTCACTGCAATTGTGGCGAAGAAGAGGAACTTCACAAACACAGAAGGAGTTGCGCAACGACGTTTAACAACAACAAATTTGCATCATAAATGATTTGCATGTTAACAGAATGAAACCCTTTTCTATTTACATCATCAAATTCGATAGCATGAAAGCCCCATTTTATTCCAGCTTTTTGAGGATTTCGGTAAGGGAACTGGATGTAGGTTGGGTCCAAGGAAATAAATTACATTTGTCACAGCTGTCTTTTATAGGGTTTGACAAAAATTACACATCTTGTTTACACCTACAAAAATGAGACATTGAGTGTTTTATAATTAAAGGAAACAGGACATATGTGATCTGCTTAATGCAAACTGTCTTAAATGCTTTTTATGTGTAGTGTCGCTGTTCTAGCACTAGATTCTCAGCGTAAGCGTGCTCAGAGATGTGCTTATATTTACACACATTTCTACGTCCAAGTTCAAGTTGTTAGATCCCACACTTTGCGTGAAACTGTTCTTTTACGCACTCACTACGCACAGATCTGTGTGTACGCACCATTGATAAATGAGGGCCCTGGTCTGTGCGATCACAGATTACTGCAGGGTGACTATGACAGATGATTGTCAAACCCAGTTTGAATGGAGTGATTGGATAACATTATACTGTAGAAAAAAATTGTCTATTCTTATGATTCCTGAAATGTAATAAAATGTAATAATTTATTTAAATGTTACACATCAATCTTTTTATTTTTATCTGACTGTCAGCTAATAAATGTGTGCTGATGGTTCGAGTACTGTTGTTTGACATCGGGCAGCTCATGATCCGGTGTTTTCAGCTGTGTTCACAGTAAATGAGCTGTTCTGAGATGCTGTATCATGAGCTGCACGTGTGTAAATAAACTCAGCACTGCGTAGGGCTGGCCGATAAAACGATAACGATATGTATCACGATAGACACGTAACCGATATCAATAAAAATGCGTTCGATAAAACGTTCGATAATTTTTTTTTCTTTGTCGGAAGAAACCAGAGGTTGAGAAGCAAGTTTGGTTGCATGAACAAAGGCACTCGCTCTCTGGTAACCTAGCAACGTAGGGCGTGACCCGCTAACAGCCAATCATGTAACAGTATCCTGTCTGGTTGCGCCATATCGTTGTCTCGTGTTGGACTCTTCTGTAACAGAACCGGCGGGGAGTGATAAGTGGAAAATGAGGGCCGCAGCGAGCGAGGAAATTGTTGATAAAACAGGAGAACAAGTCAGCTCGCTAGTATGGCAGTTTTTTAGATTTTATAAGTGTGAACATTTTTTAAATATTAAACATTTCACACTGCAATGCTTTCTTGTTTTTAGTGATGGAAGTGCTGAACATCGTGGGAACATCGACTGATATGAAGAAAAAGCAGAAGTGGCTGCTGTGATTGGGCATTTTGTTTCGTCTGACATGCATTAACTGTAGTTGATGTTTCAGATATCTTCATCTGTGGCAAGATAACCAAAATGTATTGTTGTTCACATTGACTGTTTTAAAGCTCTTCAAAATATTAAATTCAAAACATTAACATGGTTAAAACTTCTGACTTTATTTTAATAACTTGCTCAACTGCTTATTTGCCACCTCGCAGAAGCCTCTTTAATGAAGGGGAGGTATTGTTTCTTTAGAACCCGCGAGGATGTTTCAGTAAAACTTGCAAAGACGATCCGGAGGCAGTCATGCTTCTAATCCAACCACTGTAGCACTACTACAGTATCACTCTAATGGTTTGAATATTTCAAAGGGTTAATTCACCCAAAAATATAATTTACTCTCCCTCATGT
Source organism: Gobio gobio (assembly GCF_949357685.1). NCBI lineage: Eukaryota > Metazoa > Chordata > Actinopteri > Cypriniformes > Gobionidae > Gobio > Gobio gobio. Next base: position 13,235,892 of record NC_137111.1, on the reverse strand, counting down.
CGTTCCAAACCCATAAGACTTTCATTCATCTTTAGCACACAAATGAAGATATGTTTTATGAAATCTGAGAGATTTCTGTCCTTCCATTGAAAGTCTGTTCAACCAAAACTCTGAGGCTTCAAAACGTTCATAAAGAGATGGTCAAATAAATCCATATGAATGGAGGGGGTTAATCCAGTCTTCTGATGAGACACCAGGGGTGTCTAAAGTCGGTCCTGGAGGGCCACTGTCCTGTCCTGCAGAGTACAGCTCCAACCCCTATCAAACACAGCTAAATCAGCTCATCAAGGCATACAGAAGCTTCCGGGCAGGAGTGTTGAGGCAAGATGGAGCTGAACTCTGCAGGACAGTGGCCCTCCAGGACCGAGTTTGGACACCCCTGCTCTGTGCTAAAGCAGCTGTAGCTGGTGTCATCTCCTCATTCTGACATTAAAGGCTTCACTTTCAGTCGAGCATGGTATGATCACTCTACATGACTCCCAGTGTAATCAACAAAGATTCCCAGACTGCACGTGTGGCAGCGGCAGAACGCATGCTTCATGACACTACACTCTGTGATGTTGATATGGGTGCAGTCTTCTCTTTTCTCTCTGTAAAGATTTGATAGTGCGCTGGTTATGTGACCCATTAGCTGGACATGTTTGTGATGGGGAGCACTATTACTACTGTCAGTGAGAGTAACCCAGCTGCTAACTCAGCAGTGAGTGACCCAAAACCTAGTCGTCATAGTGAAAACCACCCAACAAAAAGGACTGAACCCAGCATAGAGGTGCTGGTCATATATAATTAGAATATCATCAAAAAGTTTATTTATTTCACTAATTCCATTCAAAAAGTGAAACTTGTCTATTATATTCATTAATTACACACAGACTGATATATTTCAAATAAATCCCAAATTCAGTATCTCAGAAAATTTGAATATTACTTAAGACCAATACAAATCTCGGCCAACTGAAAAGTATGAACATGAAAAGTATGAGCATGTACAGCACTCAATGCTCATCTGGGGCTGGTTTTGCTTGAACTACTGCAGCGATGCGGCGTGGCATGGAGTCGATCAGTCTGGCACTGCTCAGGTGTTATGAGAGCCCAGGTTGCTCTGATAGTGGCCTTCAGCTCTTCTACATTGTTGGGTCTGGCATATCGCATCTTCCTCTTCACAATACCCCAGAGATGTTCTATGAGCTTAAGGTCAGGCGAGTTTGCTGGCCAATTAAGAACAGGGATACCATGGTTCTTAAACCAGGCACTGGTTGCTTTGGCACTGTGTGCTGGTCCCAGTCCTGCTGGAAAATGAAATCCGCATCTCCATAAAAGTTCGTCAGCAGCAGGAAGCATGAAGTGCTCTAAAACTTCCTGGTATACGGCTGCGTTGACCTTTGACCTCAGAAAACACAGTGGACCAACACCAGCAGATGACATGGCACACCAAAACATCACTGACTGTGGAAACTTTACACTGAACCTCAAGCAACGTGGATTGTGTGCCTCTCCTCTCTTCCTCCAGACTCTGGGACCCTGATTGACTTCATCAGAGAACATAACTTTGGCCACTCAGCAGCTCCAGTCCTTTTTGTCTTTAGCCCAGGCGAGACGCTTCTGACGCTGTCTGTTGCTCAAGAGTGCGACAGCTGAAACCCATGTCTTGCATACGTCTGGTTCTTGAAGCACTGACTCCAGCTGCAGTCCACTCTTTGTGAATCTCCCCCATATATTGAATGGGTTTTGTTTCACAATCCTCTCCAGGGTGCGGTTATCCCTATTGCTTGTACACTTTTTTCTACCACATCTTTTCCTTCCCTTCGCCTCTCTATTAATGAGCTTGGACACAGAGCTCTGTGAACAGCCAGCCTCTTTTGCAATGACCTTTTGTGTCTGGCCCTCCTTGTGTGTCAATGGTTGTCTTCTGGACATCTGTCAGGTCATCAGTCTTCCCCATGCTTGTGTCGCCTACAGAACTAGACTGAGAGACCATTTAAAGGCCTTTGCAGGTGTTCTGAGTTCATCAGCTGATTAGAGTGTGTCTTCAATATTCAACCTTTTCACAATATTCTAATTTTCTGAGATTCTGAATTTGGGATTTCTCTTAGTTGTCAGTTATAATCATCAACATTAAAAGAAATAAACATTTGAAATATATCAGTCTGTGTGTAATGAATGAATAAAATATACACGTTTCACTTTTTGAATGGAATTAGTGAAATAAATAAACTTTTTGATGATATTCTAATTATATGACCAGCACTTTATAATATAATCCAAACAATAAACCTTAAAGCTAAAGGTCTGTTTCGGTTTCATGGGTGATATCAGAGTACAAACCTTTCTGGCTTCGTTTTTGTGTAGTGATAATTCATGTCAAAGACATCTCACAGTCCCAGTAAACCCATCTGTCTTTGCAGTGCAGTGTGTAGTCATGTTTCGTTGTATATGCTAATGAACTGTGATGTCATTGTGACATCACATAGTCCTTGTAAACCCTTTGTCCTCATAATCCTGGTTTTTGTCTTCTAGGACACACGTCCTTGTAAGTCAGCAAAAAATCAGGGTGCCATGTATCATGTTTTATAAAGTTTAAATAAATAATAAAGTTTGTGTTTTGAACCCAGGATTTTTTTAAAGCATTTCCATTTTTATTTGAAAGCTCTAGCATTAAAGGAAGTCATAGTCCCCCTAAACCACCTTTTTTTCTGGTTTGAAGAAATTGTCCTTATAAGTCATGCTAACCTGTATGTGTGTGTGTGTGATGTGTGATGTGTAGGTTTAGGGGTAATGTAGGGGAATAGAATGTACAGTTTGTACAGTATAAAAACCATTACACCTATGGAATGTCCTCATAATGTAGTTGCACCAACGTGTGTGTGTGTGTGTGTGTGTGTGGATGTGTGTGTATGTGTGTGTGTGTTTGTGTGTGTGTGAAAAAAGCAGTGTAAATGTGCAAATGCCGGCAGCATTTAAATAGAGTTTTAAATAGAGATATAACCTGCCTCTCTCTCTGTCTTTTTGCCTTCTGTTCTCTCTCTGTGTGTGTGTTAGAGGATAACCGACGGGCCGGGCAGGGTTCGGACAGATATTTAGAAATAATGTTCGGGTTCGGGCCGGGCTCGGTCACGTCAGCGCGATAAGGCATTGAGCATTTGAAATTTAAAACAGCTTATTATGTAGGTAGCTAATGGGCCTGTTTTACTTGATGCAAATGTATGTTTTCTGTGATGGGTAGGTTTAGGGGTGGTGTAGAGGGATAGAATGTACAGTTTGTACAGTATAAAACCCATTAAGTCTATGGAATGTCCACTGCCTGTCCTTCCCCTCCCCCTGTGTGTGTGTGTGTGTGTGGGGGGGGGGGGTCTCTCTCTCACTCTCTGTGTGTGTGTGTGTGTGTGTGTGTGTGTGTGTGTGTGTGTGTGTGTGTGTGTGTGTGTGTGTGTGTGTGTGTGTGTGTCTTTCTCTCTTGATGATGATAATTTAACCCTTTCATATAGGCTATCACAAATAACTATCACTTCAAATAAAAAACATCATGTGATGTGTTTGCCAAGATCACATATGATGCATATGTCTTTAAATTAATGATTTACTGATATAATATAAATTTGTTTAGTGTAAATTTCACATGATTTTATAAAAGTGGCTGTGTATAATAAACTTCCATAAAATGTAGACACACATCTTACTCTTACCTGACACTGATATTAAATTAATCTTTGCTGTTTCTGTGATTTGGCTCCATTTATTTATTTTGTAATTTTTTTTATTTTTATTGGACCACCCATATGGAAATGAAAGCATGCTTTATGGTGCATAAGATTGGTGCACAAACGGTAGCTAAGGTAGGTCAAAAACACATGAAGAGAAGTGTTAGGATAATACAACAGCAGCATTCGAACAGTATTCTGAACTCATTACAATTTGACCTTTGTCATCATCTGACATGAAATTAATTTAAATTTAATTGATCTCATAGATATGGCTGTTGTGGTTTGTGGTCATGGCAGCACCAACTGCTGCAGTTAATGTGGTGAATTCAGATGACTTTGACATAGTCCTTTTATGTTTTCCCATTTTAAATGCCTATTGCCTGCCGTGCACAGTTAAGCTGATGCCACCGGCGTGGCGGTGTCACCGGCTTGGGCCCGTCATCGCTGTGATTGTTTCAGAGCAGCTTCACAGTGTTAACAGGAAAATAATGCAACAGAATTTGATTCGGCCGCTCAGCCGCTCTGGAGAAAACAGTGATGTCATCCAGCTCATTTCAGTTCTCATATAGTGTCACTGCAGGCAGATCAATAATATAGTTGAATATTAACTGTCCCCAACTAAGCAAGCCAAAAGCAACAGAGGCAATGGTGGCAAGGAACCAAAACTCCATCAGGTGACAGAATGAAGAAAAACTTGGGAGAAACCAGGCTGTATTGCATTTGAAATGCCCTCTCACCCCATTACAGCCCAATCCATCAGGTTAATGGTATTTTGTATGGGTGGTTCCTCTGGTGGCCAAATATGTATGGTTTAATTTAACAGAATAACTTTTTTGTGCCTTTTTGGGGGTTTTGCAGCCACTATGCCACTATGCCTGTAAATTCAACTTTGCTTCTGATGTCCACTCTGAATTAGCATAAAAGCATGCTAAGGCAGTAGGACATACTGTATCGAGATTCATGACACATCAGTATCAGTGACTAGAGATGAGATGGGTCATAGTCACAGCTTTTGCTGCCAATATAAAATTAAGTAACATTGTGAAAATTGTGATAATTGTTATTCACTTTGCAACTAATTTACTTTTCTTCTTTTTTTATTGAACATTGGTGTATTTTATCATATTGCAGGTACTGTTGTTTTACTGTTGTTTCAATGTCAATGTCAAGCTTTTGATTTTGTGTGAATGGTTTCCCAGTTTAGATTGTGAATGGTTAAAATGTCTCCACGATCTGCCTTAGAAGAGAGGTGATAGTATTGTGCTTCAGTGCATTCTATCAGTTGCAGTTTTGGTATTTTAGATCTGTGCAGCAGAGTGACAGCAGCCTAATAAACCCATTGTTGTTGGTCATTAATGTTAATCAAACAACATAATGCAGAGAGAAAATCATCACTCACTGCTTTTGACTGAATAACTTCAGTAGCTTTAATAATCAGTGTATATTTAATTCATACAGGGAAGTCTATATAGTGTTTTATTTTTCCATTTGTTTATTACATTTCTAAATTGAATGCTATTGTTACAGTAAATACACCTACTGTTGCTGAAAATATGCACTGTTTATTTACATCTGTACAGTATCTTATATTGAATTATATCTTTGTTATTATTTATAATAACTAGGGGTGTAACGATACACCAAAGCCACAGTTCGGTTCGTATCACGGTTTTGGAGCCTCGGTTCGGTTCTGTTTGCTGTGGGGCAGGGTTCATGGCAGGGCACCAGCATTAATAACACTAGATTCTCTTTTTTTAACTTAATAATAACAACAACAACAACAACAACAACAATAATTTGACTCATTAACTTTATTTGTATAACTTTATAAATTGGCTTCATGTTTTCTTTAGAACAGTTAGCATACCTGAGTAAACTAAAATGAAATAAATGCCTCCACTGTAGACTAGTCAGAAATAAACTGGTTTATCTACAAATTTTACTATACATTTAAAATGTTAAATTAAGGTCTAAGTCCTTCATCAAAAACAACCTCATGTCATATATATAGGGTCTAGGTATATATATATCTCTTCAGGTCATTGACCAGGTCCTGCCGTGTAGTTCTGGGCTGATCCCTCACCTTCCTAATGATCATTGATGCCCCACAAGGTGAGATCTTGCATTGTGCCCCAGACCGAGGGAGATTGACCGTCATCTTGAACTTCTTCCATTTTCTAATAATTGCGCCAACAGTTGTTGCCTTCTCACCTAGCTGCTTGCCTATTGTCCTGTAGCCCACCCCAGCCTTGTGCAGGTCTACAATTTTATCCCTGATGTCCTTACACAGCTTGCTGGTCTTGGCCATTATGGAGAGGTTGGAGTCTGTTTGATTGAGTGTGTGGACAGGTGTCTTTTATACAGGTAACGAGTTCAAACAGGTGCAGTTAATACAGGTAATGAGTGGAGAACAGGAACAGGAACAGGAACAGGAGAACAGGTCTGTGAGAGCCGGAATTCTTACTGGTTGGTGGGTGATCAAATACTTGTATCATGCAATAAAATGCAAATTAATTATTTAAAAATAATACAATGTGATTTTCTGGATTTTTGTTTTAGATTCCGTCTCTCACAGTTGAAGTGTACCTATGACATCCTGTTTATGGGGTCATCTACAATACTTACATTGTTTCAGTACCTGTTTTCCCCCTCTGTCTGAATGCTCTGTTTTAGTTTTGGTTTCTTTAAAACGCACCTTCCAAAAAGCTTAGAGTGTGTGTTGGAAATGTAACTTACCATATGTGGCAAGTGTCCGCTCCGGAGGCTTCCTGAGGCACTGTAAACACTACTGTAACTACACATTAAATGCACCAGGAGAGAATAAGTGGTGAGAAGTGGTAAGTGGTCATTTACCAATGAATATTTTACAATGACTGATGAATGAACTGAGACATCATTAAATCAAGTCATTAAATCATGTAAATCAAGGCCATAATACATTCTCATAAATGACATTTGCTATGCTGTTGATTAGTAAACAGTTCAAATATATAAAAAAAATGTTTTAAAGGCAACGAACAGTAAGTACTTAAAGAAATAGAAGAATATGAAGAGGGGTGCACATAAGTCATGCGCATACAAATTGTGCTGGGTAAATAAATTCAGACCATTAATTTGCGTACCAACATGGTTGACAGCTGTTAATTCACAATGACCATTTTAGATCGACTAACTGTAATACGGTATAAGATTTCAATTTTAACTGAATGCTTAATAAATCGTCTCGGTTACGTATGGTAACCCTCGTTCCCTGAAGGAGGGAACGGAGACGTACGTCGGTATTACCGACGAATTGGGATCACTTTAGAGAGCCCCTATCAGCTTCGAGATTTAGAGAACAGGCCAATGGGCCATTGGCGTGCGAGATTTGCATCTCGCGCTCCGCCCCGCGCCGCGGGTATAAACAGGAAGCGAGAGCATCGCACTGACGTTTTTCACTGAGGAGCCGAACTAGTGACTCGGCCATGTAGTGATGGTAAGGAACTGTGGCGACGGGACGTACGTCTCCGTTCCCTCCTTCAGGGAACGAGGGTTACCATACGTAACCGAGACGTTCCCTTTCAGTCGGTCACTACGACGTACGTCGGTATTACCGACGAATTGGGATCCCTATGGAAAACGCCACAGTTACTACCACTTCCAGCGCCCAGCGAGAGCCCCTCAGACCCCGTTCTGATGCGGGCGGGGAAATTCACGCAGGGAGAGTCACACTGCTGTTCCGCAAGACCCATTCAGCAGACTTATTGGATAACGCTGGGAAAGCGTGCCCAAAGGACGCTGCGGGAGCCACATCATGCCCGGAGGGAGTTACCATGTGGAGAGAACACGTATGGGCTGGCCGTGGGCAGCACAACATACGGAAGTCCCAGAGGTGGCCCCGGCCTATACAGGCGGGGGACGACACCGAACTGAGACGGCAGAGGAACTCTGCCAAGGGAAAGACACGAGCTCATCGTAGGGAGCTGTACCGTGGAGAATACACGTATGGGACCGCCGTAGGGGTCACGACATACGGACCCCAGTCCGACACAAGTTCCACCAATGCATACAAGTGCCAGACCTGGCGTCAGACGCTCCACATCCGACTGCCGAGGGGTGTGGAGGACTCAACAGGGTTCGCCAATCCTGGGGAACTCGACTGGAGAAAATAAGCGCACGTATCCGTTCCATGGGGAAGGGAATGGCGCAGCAAGCTGACACTTAGAACGGGCACTTCAGCTGCTGACTATGGGAAGCGAGCACACGAGAAGCCACCGGTTCTACACGTAGGCTATAAAACCTAGCGAACGTGTTAGGTGTCGCCCAGCCCGCAGATCTACAAATATCTGTCAGCGAGGCGCCACGAGCCAGCGCCCAGGAAGAAGCAACACCCCTAGTGGAGTGGGCTCTTAACCCGAGCGGGCAGGGCACGTCTTGGGCTTCATAAGCCAAGACGATGGCAACCACTATCCAGTGGGCCATCCTCAGCTTGGAGACAGCCTTTCCCTTCTGCTGTCCTCCGTAACAGATGAAGAGCTGCTCTGAGGTCCTAGGTCCTAAGCTTTGCGTTCTGTCAACATAGACGCGCAGGGCGCGAACTGGACAGAGAAAAGCCAGGGCTGGGTCTGCCTCCTCCGAAGGTAGCGCTTGCAGGCTCACCACTTGGTCCCGGAAGGGAGTAGTGGGAACCTTGGCACATATCCAGGCCGGGGTCTCAGGGTTACCTGAGAGTCACCTGGCCCGAATCCCAGGCACGATTCGTCGACCAAAATGCCTGCAGGTCCCCTACCCTCTTAACTGAGGCCAATGCAATCAGAAGTATTGTCTTTAGAGACAAGATCTTAAGCTCCGCTGACTATAAAGGCTCAAAGGGCGCCCTCTGAAGTGCGTCAGCACCAGAGTCAAGTCCCAAGAGGGTATAAAGGGAGGACGAGGCAGATTTAATCTCTTCGCCCCCCCAGGAACCTGATGATCAGATCGTGCTTGCCTAATGAATTAACCATTAACCAGGTCATGATTGCGCTATAGCGGCAACATACACCTTGAGGGTGGAGGGAGACAGCTTTCGCTCCAACCCGTCTTGAAGAAAAGAGAGCACAGATCTGACCCAACACTTTCGGGGGTCTTCTCGGTGAGAAGAGCACCAGTCGACGAACAGGTTCCACTTCAACGCATATAGCCGTCTCGTAGAGGGGGCTCTGGCGGAAGTGATGGTGTCAACTACCGCTTGTGGTAGGTCACCTAGAACCTCCGCATCCCGTCCAGGGACCAGACATGGAGTTTCCAGAGGTCCGGACGCGGGTGCCACAGGCTGCCGCGTCTCTGAGTCAGGAGGTCCTTCCTCAGAGGAATGGGCCAAGGAGGTGCTGTCGCGAGGAGCACTAGTTCCGGGAACCAAGTCCTGTTGGGCCAGTACGGAGCTACCAAGAGGAGCTTGCTCCTCGTCCTCCCTGACCTTGCACCGTGTCTGTGCAAGAAGGCTCACTGGGGGGGAACGCATATTTGCGTAGGCCCCGGGGCCAGCTGTGTGCCAGGGCATCCGTGCCGAGGGTTCCCCCGGGCAGGGAATAGTACCACTGGCAGTGGGTCGTGTCGGGGCGGCAAACAGATCGATCTGTGCGGCCCCAAGCGACTCCAAATCAGCTGGACCACCTGGGGGTGGAGTCTCCACTCCCCGGGCAGCACTGGCAACAGTGAGCTCGTCGGCCGCACGATTGAGCGGGCCCGGAATGTGGATGGCACGAAGGGACCTCAGATGCTTCGGACTCCACAGAAGGAGATTGCGGGCGAGTTGGGACATGCGGCGGGAGCGTAGACCACCCTGTTTCATGATGTACGCAACGGCCGCAGTGCTGTCCGTCCGGATCAGAACGTGCTTGTCTTTGAGCGACCCTTTGAGGTGGCTGAGAGCAAGACGAACCGCCAGCAACTCCAGGCAATTGATATGCCATTGCAGTTGGGGCCCCGTCCACAGACCCGATACTGCAAGCCCGTTGTACGTGGCACCCCAGCCCGTGGATGAGGCATCCCTGGAGACAACAGAATGCCTGGACACTTGTTCTAGAGGCACTCCTGCCCGTAGAAATGAAGGGTCCGACCACGGGCTGAAGGTTTGGCGGCATCTCGGCGTCACTTGGACACGGAGGGACCCGCTGTGCCACGCCCATCTCGGGACTCGGTCGTGTAGCCAGTGTTGAAGCGGTCTCATATGGATCAGCCCTAGCGCCGTTACTGCGGCTGCTGCTGCCATATGCCCCAGGAGCCTCTGAAATCATTTCAGTGGAACCGCTGTACTGCTTTTGAACGTATTCAAGCAGCTCAACACCGACTGGACGCGCTCCTCGGTGAGGCGCGCTGTCATGGCGACCGAGTTGATCTCCATCCCGAGAAAAGAGATCCTCTGTACGGGACAGAGTTTGCTCTTCTCCCAGTTGACCCGAAGACCCAACCGGCTGAGGTGCCGAAGCACCATGTCCCTGTGTTCGCACAACTGTTCCCGCGACTGGGCAAGAATCAGCCAGTCGTCGAGATAGTTGAGAAGACGAACACCACGCTCTCTCATGGGAGCAATGGCCGCCTCTGCGACTTTCGTGAAGTCACTGGGCGACAGGGACAGCCCGAAGGGCAGGACTTTGTACTGACATGCCCGTCCGTCGAAAGCAAAGAGTGGAAACGGTCTGTGTCGAGGGAAAATCGAGACATGAAAGTACGCGTCCTTCAGGTCGATCGCTGCAAACCAATCCTGGGGACGGACGCACCTGAAGATGCGTTTCTGCGTTAACATTCTGAACGGCATCCTGTGGAGGGAACGGTTCAAGTAAGGCAGGCCCAAGATTGGCCGTAACCCGCCGCCTTTCTTGGGTACAATGAAGTACGGGCTGTAGAACCCGGACTTCATATCGGTTGGAGGGACCGGCTTTATCGCGTCCTTCGCCAGTAGGACAGCGATCTCCGCCTGAAGCACGGGGGCATCCACCCACGCAATAGACGTGAAGTGAACGCCCCCGAACCTGGGCGGACGCCGGGCGAACTGAATCGCAAGCCGAGTCTAATGGTACAGACGACCCAGCAAGACGGGCTGGGGAGCGCTAGCCAGGCCCCCAGAGACCGAACAAGCGGGGTCATCGGTACCACAGACGTACCCGCAGCAGGGCAGCGAGGCGGAATGCAGGGACCCCAGGACAACATGGGAGTGGTCCGTGTAGGGGTCTGGGTCTGACACACGACCTGCATCCGCTGAGGGGGTGCGCGAGTGTGGGAAGGCCGCTTGAGTGCGTTCCCACAACCGGCACCCCCTGCTGGCGATTTGGAGAGGCACCAGAGGCTGACAAGGCATGGGAGCGTTGTACACCGCCCAGCGCGCTCTCCAAATGAAGGAGGGGCTGAGCGTGGCAAGGCTTTGTGGTGTTGCACACGGTCTGCCTCACCTCCTTCCTCAGCGGGGAACAAGAGCGGTGAGGCATAGCGTCGCGCACTGTCGTCCACACACCGCTGAGAAGAGGGGAATGAGAGTGGCGAGGCTTGTAGCGTCACACACTGCCATTCTCGCCCTCTTGTGGGGAGGGGAATGAGGGCGGCGAGGCTTGTAGCGTCACACGCTGCCATTCCTGAACTCCCGAGACCCAGAGATATTGGAACTGTTCTTCTCTTTTTTTTATTATATATATATATATATATATATATATATATATTTTTTTTTTTTTTTTTTTTTGGGTACCACTGGCTGTTTTTAACCCCAGTGGTGGAACAGAATTACTAATGGTTTTTACCCGGCCCTCCTCCGGGGGAAGAACAGTCCCGAACCAAATCCGGGTCAATGGTGTTTCTGGACATCGTCTAGCCAAGGGCCAGCGCTGTGCGCAGCTCAACCTCGGCTGAGAACTACCCTCATGCCCTAAGCAGGGCGGAGGTGGCCTGCCAGTGGCACTGCCACCCCACCGATGAGGGTAGTGAGAGAGAGGAAAACTTTATACAGATTATGGCCCTATTGGTGTTCCATATTTTGGCACCAATAGTTCCATAATGCAAAAGCCTTTCAACGCACATCCGGGAAAGGCAAGGGGCAGGCAAGGCGATTTACGCGTTGCACTATGCCTCAGCCACCCGGGAAAGCATGGCTGTCGAGTATGAATCGGATTCAGCACGAGCGCCCACTATTATAGTGGGAATCTCAGCATCATCTTCATTTTCAACACATAACAGCCCTCTCTCCGATGCAGCGATTGACATCTGTCCTCTGCTACAGCCCCAAACGAAACGCTAGGTCCTTTTTTTATTTATTTATTTTTTTATTTTTTTATTTTTTAGGACCAGCAATCCCATCTGTAAGCTACCAGCAGACATGTGAGACAGTGGGCGTGGCCGTGAGACGGCACACGGCGCGCTGAACACTCAAGCCCTTATGAAAAAGGCAAGACGAACAGCGCGCCGACGTGGCTATGCTCTCATTAGAGAGCATAGACCACCCACAAACACAGTCTCAACATGCGTAGCCACAGAGTGACGCACGCTGAGCTGCCGTGGCAACCCGCGCTGTCACTCGGCAGCTAGACGGCACACGGCGCGCTGAACACTCAAACACTCAAACCCTCACGCGGAAGGCGAGATGACCAGCGCGTCGACGTGATCCCGTTCCACTGAGAGAACACGGATCACCCACGAACACAGTCTCAACATGTTTATGCGAGAGGGATCGTGGCCGTCAGGACAGGAAACAACCGCATCCAGAAACGCACGAGTGGAATGACGTCTTGAAAAAGACGCAGTGTCACACCCGTGTTGCTCTTTTGTGAGGAAACGCTCTTTAAACAGTGCTGAAGCACCCAGGGGAAGACCGCGGCAACACACAGGTGGTAAGTGCAGTCCTGTGATTGCGCTCACTGAAACAAACGCCCTCACCAGAACGACAGTTGCTGTGAGAACAGCAGTTTGTTATGCTGATGCAGCGGTGAACATGCGGTCGCACTGATTGTGCCTTTTCGCCAACACAGAGCGTCCTTCTCGTTCTCTGGAGCATCTCTCTTGCAAATAGGCTTTCTTTTAGAAAAGCAGGCTTGCTTCATCAACGCAGTTCGGCTCCGAAGTGAATGACGTCAGTGCGATGCTCTCGCTTCCTGTTTATACCCGCGGCGCGGGGCGGAGCGCGAGATGCAAATCTCGCACGCCAATGGCCCATTGGCCTGTTCTCTAAATCTCGAAGCTGATAGGGGCTCTCTAAAGTGATCCCAATTCGTCGGTAATACCGAGGTACGTCGTAGTGACCGACTGAAAGGGAACTGCCGGTTTCAGTGCAAAACGCAAAGTTGTGACATTCAAACGGCAGTACTTACTTCCAAGCAACCGGCCAAAATAAAAGCTTGCTGATTTTAGGTTCGAAAATTTAGAAAATTCATATTTAAAAAATGAAAATGTAAATATTAGTATTTTATTTTTAAGTGGACTATAAAATAATTTTATTTTTATTTAATACTCTTTTTTTATATAATAGTCTTATCACACTTTTTTTTTATTTAATATTTTAAATATTATTATTATTAAACTAACTAAATAAACTGCAATAATGCTATTATAAATTATTTAATTTTGTTATTGTTATATTTAATGGGTCACACTATGTGCAGTGTGAGAACCACACAAAACAACTTGTGCACCCAGATATGAAATTGTTTGTGCGCTAGAAAAACAAATTCCTTGCCGGCTGCAAGGTTATGATGCATTGGGTCTCACACACTTTGGCCATAATGAATGCTGAGGAAGTCTCACACACACACACACACACACACACACACACACACACACACACACACACACACACACACACACACACACACTTCAACGTTGAACTTTTTTTTTTATACTTTAAGAAACAAAATAACCAGGCTATTCCAGTTTTCCTTGACAGTAAAAACACCTCTGCTTGCTTATTGCTGTAAGCGAGCCTGAATTTAGGTATATTTATCCAGTCAATTATTATATTGGTGCATATAAATATTAGGTAACACTTTATAATAACTGCACAGTCTGCATGCTATGAATAGTTAAGCATTAGTAAATAGTCAATTCATCATTTATAAAGCATTAATAGACATTAGTAAGCAGTTTATAAATACGACTGTACATTTTTTTGTTCTTGATTTTTAAGCATATCTAAAATGCGTTTAATAATTGTATTTTCATACTTTATTACTGATCAATTTATAATTTATAAATTAAGTATTACATTCTTTTCAAAACAGTTATTTAGGAGTTGTGAGTGGTTCATAAGAGCATTTATTTAAATATACATAGGCCTACATCTTATTATTTAGACATATAGCAATAGTTGCTCCTTGTGTTAATAAATGCTTTATTAACATGTATTCCTGAAATGCATGAGTAATTCAAGTAGTTATAAAATATTTTTGTGAGATCATTTAAAGTGAGGACTATTTATGCCTCATAAAGCTTTCACAAAGGAGATGTAAATTCTCAGTTATCTTCTAAACAGAAAAAGGAAACAAACAACACAGAGTGATACAGAACATATAAATATTTATTTCAAGATGCAAAAAATGAAACTGTACAACTGTACACTTGATATAACATGAAAAATAAACCTCTGAAATATCATATAAATAAAAAAGGAACTAAACAAGCAACACAATCTACAAAATGAACAGAAAAGAACTAAATAAGAAATCAAGTTAATATAAATAAAAAATAAGTAACAAAATAAATATATACGTCAAAAAAATAAGATACAAAATGAACTCAAAATAAGCCTTTGTGGAAGCTCCTTTATGAAAGCTTTACAAGGCATAAATAGTCCTCACTTTAGATGAGCTCACAAAAATAGTTAACTGACAACTACTAAATGTTTTATAACTACCTGAATTAATCATAAAAAATACAGTAGGAATATGTGTTAAGCATTTATTAACACACTGAGTAACTATTTATATATGTCTAAATAATAAGATGTATACATGTACATTTAAATGGTTTTTAATCATTTACTCACACATTCCAAATGATCTTATTAACCACTGCCAACTCCTAAATAACTGGTTTGTAAATAATGTAATACTTAATTTAGAAATGATAAATTGATCAGTAAAAAAGAATAAAAATAGAATTATTAAACACATTATTGATATGCTTATAAATCAAGAACAAAGCTTTTATAGCTGTATTTATAAACTGATCACTAATGTCTATTAATGCTTTATAAATGATGAATTGACTATTTACTAATCATTAAATAATGATTCACAGTGTGCAGTTATTGTACAGTGGTACCATATACTGTTCTTATTTGTCACCCATTCCATTTAGTGCAAAACAGTGGTAATTTAATATTTAAATATAGACTACAGTTTTACTTTTTATTATTGCTGTATTTTACATACAAATTATTAATTATCCACCCTCAGCATTCAGTTGTACAATGAGTTACCATCAATTGCAAATTTTAGTTTGTTAGTTTGTCAGCAGGTGATTTAACTCAGTCAGCAAGTCTGTAACAGAATGACGTTCAAGGCCACAATCTAATGTATTACAAATGCTCAGAAATCAATGGTGTCTTGCAGACCCTCAACTTATTGTGTGAGCATTTATATTTTAAAGTATGCAGCAATATTTCATTGACGCCCCCATGCATTGTCGTTCAGATCATGCCATCCATATATATCCCGCAGGTTTCCCAGCAGCCTTTAGAGTGGAGCTTATGGGCCATTACACCCAACTAATTGTAATCTATTTGCCTGCAGTGTTGAGTGCCACAGCAGTATACTGAATGAATGTTGTACCCCTCAGCAATATTCACTCTCTTATTACTGAAATCAGGATGGCAATATTTGCTGATTTAATCAACAGCGCCATACTGCAGTTAAGGTTACAGGGTATTTCCTGTGTCACAGTTGGAAAGAAACAACTTTTTAGATGTAACACTTATGAACTATGTGTGAATAATAATAATTATTATCAATAATTATGAACAAAGTAACCATTTTAGTTTTTCTTTAAGTCCTGTTGTGCTTTAAAGAGGAAAATTATATATCATATTCATGTGCATCTTCAGCCCAAATTTGTTTTACTACAAAAATAATTTTCTTAATTATGATTTATAATTATTTTAAACTTCAACATAAATGTTGCGGCATCCTTAAAACTTGATACTTTGAAAAAAAAGTCTAAATATACTATAATATTTGAAAGAATATTATTTGACTTTTTTTTTCTTGTTATAAATAGTGAGGTTTAGATATGTGTAAAAAAAACTTTCCAAGGTGGTAAGAAAAAAAAAAAAAACTTCAAGTTATATTCTCTGAAAGCAAGTCTTATTTTATACCCTTTTGTTCAAATAAATTGATCTTGGTTTAAGTAGTTATTGTTATTGTTTTTAGTATTATTATTGGTAGTAGAGTATTTAGATGTTAAGTATAGATGTTTATGTATTTTGACTGGAATACAAGGCAAAAGTACTGATCATTAAAATATGTTTGTTTAAAAATATAATTCGTCACCATACTTTTTTTTTGTTTATCCACTTAAGAAGTCTTAGGACACCATGCAGCGGTATTAGAAAAAAATATATACAGTCAAAACTAAAATTATTCACACCAGATATCATTTTTTTACTAGTGAGTGCAGGGGCCCGTTCTTCGTACCTCGCTAACTCAGTTAGCCGGATTTGATTGTTGACGATTTGGCATGATCTTGGATTGTTTGGTTCTTCGACGCTCATCCTGGACTTGCTGTCATAGCAACAGGTCCGTTAGCTTAAACCTGCTCGCGAGCAGGCTTATTTCATGTAAACAGGATTAGATTGCATCTTGAGGTGATACTTAAAATCTGTCCCAGCCACTGCTACTTTATTACAAGAGTTCATTACTGAACCAGGGGCAATACTAATCATTTTAAATAATAATAATATACAAATTTTTAAATTGTATATGTATATGAGAATGAATATAATATTATAATGTTGTGTATAATACTATAGACACAGCCACTTGATTGAGCGATTTATTTGTGATGGAATAATTACTTTATAATTTTATTGGAGGTTTGCACACATGTTGTACAGTTCATCTGAGCCGTGCATTAATTTAAGTGATGACGGATATTATGGGATGGCTTGATGCAGCGCAGGAGATGCAGAGAATTTGATCTTGATCCTTGAAAACTTTAATACTGTCACGTTACAAATCTGCTTCAAATTGAATTAAAAATTGAATTACAACATTGAAATAAAAATGTAAAGGGTGTACAAATACTGTATAAAATCGTGAATAATTGGTAATCATGTAAGAAAAAAAACATTTATCATTGATCTATTATAACTTTTATGTTGGTTTGGTCGTTTAGCCATTTCCTTATAAAGCTCCAGATATTCGTGTTTTTTTTTTGTGTAATTTGCCAAGTTTTTTGCCAGGTGGCTTTTTTAATTATATGATGTCATTAGGTTGCTCTCTTGACGCCAGCCAATTGCTGCATTGCTGATCATGGTTTCTAGTATCAATGCATCTGCCCTCTTCAGGGAAAACAAGAACGCACAGTGATCTTAGATCATTCAATCCAGATATTTAAATCCAATCCGCAAATTCGTTTGAAGAATCAAATTAGCCAGACATCAGTTATCACGATTAAAAGATCTGGGATCTGTCAAATCATCTCAGATGTATTAAGCGAGGTACGAAGAACGGGCCCCAGGACACTATAGTTAATTCATGTCAGTGAGGATAGCAAAATAAAGTGAACTATGACATATCATACCCAAAAATTCTTCATACAGTGGACTACCAGTACAATTTATAAAAGTTGGGACCAAAATTAATAATAGTGACCCTTTACACCACAGACTGAACAAAATGAAGCATTGCTTGGTAATTGGTTGACCAACATTGGTATTATCTAATTGTGTACCTAAATTTAACAGCTGACAGCTGATTGGTTGATTGTAATCCATTACATACCTTTCTATCAAAGTTATCTGACATTATCAAGATGAATTTGTTCTGACACAGTTTAACTCTGAGTTCTTGTCATATTTTATTACCATCTTCTAAACTATAGAGAATAAACTGATAATGTGAGCAAATATTGAAGGTGTCTGAATAAATCTTGGTTTGACTGTATATAGTAGCAGTTCTAAACCTCTCTAACTTATTATGCTGCGTTCACACCAAATGCGAATAAAGTGTCAAAATTGCGTCTACTGCGCCTAGTTGGACGCTTTAACATTTTGAATCCATTCGCGTGTCCACAGCGAATTGGGCACGCGTATAAATTGAGCATTTGAAGCGAAATAGATGCGCGTTCAAGGCGCCCCAGGAGCCGCGCCTGGATGACAGCTCACTCTCACTCATGTATGTATATTTTAGGCTACAATAAAACGTAATATGTCATTAAACACCACTCTGCCTCTTTTCATTTTCATTAAAAAAATATTAAACATTAATAGCCACACAAATGTGGTTCAGGCAACGCATACCTGGATCATCTTCACTGAATGTATATTTATAACAAACGAAATATAAAACACAACCATGCCTCTTTTCATTTACATTTAAAAATAAAATAAAATAAAAATTAACACATTAACATGTGGTTCAGAAAATAAGTGTGCATATATGATTATCACTGTAATAAAATTAAATATGACATAAAACACGACCCAGTCTAAAGTTAAATAGCCTAAAAAAATAAAGTTATGAAACTTCACTTTGCCCTCAGTCAAAACGATTCGGCAATCAACAAATTATAGATTCATGAGACCAAAGATCGCCCGGAGACATCAGAGCCAACGGAAAATGTCAGAAGGACTAGCCGAGGTAAGGCTGCTCTCGCCGGGGTTAACAAGCGCTGAGCGCCGCTGATCGACTAGATCTCACAACTCCGAGAACGGCAGATAAAAAATTCTAATCACCACGTTGACAGGAGCAAGCAGGCTCGCAGCGCGAATTGACGCCAAAGTTCAGATTTTTCAACTCGGGCGTCAGACGCGAATTAGCTTCAAACGCGTGAATGCACAAAATGCACCACTCTCCCAAGGCGCTCAATTCACGTCAAATTCGTGTGAAATTCCCGTCAATCGTGCGAAATGGACGCGCAAATGAGGCGGAATCGCTTCCATCGTGCTGCGCGAAACATCGCTGCAGGACCTCCAGACACGCGTCAACGTGCCTTTCCATTGACTTAACCCCTATGAGTCTGAGCTGTTTTGGGGCCCTTTAAAAGTTTTGACATGCTCTTACATTTGTGTTTTTTTCAGCTGCTTATAAACACATTAATGGCAAAAGTGTAATTACACTGTATTCAGCACAAACTGGGCTACCATAATATGTGAACAACATGTATGTACATGCTTGTATTTTTGAGAGAAAAATGTTTATGCACGGATTTTGAAAAAACAAAAAAGTTTGTTTTAAAATTAAGGCCTCAAAACACACTATAGATATCTGTTCCCAAGACTTTTGACTCCTGTCTGTATTTGTATAGAGTTTTTTCTTTAAACTGATGTGAGAATCATTGAGCCAACTCATTCACATAAAACAATTCACTGATTTAAAATTTGTAAGACAGTTTCTCTTCACAAAGCCAATATGCGAGGAGGCGTGATATCTAATGAATAATGATGAGATAGCACCTGAGATAACAAAGGACTCGCATTAATGAGCTGCATAATGAATGAGCTTCAGGTAGGCCTGTGACAGAGAGCAACAGAGCAAAGGAAATATGTATTTTTTGTAGTTTATTTTATTTGGAATGTAGTCAACAAAGGCCTATTGTATTTTAAATGATCAGAAGATTTGACTACACTGCAACAAATGCTCTTCTTATTTGGTATTTGTTCTTGTTTCCAGTCCAAATATTTAAAATTCTTAAATCAAGATTAATTTACTAGATAAGTACAAATGTCTGGGGGGAAAATCAAAATGAAGTGAGTTTTTGCTAAGTTAGTTAGTTAGGTTAACTTTATTGTCCCCAAGGGGAAATTCTGCTTGGGCACAGTGCAGAGTTGCTTCATAAAGGTAGACCAGATAACTTAAAACAATCTATATTCTCTGCCACAACAATTTATGATTTATTAAACTATAATTTATGATTTATTACACCAATTTATTAAAACACAACAATTAGCTAATGAGATTAAAACCATGTTTTTACTCCAAACTTACTTTATATCACAAGTCAAATGTTTTAAATAACATTATGTGATCTCATTTGACTTTGGATCACGAAATCAGACCTTGCATAATTATAAAAGCTCGAGTAGCATTGCATTATAAATATAATCTATTATGAAAACACACAACATGGTATAAATAACACAGATAAGCCATATATTGTCGCGATTGTGTGTTTATAATCTTCAAACGTGTCTAGCTGCATGTTAGAGCGTTTTCTGGAAGCTGTTTATCTCAATGTCACATGGTAGCTTCTTCATGCGTGCTATATATGGACTACATGTGCACGGAGCACCCTCCGGCTCCCAGTATGAAGTATGAAGAGTTTTTTTCAGAATGAGAGCAGCTGACGCTCGTATTACAATCTTTAAAAGGTACCGACGGTTTTCATATTCATAACTCCTGACACATATTAACAAATTGTGGTCACTATATGACTTTGAGAATAAAACAGAGGTCAAAAATGGAAGCTTGAGTCTTAGATCTTTTAAATGATGTATAGTTTGTCAAGGTAATTACTTACATCTGACAGTAATTTTGAGCTAATTTAAACAAAGAAAGTTTCAGTGCGCCCTCTTGCACGATGTGTTTGTTTGAGCTGATGTGTGTGTGGGCGTCGCCTCAGTATTTGAATCTCAATAGAGCGCGTACTTCGTGGGCGTGGTCGCATTAGTGTATAATGAGCCGCTCAGGAACGACTAACATCGCTCTGCTTTCAAACGGATTACATAAACACAGAATATTCGTTTTTGATTTGGTTTACAGTGTTTAAAACCTGACATTTCAGCGTTTCTTTAAACATATGTCTCATGTTTGTAAGACAAGTATTCACTAAGCTAGAGGTCATTTTCTGAAGACTATCTGAATGAACGTCTTTGACAGAGAGGCTGCAGATCGCGCATCATGTTTGATTTCTTTATTTTGCAAAAAGCACAATTTGTTTTTATTGTGACTGTACTAAAAAAAAAAAAAACGTAACAGATTATAATGATGTATAACACTTGCCTGAATGATAAAAAACGACTATTTGAGTCTCTTTGGCACTGATAAGAAAAAAAGCAAGCCAATCACGCCGGTGCGACGGCCGACTCGAGAGGGTTAACATTGAAATCACTCACTCCAGACGCTCTATTCGCATTTGGTGTGAACGCAGCATTAGGCTATGTTTGCGATTAACATTGCATTACAACTCCTGTTGGACGTTCATACAGACAGTTCTCAAGACGCTATTGTAAGCTGCTGTGTGAACACAGGTTTCGAGACTCACACCTGTGTTCAAACAGCAGTTTACAATAGTGTCTTGAGAACTGTCTGTATGAACGTCCAACAGGAGTCGATCCCAATTGAAACCCATTGAAAAATTTATTGAGATTCAAGAACTTCTCTGATTGGTGGATCTCACATTGGCCTAGCTGGTCGTAATACACACAAAAGTAGCTAACTCCAAATCAGGTATATCAGCGAGAGAGAAACTCCCCAATGTTCAGATTGAGTAGCCAGGTGGCCCTAGTCCAACTGCATGTGAGAATATACTTCCGTGCGTCACGATAGTATCGTTCCGAAAATACTTTGGCTTTCGTCTGTTTATAGAAATGCTACCGTAGCACAATTATATCACGCAACCCTAGTTTAGTCCATGTCTTTTCCCTTATTACATAGTGCTTGAAGGTATTTTGCATTTCAATGACAAATAACAAAAAGCGTCTTTACTGAGTCACACTTTATCTGTTAACATCTATTTACAAAGTTTTCTCCTTTTCAGCGATCTGCTATCTGCGCGTATAGGGTTCTTTTAATGTTTTATTCTCTAGATAAAAGCCAGCATTATTTGCTGTGGATACTACAGCAGTTGAGTAATTACGTCTTTTATTTAGACTCTAAAATAAAATCTCATCAGAGCTTTATTGAAAAGATTCAAAGAAATGACAGCTACCTCTGATAAGAGCTGATAAAGGAAGGCTTTGGTTGGAGACTCTAAAAG
The DNA here is from genome assembly GCF_949357685.1 of Gobio gobio. Taxonomy (NCBI): domain Eukaryota; kingdom Metazoa; phylum Chordata; class Actinopteri; order Cypriniformes; family Gobionidae; genus Gobio; species Gobio gobio. The sequence goes on along the minus strand of NC_137111.1, from coordinate 13,214,062 downwards.
ATATGAATCAATTAATTTCCCTACTCACAGCCAAATCCTGAGATAGTAACCAGTCTGTCAAATGTGATGAGACATCTGACCAACATTTAATCAACCTTGCAAAAGTAGAGAGTAATTTAAAATCAGGACAAGTGGAAAGATTGGATTACACTCAGGGCCAACCTTTGCTTATCAGAGCACTGGTATCTTCTGTCTGGACACTACTATATTCATTCACCTTTTTTTTAACACTCATTTCAAATGTCTGCTCTGGTCAGCAAGCCATCTGTTGAGTGCAAAAGCTACAGTAGGATAAAAGCCACTTATTTGGTTGATACTTATTTCATTTGTCTTCTCAATACATGAGAGTGGGCAATACATTTTCAGAGTGGGCAAGTAAGTCTATTTCACATAAGTCTTTGCACATGCTATAAAATAAATAATATGCCAGTACCAGAATAAAATAAATAAATAAAAAGAAAATCTGAAATCGTTCTACAGTATCTGTAGTAATGAATATTATTGAATATAATATTTGAGTGCTGCCCATCAGACTGCTGTTGAGCACTCCCATGCATACATACGTGCATGCCATCATACATTTTGCAGTAATGTGGTCAAAATGGCGTCTTGGCATCTTGTAATCACTGTCATTTCTATCTTTTTTCTTTTGTTTAAGATTGTAAACCAAAAAAAATCAGATCGGATCAAAAATCATTGGATCTTTCTGTGTAAACGCAGTCTAATAGACCCGTCGTGATGTATTATGTCATTAATATTACTCAAACAACAATACTGACAAGAAAAAAAAGAAAAGCACTTGGTTTCATTTCATTCAACATTCATGTGGATTGTTGAACGCACAGGAGAAAAAATTCTGCTCACAAAAAAAATTCTGCCTCATTGTTTTTAACCTCGTTCTAAGGGTGCGTTTACACAACAATGGTGTACTAAAAACAAAAATAATTTTACTTTTGCACTTTTCACGTACAGGCGAAAACGTTATCAAAACTATCCTTGTTCACACGGATCAAAAATGACTAATAACACTGTATTATGCATGCCAGGCCTGTAGTTGGCGATGTCACTTTGTAAAGAAACACTGCACACCTATAAACTGAACACTTAATACGCATGCGCATGACCTTATAGTTGTCAAAAATTCGCCTTTTTGTAGTTTAGACGGAGATGATGGGCCCTATTTTAATGATCTGAGCACATGGTCTGAAGTGCATGCCGCAGGTGCACTTAGTGCGTGTCCAAATCCACTTTTAGTTTAGTTATACGACGGATAAAAACTGTCAGCGAGCCAGCCACATTGTCCAAAAGGGTTGTATCTAGTCTCTTAATGAGTCACATTTATTGCGTAACGTGCAATAAACCAATCAGAGTCTCATCTCCCATTCCCTTTAAAAGCCAGTTGTACCACCATGGCAGATTCACATGGTGGAATTTGCAAGCGGAAAGACTGAATGCTTCCCCAGAGAGGAATCCTTTTTATCTTCAATATTTAAAAATAGTTGTATGCTGCTGCGCATCACTGTGTGTAATAACCAGAGTGCACGCATGTTGTGCACCCGCATATAGCCGCATATTAGTAACACGCCCTTTAAATAACACAAACATACTGTGCTATTGACTTTAGACCAGGTTTTTGTTGGTCAATGGCGTAGTCGTTTTCAGTTGCCTCAAAATAGCAACGCGCCAACAGCGCCTGAACACACCTCGTTTTTAGACCAGGACGCCCATGGGTGAACAGATGGGCACAAGTGCATTTGCTATTTAAAGGTCCTGTTCTTCGTGATCCCATTTTTCAAACTTTAGTTAGTGTGTAATGTTGCTGTTAGAGCATAAATAATACCTGTAAAGTTATAAAGCTCAAAGTGCAATGCCAAGCGAGATATTTTATTTAACAGAAGTTCCCTTTCAAAGCCTACAGCGAACGGCCGGTTTGGACTACATCCCTGTACATCCTGCTTTAATGATGTCAGTAGAACAGTTTGTTGACTAACCTCCGCCCACAAGAATACGCAAAAAAGGGGGCGTGGTCTTGTTGCTCTCCCACGTGGAGAAGAGGAAGTGTTGCGTTTGTAGAGTGTGTTTGTCGCCATGTCGTCCAGACGCTGTTATTTTCATCCCGGAGTCAAATCACCTTTGTTTGGCCTTCAGGGACGCTGTACTTTGAGCGCATGCATCTCCCCGTTGTGGTAAGAGGCGTGACCTTTCCGGGCAACGTGCGCTAAGCTGCTGTCGAATCACAACACGGGACCCGCTGGCACAATCAGAACTCGTTACGTATTTCTGAAGGAGGGACTTCATAGAATAAGGAAATCTTCAAGCCGTTTTTAGGACAGTGAAAACAGGGGTATACAGATAAGTAAATTGTGTGAAAAAATACTGTTTTTTTACACACGAAACATGAACACATGTTATATTGCACACTGTAAACACAATCAAAGCTTCAAAAAAACAGGAAAAACGGGACCTTTAAACAACATGACACTGGACGTGAAAATGAAAACTGCGTCGTGCTGAAACTACCAAAAACACTTGCGTCATGCCTGGCGTCACATTGCGCCTTGACTACGATAGGGCCCGTCAACTGTATCATTTTTAAAAACTTTAACTTTAAATCCCATTTTCAAAAGTTTGTGTTTTCAGCCCTCCAAAACGCTTTTGTCGTGTAAATTATCGTGTAAATCTTTTTTGGTTGAAAACGGTGTTGTGTGCATGGCCCCTAACATTAATAGATTTTGAGTATTCTAATTGAGCGACCACGTGCCCGAGGTTAATAATTTGCATAAAGCACACACATTTTCTGGTATTGCCGTGTCAATATGCTGTTTTGTTGCCTTCTTCATACCTGTGGGTTACCTGAGTTTGTTTTATTTAATAAATATTTAGTTTTATTGAACCTTTTGAACTTTTAATCTTCATCATCTGGACCTAAATGTTACATGGATTACATATGATTAAATATATTTAAAATCTATATCTTTGTATAAAATGTATTCTTTTTGTGGTTATACATCACATCATGGGTATGTGATTTGTGCGTACAAGTGGTTTCAAGTTGTTCCTACATGCTCCTACTTAATAACAACGGTACTGATGAATTATGATTTGTTTGTGAAAACTTTCATATGCAGATTTCACGCACAAATTTGTGCATATGCACGGTTAGTGAATGAGACCCACTACTCTTCATCTCTTCTTTGTTACTGTTTACTTGATTAAATATTTAAAGTATTGTTTACTTAAAGAATACTTGAAAGCTTTCTACTTGAAATAATATGTTTAGCTTTGAGAAATGTACCATTTACTCAGTTTTCTTATGTCAGAGCTGTGGCTTAGCAGTTAGTTCTCATGCAGAACACACAGGTTTCAGTCCAGCCTGTACTGTGCCCTGATCTCATTGTCCCTCTTTCCCTAGTAATGTGTCTACTTGCTCTCTTAATAAAAAGTGCCAAGTGTATGTTGATTAATTTTTTTTTTTTTATAATTGCTTTACTATTTACTCTTGACTAGCATTTTGTTGATCAGACATGAGAAGGTTGATTGAGCAGTTTTCAAAAGCGTTAGTAAAGGCAAGTCTATGATTTTACATCATAGCTTTTTTTAATGAAAAAAAAAAACACTTACTCTGAGAAGTGGCTGCAGAAATACTTGATCGGCAGCAAATCCAGCAGTACAGAAGTCAAGTGCTCAGCATTATTTGTCTTTGCTGTACCTTGTGCCATTATTTCACCCCTGAAATGTTCACTGGGGATTAAGCTGTACAACAGCATTCCTCATGAAGGAATTCTCATGACATTTACGGTGGAATGTGTTCACCACATCGCAGCACAAGAAATATGTGCATGCTCACCTTCCCGAATGGCATGTCTAGAGGCATTTTTCATTCACACAGAATTGTGCTTGAATTGCTTCATTTAAAATTGCACTTTGAAATGCTGCAAGTGTGCATGTTGCAAGTGTGCACATGGAGACTTTTCTGAGTGACTACTGAACCAGATGATTAACAACATTTTACAAAAAATAACCAAACTCAACAATTACATTTTTTATAACTTTTTTAAGAAAATGTAATGGTCAAAATACATTAAAATCATTGTGTCATTCATAATGTTTGATAAAAGCATTGTACATTTATTTTGATTTATTTTGACAATTTCTATATAACTGACTTATGTAGAGACTGTCTGAGGTCACAGTAGCATTTGGAAAAATTGTCACCATTAATGGAACACATTTAGTGATGAAATGTTGATTGGACTTGCTTTGTCCAAAAAAAAAAAACACCTCTGATTGCTTTTTAAATTAAGTCCAGTTTAACTGAATATATGGCTGGGTTGTAATATTCAAATATTATTGACTGATGCTAGAGGCTGTGGTATTTAGCGTCCTTGTTAGCTCTCCCTTTTCCCATGCCGGCTCAAATCCCGCTTGGAGCGGGTAGATCTGGAGATATAACACAGATAGAAAAGAGTTTGTTATTGAACACTTGGGGTCAGCACAGTGGTTTTAGGATTACTATTTCATGGGTGAAAAAAAGATTCTCCATAGTGCACCAGGAAAAACCTGCCTGCCCATCTTCTGATATTATTCTGAAACATGTTAGAAGGCTATGAAATACGATGGCTGGAAGCACTTGAAACAGATGAAAAAATAGAAGGCAACGTGTTTCTTCAGCACAGTAATGGCATCGTGAGATATTGTCTCTTGCTGCGTAAAGTAGTTTGTTTTGTTATTTTCGCTTCGCTTTAGGCAGCTTTCAGGTTGTTGATCTCTGTAATTCGTTTTGAAAATCACCAGGTTTATGAGACAGGAGCCTCACAGATGGTTGGATTAGCTATTTTATTCTGATATCCAACAGCCACAACCGCTTTTGGTAACTGAGAGAAAAGGGTGGTAGGACTGGGCCTAGCTAAGAATTATTTTTAGAAAGATTATTGTGGCGGGCAGCGAGGCCGAGGGACCGTGAGGGCGGGACGAGGCGGCGCTCATCAGGGAGGATGAGCGCCAGCTGCGCGCCGCAGCGATCTCGGCCCTTGCGGAGGAGTGAGGGACTATAAAGGAGGAGCGACAACAGTGAGGGACGAGAGAGGACCAGGCCTGGATTTTATGTTGAGTTTTATTTATGTTTTGTTATGTGTTGCTGCAGTCGACCGTGAGGGGCTGCAGCTTTTTATTTTCATTGTGTTTGTTTGTATGTAGGCGGCAGTCGACCGTGAGGGGCTGTCGCCGCCATTTTATTTTGATTAAATGTTTTGACTGTTCGCCGGTTCCCGCCTCCTTCTTCCCGTACAAACAACATTTACTACAGTGGTGCCGAAGCCCGGGAGGAAGGAGGGACGCGCTGTCGAAGAGCCCTCGCAGCTGAGGGGGATCGCGGTGCCGCGGAGTTCGGGCAGCGCGGAGGAGAGAAGTCCGCGAGCGGCTGCCCGAAGCGGTGGTGCTGGAGCGGATGAAGGTCGGTGGGACGGAGAGCTCGCTGCCGTGCCCCTGGGTCGAGGTGGGGTGGCTGCCGTCCTAGAGGGAGCGCGGAGGAGTCACCGGCGTTCGCCGTGGGCCGGAGCCTGTATCCCTCCGCCGTGTAGGGGAGGGGCAGGGAGCGCGCGGGACTCGCTGCCGGCTGTCCTCGACAGGAGGAGCCACCGCCGGCCGCCAGGGGGCGGAGGAGCGTCGAGCCGTCCACCGGCCGTCCAGTACCACCGCATGGCACCGCGAAGAAGAACCTCTTGGCTGGCTGAGGACCGAGCGGCAGTGTGTCTGGGAACCGGACCAGAATTTTTTTTTTTTTTCTTTCTCTTTTTTCTCCTCTCTCCACTCTCTCGTCCCTGTCGCTCCTCAGGTTCCTCGCTCCGTTCTCTCACCTCGCTGTTCTTACCCCCAGGTCCCGCGGCCGCCGTGATCGGCCCCCCCGGGGAGGGGGGGGGGGGGGGGAGTAGAGCGCAGACTCGGGAGTAGAGCGCAGACTCGGGAGTACCCCCCGGCCTGCGAAGGGCGTTGGGGGTATGTGGCGGGCAGCGAGGCCGAGGGACCGTGAGGGCGGGACGAGGCGGCGCTCATCAGGGAGGATGAGCGCCAGCTGCGCGCCGCAGCGATCTCGGCCCTTGCGGAGGAGTGAGGGACTATAAAGGAGGAGCGACAACAGTGAGGGACGAGAGAGGACCAGGCCTGGATTTTATGTTGAGTTTTATTTATGTTTTGTTATGTGTTGCTGCAGTCGACCGTGAGGGGCTGCAGCTTTTTATTTTCATTGTGTTTGTTTTAGGGATGCACCGAAATGAAAATTCTTGGCCGAAACCGAAAACCGAAAAAGAGGAAACCAAGGCCGAAAACCGAAACACCGAAATAAATTATGCCAAATATTAGTACCATAGCATTTATGGCTATGACTGTGTACTAACTTTACTAAAATCAAGGCATTGCAATTGCATACATTAATATTAACGTTTCAAAGAATAAATCAATTACAAGTTATGCCAATATTTATTTAGCACATTGCAACAATGCACAGTATAAAATAAAATTCAAACTAAAATGTTTAACTTGACCCCACTCATTTGTACATTAAATAATAATGTACAGGCCTACAGAAAGGTTTTTAAATTAAATGTTCTCTCATAAAAACAAAGTGCATTTAGGTCTAGTGCATTTAAAAATTTTCTCTGTAGGACTACTACAAGAAAGTGCATTCAGAACAAGTGCAACTGCTTAAAGATAAAACTATTTTCTCTGTAGGCCTTCAACATAATAGTGTATCAAAGCAAAGACTGCCATAGCCCATATGTTAACTGTAGAATAGGGGTGTAACGGTACACAAAACTGACGGTTCGGTACAGCAGTTTTACAAAATGGCTTTTTATTTATTTTTATTGGTTTACTGAAAAAAAGTCTGTCCTTAAATGAATTAAATTATAACTAAAAGTTTATTGAATATATTGCTCTAAACTATATAGGGAGCCCTTACTTGCACATTAATATTAAAGGTTAACAACAGAGCCCAAACTATTAGCCTAAATTCAGTTGCTATGTATTTTTAGGTCTAATAATCAACACTCAAATAACATCATACACAAACATGTACACTTCACATAAGGCAGTTTTTGCAATAACTTCTAAATCTAATTATAAAATAGTTTTTCATCCAATTCGTTGTTGAAATATAATCATTTATACACAGTGTCTGTCATTTTATTTAAACATACATGAAAAAATCAAGACATCATTAACAGGTTAAGTAGAATATAATGAATATAACGGCTAATATAGGTCATATATTTAGTGAAAGAGTTGATTTTTCCAGTGAACTAACAGCTGTGGACACTGAGGTGCCTGAGGTAAATGTGATGCTACATGACTGTTTAGTTTACAGCAGTTATATTGAGGGTCTTTCCGCCGTTGAAACACTGACTGAGCGATTACACCACATATGATACGTGACAGTAAATTGTAATGTATCCTCAACACACCTTAGATGTTCATTCATGTTTATTCTTAAGGAAGAGATGATCGATCGCGCTCACAAATGATCGCGTTCACGCGCGCTGCCGCCAGATTGAAGTGTGTTCCGCGCTTAAAACATGCCCACTGTTAAAGATTGCGTTCGGTTTCACAGTGAAGTCTGGTCCTCTTCTCATCATGAGCTCTTCTCAACATGAGCTCTCGCTGTCAGTGCTTGTGCATGAAGCAGACGTGGTGGGTGTTTCTCAGATATACTGAAATACGTCCACACCGCAGACATGTTGCTTCAGACAAGCACGTGCAGGTCGCGGTTTCTGTTTGCGTCATCACAACATTTCGGCCATGTTGTTTCGGTGATAAAAGTCTTTCGGCCGAAAACCGAAAATGCACTTTTGGGGCATTTTCGGCCGAAAATTTTCGGTGGCCGAATATTCGGTGCATCCCTAGTTTGTTTGTATGTAGGCGGCAGTCGACCGTGAGGGGCTGTCGCCGCCATTTTATTTTGATTAAATGTTTTGACTGTTCGCCGGTTCCCGCCTCCTTCTTCCCGTACAAACAACATTTACTACAATTATTTTATAGATGGTTGCACTGCATATCATCATTGTTAGTCAACCTTACAATGTCCCTAGCTTTTGATTTTTATATAACTTTAAAAATGACCTGCTCTTGGAAAATTATACATCTGCTTAATAAATCAGGCACTTTTTTTATCTAGAAGAATTCAGATTAGTAGCATTATTTAGGCGCTGTACCCAAATCTCTGGTTCTGCCGTTTCCCAGTCCTGCAGCTAATGTGGTTGGGCGGACAGCAGAATATGTTGTCACCATCCATGTACATGTACACATCACTGACAGGTTTGAGTAAGTGAGTCACCGGCTGCGGCAGCAGGCATCTGTGTGAGATGACACTGAGATGACTGTGAGGATCACTCCAAGACCTAAAATTGGGATTCCTGGAAAGTTTACTCACAGGTCAAGTGGTCCTCAGAAGAAAAGTAGGTTCAGCACTCTTCCTCTTTCCCTTTTCTTTTGCCTTCATTTTGTTTTTCTTTTCTTTTTTTCTTTCCATGTCTATCATTCAATTTCGTTTTTTTTCTATTTTTGTATGTTACTTGTATTTTATTCATTTTCTTTTCATTTTCCTTCACACCCTTAGTTTCTCTTCTCCTTTCTTCCATTTCATCTTTTATTGTCTCTTATTTACTCTTCAGAATTACCTTTTCATCCACTTTTTCCCTTTCCTTTTCTTTCCTAATAAATTTGCAGAAGTTATTGTTCCTCATATTATATTAGTCATATAAATATCATCCTTACAAAAGCAAGGGCAGACAGATGTGTGAATGATCTCCCTGCAGCTTCTCTGAGAGGATATGCATTAATAAGCTCGCTTGGTTGTCTGCTGAATTAGTATGCAGCACAGCTGTCTGTCCAGAGTTTAGTGCTAAAACCTCAAACTCACCAGCCACACGATAGCATGTGTGAAATGCATTAACTTCACTTTAATTGCTTTAATTCCCACCTCATCGCTCGTGTATGCTCAGCAAGTAGGGGTTAGTGGTCTAGCAGTTCCTAGTTTGTCTGTTCAAAACTCTTGTCAGTATCACCCGTCTTAGTATTCAGTTCATGTAGTGTGGCATCTTTATGAAATATAATCCTCATGAATTTATAGATGCAGATGACCAAAAATGTATTAGATTTGAGAACCTCTAGAAATTACATGATAAAATTGTATAATGTAATGCATACGATTTCGAAATATATATATATATATATATACATACATACATATATATATATATATATATATATATATATATATATATATATATATATATATATATATATATATATATATATATATATATATATATATATATATATATATATATATATATATATACACACGACATATACACCTAGATATGACAGCACACCTTCAGGGGTCAGGGCTGTTTTGGCAGCAAAAGGGGGACCAACACAATATTAGGTCATAATGTTATGCCTGATCGGTGTGTGTATACTGTATATATATATATATATATATATATATATATATATATATATATATATATATATATATATATATATATATATATACAGTACCTGTCAAAAGTCTGGAAACATACATTTTTTTTAATGTTTTTGAAAGAAGTTTCTTATGCTCACCAAGGCTGCATTTATTTCTTCAAACATACAGTAACAGTAATATTTCAAAATATTATTACAAATTAAAATAACTATTTTTATTCAAATTTAAATTGTAATTTATTCCTATGATGCAAAACTGAATTTTCAGCATCATTACTCCTGTCTTCAGTGTCCCATGATCCTTCAGAAATAATTATAATATGCTGATTTGGAGCATTATTTACCTGAGGCGAGCGGAGAAGAAGGAGCGGAGTGCATGTAGTGACATGAGAATCACATGTAATAAAAAAACTAACTTTATCATTATGAATATAAACAAATAAGATGTATTTTAGTACTCACTATCAAGCTAGAATAACGATACTGGTAAAGTTTAAAATACACACACAACACAGTGTCTACGACACACACAGATACAAGATAAAAACATCAACATAAACATAGGTAGATAATATAAAAACAAACCAAGTGCCGAAATAAACCTGCAGGTAAAGTTCCCGGTGAACATGGTAAAAGAGTTTAGACAGAGGGTAGTAGCTAAAGCTAACTTAGTTCTAAAAAAAGTTCCTGGATGCGGTGTACTAGCTTTTACACATGCATTTTGTTATCTAGTTACATTTCGCGAAATTCAACACGACAGCGATCAACTTGAGCTAAGCATATTGAGTATTTATCATCTCTACTAAAGGTTCGCTAAGTGTATAACATTGTAACTTTATGCTAAGTAATGTTATGTTAGCTATATTAGGCAGCTACGTGTGCCAGTGAGACATGCTTCATGAAAACATAAACCAAAAAAATTTATAATCAAAATGAAAGATTACCCTTGAAGCAGAAATACAGCCTCTTGAACTCAAATCAAACGGGTGCGCCAGGGTTGCCAGGTTTTCACAACAAAATCCGCCCAATTGCTACTCAAAAATAGCCCAAAACAAGCCCAATCGTGCTTCTCCGATAAAAATCACGTTTGGGGGGTAAAATATGTGTCTTTTTGGTAGGGCTGCCTGCTAAAATTCGCAAATCCCGGGGCAAAATATCACATAATTGGGGTTGCTTCAACCCGCGGACATGAAAAACAGCCCACGGCAACAGTGTTTGAAGTAGCCCGACTTGGCAACACTGGGGTGCGCGCATGTGGGCAGATCCTGTAGCAAAAGCGGTGGTAGCCATGGTAGCGAGAGAGAGTGAGTCGCCCAAGCCAATCACTTGTTTCGGCCCGAACAAAAATAATGAGCGGTGTTTATTGCAGATTAAAAAGTCTAGAGTCACTCGATTTTTATACTCTCTTTTTCAGAGTACTTAAATTTTAATTATGTATTGACATATAAAGAAAGTTTAAACAAATTTGGACAAAAGAGTTTTAGATCATTCTTACCTACCCTACCTTTAAATGTATTAATAAAATTATTAAAGCATTTATTAAATATAAATCTTTTGTTACATTATAAATGTCTTCACTGTCTCTTTTGATTAATTTAATACATCCTTGATGAATAAAAGTATTAATTTCTCTCTTTTGTTAATCTTACCTTACTATTCTTAATCATTTGAACAATATTACAGTTTTAATGTATTTTTGATTAAATGAATGCAGCCTCGATCATAAGATAATTCTTCCAAAAACCTTAACAAATTGTAAAAAGGAGATATATAAAAAGGAGATATACAATTTAATTGTATATGTATGAAAGGGTATTTCATAAGAGAAAGGTAAACAAACCTTTTTCTCTCCCTATGGTTAGTTATAAAAGCAAACTGCAATAAATAATGAGAAATAGTATTAGAAACATTAAACTGGATCTACTATTATTCTATGACTATAGCTATAACTTTGACTAACTTTCTTTGTTTTTTCCCCCAACCATTATGGGTTTGAAATGGGAGTAAAAAATGACAAAATTTAAATTTTTGAGACAACTTTTCCCCCTTATGTAACTTCACCTGAGTGTCCACGCTTCCACGAGTGCTGCTGTTCATGGCACTGGAGTGATATTAACACACTTCTCATACTTTTTGAAGCACATTTTGTGCATAAATAAAGATACAGGACAGTAATTACTGCATTTAACAGTGCCCTGTTGCATCACCATCATTAGCCAATATATGATTCCAAAGCGCGCTTTTTATGATGCTTCCACATATAGTTGCATGGCACGGTGAAACACTGTTTTAGCTGGAACACTTCCATTCTGACTCGACAGAGAGGTGCTAAAAATCTCTTAAACAGATATAACAGACTGTGACTTACAGCTAAAATCATTATGTATTATATAACTTTTTATTTTGGGATTATCGAATGTAGTTGCATATAGGCATGTTTTTACAGACAGGTTGAGTGAAGGCTCATAAACAAAAGTTAAAGGTGCTGTAGGGGAAATATTTTTGTCATGCTGGTTGAAAGTCTCCTCTATCCTGATAGCAATCACTCTGCTAAGCGGTCTAAATGTATTTGTATAAATATATATTGTCTGTGGAAGGCGTAGGACTATACAATGTTCATTTAATCCTTGTGTTCGGTCCAACCGATTCTATAGCATGTGTTCCCTGTCGGTCAATGTGTGTTTGCATACCACTGCGCAGCCAGTTCATGCAGACACTATACACCATCAGCGCTGTGCAGATTGAGCGAGAATGGCAGACAAGCAGCAACAACATCCTGACCTTCCTTCAGAACTGACAACAAGTGGCCTTCTAACAAGTTTTAATAAACAACTTTCTTCTTCTACCTGCTCATCTGTAATTCATCTAATGTGCAGATTTTGAACACGACATGCATCCTCCAGTGTGAGTTCTAACGCTCCTTTTACGGTACTCCAGCTATATCATCGCAAGAACTTTTGAGGAATATGCAACATAATTTAGACAATTGTTTTTGTCATATGTATTATAATAACTGACAGACACTTTAATTTCAGCCACTCTGTGCAGCTCGAACAAAGGAGCTCAGCTCAGCTGAGACACGGATAGACTATTAACTTAAAGCTTTTACTCTTAAACACAAAAGGCACGTCCACTTTAATAAAAAAAGGAATATTTATCAAACAAGCCAGATCAATGCATAAAGATGGGCTTCGGCCAGCTTTTTAACGTGTGGCATTTGTTCAAATGCAGCGCCGCCTTCCCGGAATGCTTTACAGGCGCGTTAAAGTTGCTTGACGTCACCGATAGGAAAAAGTGGAGTGCGGCACGACAGGAGTGTTGCAGGGACAAGTGGATCTGCATCCTGATGAAATGAACGCGGTGCGGCAAAACTGATGAAATGAACGCGGCAAAACTAATGAAATGAACGCGTCAAAAAATCGACCAATAAGAATTTTGTTTGAGCCAGAACGTATTGACTAATAATCTACTAATCGACTGGGAGATTACAGCCCTAATTTTTTTAAAGTTTGGTATGTTGTACTGTTACTAACTGTACTATAACGTTTTCTCACCAGTGAATGACACATGATGTATTGCAGTAGTATGTTTTCTTTGGTCTTCTGCGCTGTGTGCGTTTATGCTTTGGACGGCGATTTGCAGGGAGGGTGGGATCGCTATCAATGCTATCAAGCTAAAGTTAGCATTTACCCAGATCTCCTACAGCAAATTGAATTGAGTGCTTTCATGTGGATTAGACCTCAGTTAATGAGTAGAAGATATTTGAAAAAGGAAGTGTCTGCAAAGAACTCACTTCAATCATGAGAATTTCTCAAATGTATATGCAGTGATAGTAAATGACATGCAAAGGAGTTTGACCCTTGAATCGGCGAACTGAACTTCATGCAGAGTTAACTATTCTTGTTCCATATTCATAGATGTCACTGGCATACATATATTCATCTCATTTACTTGCATCACATTTTGAAAGCCCTCTTTGCAGCATTGGAGTCATGCATAAAATATACAACACGCACTGAAGATCTCCAGGGAAACTTTAAAAACATTTTCACACCTGTAGATCGTTTATTTTGTTCTGAAACAGCCAGGGACTTACAATGTTGCGTTTTCTTCTTGGTTCGGTTCGCTTTCACAAGGCAACCTTTCAAAACGTACCAAAGTGTGTTCATGCAAGTCACATGTGAGTACAGTTGTCTTCTTATTGATCAGAGTTTCCTATGCATCATCCATCAAGATGATTGACAAGTTCACTCGATTAACTTTTTGTGGCTTTAATTGTAACTGTCAAAATTATGAAATTATATACTATATTCATTTTTATACTGCAGCAAATTAAAACACGCTCTCTCTGGATTTCCCAGGGCTGTCTAGAGGTTAACTATTATATGTGAATAAAAGTCTAAATTAAATATGTTCATCATATAAAGCAGGCAGTCGCATGCACAGACCTCTGCGGGGGCAGGGGCGAAATCCGGGGATGGGTCTCCCTTGGTAGAGATTGCGTTCCGATACGACCGGAAAGGGCACTTTCACATTCACGATTAAAGATCTAATTAAGATCTTCAGGAGCACTTGATAATTGCAGACAGGTGTGTTTGATCAGGTTTGGATCTGAACTCTGCAGGTAAGTAGATCTCTAGGAACAGAATTGGGCATCTGTTACCCCTTTTCCACCAAAGCAGAGCCAGAGCTAGATCGGAGCCAGAGCCTAGTTTCAAATCGGTTCTTTGTGTTTCCACACACAAAGCCCCAGCTCCGAGCCAGGAAAAGTGGTTCTTAAGTAGCACCAAAACATTGCTGGGCTAGAACAGGGCTAGAAGTAAGAACCGATTACGTCAGGCGCTGGGGGCGGGGTCAACAAGACGAACACAAACTTTAGATCCACCATTTTTGAAATAGCAGCTAATGGAGCTAACAGCTGCTGTTCGTTTGTAATCTCCGTCTATACAAATTACGGCGAACTACATGAATGCGTTGGATTCGCTGTGTTTGCGTTGTGTTTTGATGCCGATGTAGGATCGTAAAGCCATGTGAATGAATAGTAACGCAACGTTTGCATTGTTGATGGATGGCTTTTTCGCAGCGTTGCTGTGCAGAGACCGATCGCCGTATGATAACGAGTCCAGTGAGAGCATATGACTCCTTATGCTTTTGATTCACTCATTTTTTTTATATCACACGTGGATCAGTCTGCGCAGTGACGATGCATCTCGAACAAGCCTGGTGTGTTTGTGTTTCCCGCTGCCCAGGGTTGCCAGGTTTTCACAACAAACCCGCCCAATTGCTACTCAAAACAAGCCCAATCGCGTTCCAGGGGGGGATTCCCCAGTAAAAATCACATTTGGGGGTAAAATATGTGTTTTTTGGCACTAAAATTCGCATTCCCGGGGCTAAATATCACAGAATTGGGGTCGCTTCATCCCGCGGACATGAAAAAACAGCCCGCGGCAAAACCACATACTTGGCAACATTGCTGCTGCCTCGCTAGCGTTGCTGAGAGAGATGAGACGTATACAGTGACGTAAGACATGGCTCTGTTGTGGCTCTCAGCCCGTGGAAAAGCAAACGGTTCTTAGAAGGCTCCTCAGTCGAACCAACTATGAACTGGGACTAGCTCTGGCTCTGAATTAGCTCTAGCACTGCCTTGGTGGAAAAGGGGTATGTTACGTCCACCCCCTTTTCTACGGGGAGTGGGACTAACAAATAGACATACCCAGGATGGAAAAACCAAGGATGACCCGAAACATGTCTCACGTTTATGTATTTATTAACAAATTATCACAAAATGCTAAACAGAAAACATAAGCAACACCACAACACACAGTGCGCATGGCTCCCACTGCGCAGATGAAATGCCCGTGAGGGATACCCGCTGCTCACCACACCAACTTCTAGCTGATCGGGAACACTGGTCCGACGGCTGCCATCCCACAGACGGCACGAGGAAACATTATGATCAGCAGCACCCAGCCAATCTCGCTACAGTCCACACAGCAATTCTTCACTCCACGTCAGACTCAGCAAACGGGTACACACACCTACACAAGAGAGACAAAACACACCCACAACAACAAACACAACACCCACAGACCTCAAGGGTCGTAACAGCATCCCTGATATAAAGCGATCGTGTCTTGATTCATATGGATTCATTTTACAATCTCTTTATGAATTTTTTGAAGTGTCAAAGTGGTAGTTGCATGGACTGTCAAAGGAGGGACATAAATCTCAGATTTTATTAAAAATATCTTCATTCATTTCGAAGTCTTACGGGTTTGTAACAACATGAGGGTGAGTAAATGATGCATGCTGTTCCCAGAAGGAGGGAAACGAGGTACAACACATGACTATGGGATATCGCGCTCTAGCGCCATCTGCTGAAGACACCTTTATTCACGCCTGAAAGGCCAGTGATGCATGACGACGTGGACGGGGTCACTTGCCCACAGCATATAAATGCAGTCAAATGCGTCATTCCCTTTCTTCAGTCCAGCCCTTCACCAAGCCCCGACTGTGCGCCCCACAGTTCAGGGGCTAATCAGTCCCTCCAGAAAAACGCGATTATGCGATCGCGTGATTTAACGCATAATCAGCCAAAGTCCGCATATTCATGCGGGGGCCGCATTTTTTCAAATACGCCGCACTTTCGCCGCATAAATTGCCTATTTCCGCGTGCAAAATATGCGGGGCTATCATGATTTCATAATCCCCGCATTTTCGTTGCAAAAAAAGTCATATATATTAGCAGAAAGTTGAAAATTTTTTGTTTACTTCACACAAGAGCCGCCATTTCCGCCTATTGCCATGGGAACGTTTTGAAGTGACGTGATTACCCGACGCGAACGTCATCGAAAAGCTTCAAACCCCGTGGAGAAACCATAGATACCGGTGAAACCATGATGAAGCACAAACTCCCATTGGCCAACAAAAATAACAGCAAAAGAGCAAAGCAGTTTCCCTGTGTGCTGACTGATTTCAAAACACAGCATCATGAAGCTTTGAAGCGTTATGAATCAATGAGTCGATTCAGCGGTTTGAAGCGTTATGAATCAATGAGTTGATTCAGCGGTTTGAAGCGTTATGAATTAATGAGTCGATTCAGCGGGTTGGATCGCCAAAGTCACGTATTTCAGCAGTTTGACACGCGATCCGAATCATGAATCGACTCGATGATTCAAAGCATCATGATGCTGTGTTTTGAAATCAGTCATCACTATATAAGTCGTTATTTAGTTTTTTTTGCACACAATAACTATTATCGTCGCTTCATAAAGTTATTGTAGAACCACTGTAGTGAGATGGACTTTGTAACGACGTCTTTAGTAGGCTACCTTTTATGGGTCTTGAGAGTGTACATTGTGCCAATGGAGGCCTTTCTGAGCCATCGGAATTCAACTAAAATATCTTAATTTGTGTCCAACAACATAAAGGGAAGTCATTAATGACAGAATTTTCATTTTTAGGTGAACTAACCCTTTAAGAGATTGCACTTTGTGCATTGGAAGCACTCAAATGTCTGTTTTGTATAGCGACATCTGTAAAACAGGAAGTTATTTATAAATTTTTTCAGAAGTTGTAGCATATTCCTTTTGTAAAGCTACAGAACTTGATTGACTAAATGTTTTGTAAATTTGAGCCATTATTAAGGTCTTCAATAAAACAAGATGAGAACTTAAATATTCCAGCACTTTCTGTGATGTAGTGCTTTTTTTCTCTTTCTCATCAAACCGCAGTTTTTGCAAGTTCCCGCAATTTTATCGCATAAAATTGCATAAATATCCCGCATTTTTCATTGCATTTTTTAAGAAAACGTGCCGCATAATCAAGGATTTTTGCCCGCAACAATCACAAAAAAAAGCCGCATTTTTCTGGAAGGACTGGCTAATTCAGCGACTTGGCGGGGCATGAATATATGTCCCATAGTCATGTGTTGTACCTCGTTTCCCTCCTTTTGGGAACAGTAGTTATATGCATAACTCAACGTTCCTATTCAGTCGGTTAACTCGGTACAACACATGACTATATTCACACCCCGCCAAGTCGCTGAACTAAACGTAAGGGACCAGCACCGCACACATATCCCTTTTCCAAGGGAAAGATGCATGGCCCCTATAAAAACCCCTGTGGTGAGCACAGCCTGAGTCACTGTTGCCGTAGTGGCAACTAGCAGGTACACCGGGCAAACATGCACAGTGATGCCCAGCTGGCATCCCACCGACAATTTTGAACCAAGCCCCTGTCATCTCCATGCCCTTGTAGAGTGCTCACACACCCCTCCAGGCAGAACCAACTCCTTCCATGCTACATAGCTTTGTACAATCCAATGTGAAAGACATCGCTCAGATAGCTGCTTCCCACTGGCTGAGTTTGAAAACATGACAAAAGGCTGGTCAGGTGAGTGCACAGCCTGCAACTGCCCAATATACCTCCGTACAACTCGCAAATGGCGCAAAGCACAAAGAAAGTAAGTCTTCCTCTGAGTCAGAGATTTTACAGGGCAGACAGCTCGAACGAGAGCATACTCCCAACCTAACTTTAGGCATATACGCCGTGTTTGGATGCAACACCACCAAGCACAGCTTGGCTGCAAACTGCAAAGGGGATGCACCAATAGAGCATGAAGATAACCAATGTGCTTCGCTGGTGCCAGTATCCATGACAAGGCAGCATCCTTATATTCAAGGATTCTAAAGGCTCAAACGGAGGTTCACACCTAGCCTCCAGATCTACCATCAGGTCATGATGGCACCATTGCAGTTTGTAAAGAGCCTAAAAACGCAGACCTTAAAGCTCCAAGTATACTTTGGATGTCTGCGTTCTGCACACCATCCGCGTGACGTAAATTCTCGTCAACCGGAGGGTCTTCGGTGCGTATACCACAGCGTATGAGTGACTTGATCGCTTGCAAACAAAGTTCACTCAGAAGCACGCATTCCGAACGCATCTGCACTTAAGCCCAAAGTATCCCATCAGCATGCAGCCCAATTTTCAGAGAATGCATGTAAGGTGCACATACAACAGCGCATGTGCAAGAAAAACAGAAGCGACAGAAGAGTCACAACAATTATACTTATACACATGTATTGAACTCGGTCATCCGCGCTCACTCGACGGCACGTGAGACGCATCTGGATGTGGAAAATTGACTATACCCGGGCCTTCCTGGCCAAAAGAGTATACCTTGAAAAGCTCACACTCTCAACAGATGGAGCGGAATGTGAGTGTTCCCCCGACAGTCTGTGAACTGTCCGTGTGACATAATGTGTTTGTTTGAGATGATGTGTGTGTGGGCGTCGACTCCGGAGCCTCAGTATTTGAATCTCAATAGAACGCGCGCTTCGTGGGCATGGTCACATTAGTGTATAATGAGCCGCTCAGCAACAACTAACATCTCTCTGCTTTCAACCAGATTACATAAACACAGAATACTTGTTTTTGATTTGGTTTACAGTGTTAAAAACCTGACATTTCAGCGTTTCTTTAGACATATGTCTCATGTTTGTGAGACAAGTATTCACTAAGCTAGAGGTCATTTTCTGAAGACTATCTGAATGAACATCTTGACAGAGAGGCTGCAGATCGCTCATGAAGTTTGTTTTCTTTATTTTGCAAAAAGCACAACAATGTGACTGTACACACATTTTTTTTAAACTTAACAGATTATAACGATGTATAACACTTGCCTGAATGATAAAAACGACAGAGTTATTTGAGTCTCTTTGGCACTGATAAGAAAAAAAGCAAGCCGATCACGCCGGCGCGACCGCCGTCTCGAGAGGGTTAAGAGCAATGCTACGATGCTTGTGTACCATGTCTTTTTTTTTGGCCAGCAAGATGCCATCAAAATCAGTGATGACCCTTCTGCATTCAGCATAATCCTTGGCTATACATGTGTTGGGACATCCCCCCCTACAGGGCACTCCTGTCCATAATCAAGAAAACAGCGGGCGGCACATGTTTTCTGCAGATGCAGAAAAGATCCACATTTCTGCACCCGATCTGCACCACTATTCAAGTGTGCACAAGCCACCGCAGGTCTGCCCCGTATCAAGAGCATCCATGCTAATTGCAGCAGAGAGGGAGTACCTCCTTGCCTACTTATATACGACCATTGTCATATTTTCCATTCTGAATAACGCTTGCCCTGCTGGGCCAAGTGTTTCAGCACCAGGAGAACTACTCCACATAAATGTATGTGAAGCTCTTACAGCCCTGTCAACCACTCTCCTCTTACAGAGTCGTTTGTGTTCGTTCTGTGTTGTGACGTTTGTCATCACTACTGTCATCGTTACCTTCATTGGAATGAATTCAGTGGCCTTACACTACTGAACATGCCGTAACCCTCCCCAGGGGAATTCTTTCTGTTAACAGATTCAGGATTCCCAGGGGACCATGGTCTGAATGCCCAACGGCGCTATTGAACCATGCTTAAATGTCACATGGCATATAGCAAGTTACCGAACGCCCAGCGCCGGAACTGCATACACAAAGGGGAGAATCCAGCCGTACTACTGCTATCAAGGCCATGAGCCCCAGCAGTCTCAATACTGCAAAGTCCTCTGCCCTCTGTTCGGTTCTGAATCTATCCCTAGACCGAGATATAACAGACAGAGAAATAACAGCCCCTTTTGAGATTATCTGAAAATCCCAGAGCTCGTAAATGGAAAACAAGCGCATGTGTTTTATAACACTGCTTGTTCCCTGCTGTCTGCAGCCAGGAGCACTTTGTCCAAATAGGAGAACAATATTGTGCTCTGATGGCACAGCAGCAGAACCAACATCGCTTCTGAATATCTTTCAGATATGCACGGTGCCATTTGGATCTATAGGCAATCCCATATTCGGGGACCTCAAATTTTTTTTCTGTGCTTCGGGTGGATTGTGGCAAGATGCATCGGGCAAAAACCACTGATTCAAGCTGATCCTGAGGATGCAGAGGGCATAACAGGTGACATACTGCAAGAATTTTTTTAACTTGACACATTAACTGCTCTAAAGTGTTTGTTCAACTGCTGCAAATCTTTTGTTTTTTTTTTGGAGGAGGAATTAACGCTGAAAAACCTCTTCCTCCATCTTCCCTGGTTGTAAAACTCGAATTGCCATTTTGCTGAGGAGAGCACGGATTTCCCCTCTCGAACAACGAAGTTGCAATTACTCCGCCGAAACAGAGGGGGGCGCGAAGAGAAAGAAACCGCAGCCAATAGCCCCACTGGAATCGTGCGAAGAAGCCATGCGCGCCACCGTTCGAGGCAGACAGCGAGGATTCCCAGGCATCACCTGTGGAACCCCGCGTCCTTCTGCAAACATTGCTGTAAATTGCATTACACTGCATTACCCTCCTCTGTCGGCACATGGCCAGACTGTGAGGTTAGAGGTTCCAGTGTAACCCGCTATTTTGCAGGGTTACTTCTACCCAATCTGGATAGATCGGCAGGCGAGTTTGTACCGCTGATTTTACAGGAATCAAACAGAACCTGCTAGCTTCTCTGTATCATGGCAGGACTATCGACAAACTTTGCCGCCGCTCTCCAATAAAGATCAATGCAAGGGCCATCACTTCACTTCCACCCACCTCGGGGGAGCCCTGATCTGCCCTGTTTGATGATATATATCATCAGAGCATTCCTCGCATGCCTCCAGCGAGACCAAATCACCCCGTGAACGCTACACCGACACTCCTCGGTCTATACACGATCTAGCTAAACTAAAGAATGCTAACTAAACTAGCTAACTTTAGAATGCTGTTAAAATGTACAAAAATACAAAATGAAAATTGATTTCATTAAAAAAATGTACACTTTCTATAGTAGTTTAAAATGCTAGGTACATGTAGAAGAAATGTGACAAATAGTTAGAAAATGTGACAAATTTCACCTTTCAGCACTCACAAATGATTAAAAACAAGTAATTGAATATACATGATAAAAAGCTAATTCAATCTCTGATTGATTTTTTAAAATAATATTTGGTAACACTTTACTTAAAGGATTAGTTAACTTTTAAATAAACTTTTGCTGATAATTTACTCACCCCCATGTCATCCAAGAAGTCCACGTCTTTCTTTCTGCAGTCGAAAAGAAATTAAGGTTTTGGATGAAAACAGTCCAGGGTTTTTCTCCATATAATGGACTTCAGTGGGCTGCAAACGGTTCAAGGTCCAAATGACAGTTTCAGTGCAGCTTCAAAAGGGCTTTAAACGATACTAGACGATGAATAAGGGTCTTAACTAGCGAAACGATCAGTTTCTGCGAGAAACCGAGCAGTATTTATGCTATTATTTTACCTCTTAACAGAGGAACGCGATCGTCTCTGAGCTCCGCCATTACTTCCGGAGAGTGAGGTCAAATTAGATCGTGGTCATAGATGTATACGTAGATGCCTCATTAGCTACTGCATGGATCAGTAGAATGAGGCATCTAATATCAATATTTCTATAACCACGATCGAATTTGACCTCACTCCCCGGAAGTGATGGCGGAGCTCAGAGACGATCGCGTTCCTCTGTTAAAGCTACACTGTGTAACTTTTTTAGTCTATTCTTAGCTAAAAACACTTAGTTCTTTCAAAAATATATGTGCTCATTAATGTATATTTACTTCTTTCAAGTAATAAAGTATTCTCGTAAGTTTATAATATGCCATTGAAAATACATAAGGTAATGGGATCTAACGGTGGTCGCCATGTTGCCCCTCCATCTTGAAAGTACATTAGCCAAAGAGGGACATACCCGTAAATTCAAGCTTCGCCTTTCGCGTTTTAACCGGTTTTAATACTCGACGGCACTGTACAAAATTCTCTGCCTCGCGCATGTGCGCTCAGACTTGTTCAGACTTGTCTGGTGCATGCGCAGAGAGTTTTCATCTCAGCAGCGTCCAGTAACAGAGTTATACAGAGTTTTCATGGCTTGTTTATTCCTCAAAAGTCTGTTTTTCCTTGTGTGATATTTCTGTGCGTTAATAACTCCGTAAGTAATAATAGTTATTGTCATTGTAGATGTGTTTCAGAGTGTGTCATCGCGTAATTCAGTTGATGTCACCTCAGAAGTATTTTTGTGTCAACATACAATAGCGTAATGCTCACCTATTTGAATAATCATTCAGTTATTTTGTTATCAACAATGTTTATTTGTTTTTAGAAAATATTTGATTGTATGTTGATGGAAATATGTATCAGGTCTGATCGGCATATTAACAATTGTTATACAGAGCGCACTGCAGTGCTAACGTTAAAGCGGCGCACACACTTTTGTAACCGGACACCGCTTGTTAGCAGCAGCAGCGGCAGCTCCGCTCCTTTTAATGCAGCTGCATTTAGCGCCTATATATGGTACAATAAGCTCTGGTTTATGGTTACTGTGGCGAGCAGCAAGGCCGAGGGACCGTGAGGGCGGGACGAGGCGGCGCTCATCAGAGAGGATGAGCGCCAGCTGCGAGCCGCAGCGATCTCGGCCCTTGCGGAGGAGTGAGGGAGTATAAAGGAGGAGCGACGACAGTGAGGGACGAGAGAGGACCAGGCCTGGATTTTATGTTGTATTTTATTTATGTTTTGTTATGTGTTGCTGCAGTCGACCGTGAGGGGCTGCAGCCTTTATTTTCACTTTGTGTTTATTTGTGTTTGTGTGTAGGCGGCAGTCGGCCGTGAGGGGCTGCCGCCGCCATATTTATTTTGTCTTTATTTTTGATTAAATACTTTGATTGTTCGCCGGTTCCCGCCTCCTTCTACCCGTACAAACAACGTTTTACTACAGTGGTGCCGAAGCCCGGGAGGAAGGAGGGACACGCTGTCGAAGAGCCCTCACAGCTGAGGGGGATCGCGGTGCCGCGGATTTCGGGCAGCGTGGAGGAGAGAAGTCCGCGAGCGGCTGCCCGAAGCGGTGGTGCTGGAGCGGATGAAGGTCGGTGGGACGGAGAGCTCGCTGCCGTGCCCCTGGGTCGAGATGGGGTGGCTGCCGTCCGCGAGGGGGCGAAGGAGTCCCCAGCGCTTGCCCGGAGCCGAAGCCTGCTGCCGTCCGCCATATTGGGGAGGAGCCGGAGCGCTGCCGTCCGCCAGGTTGGGGAGGAGCAGGGAGCGCGGGACGGGGACTCGCTTCCGGCCGCCCTCAGAAGGAGGAGCCACCGCTGGCCGCCAGGGGGCTGAGGAGTGTCGAGCCGTCCACCGGCCGTCCAGTACCACCGCATGGCACCGCGAGGAAGAGCCTCTCGGCTGGCTGAGGACCGAGCGGCAGTGTGTCTGGGAACCGGACCAGAATTTTTTTTTTTTTTCTCCTCTCTCCACTCTCTCGTCTCTGTCGCTCCTCATGTTCCTCGCTCCGTTCTCTCACCTTGCTGTTCTTACCCCCAGGTCCCGCGGCCGCCGTGATCGGCCCCCCCGGGGAGGGGGGGGGGGGAGTAGAGCGCAGGCTCGGGAGTACCCCCCGGCCTGCGAAGGGCGTTGGGGGTATGTGGCGAACAGCGAGGCCGAGGGACCGTGAGGGCGGGACGAGGCGGCGCTCATCAGGGAGGATGAGCGCCAGCTGCGCGCCGCAGCGATCTCGGCCCTCGCGGAGGAGTGAGGGACTATAAAGGAGGAGCGACGACAGTGAGGGACGAGAGAGGACCAGGCCTGGATTTTATGTTGTATTTTATTTATGTTTTGTTATGTGTTGCTGCAGTCGACCGTGAGGGGCTGCAGCCTTTATTTTCACGTTGTGTTTGTGTGTAGGCGGCAGTCGGCCGCGAGGGGCTGCCGCCGCCATATTTATTTTGTCTTTATTTTTGATTAAAACTTGTTGAATGTTCGCCGGTTCCCGCCTCCTTCTTCCCGTACAAACAACTTTACTACAGTTACATTATACAAATGTAACTTATAAGTATAGTTATACAGTTCTTAACTGTGTATGTATATTTACCATCCTTATTTGTTCTCTCAAAGAAACCACATTTATGTACATATCCACGCAAACCTGTTTATGCCTTGCAATTGGATGACTGAATAAACATTACTATAATCAAAGTTCACTCTGGATTAGCTGCAGTTCTTTCTAGCCGAATAATTAGGCCAGTTGAGTTCCAACCATCCCACTGCGCACAGAATATCCCACAGGCACCGTGTCGAATGTGGACGAGGTCGAACTGGAAGCCATGTTAATCTTGGACTAAATCGGCCACCGTAGGAGTTGAAACGAAATCGGAATTGAGAGGAACAGAAACTAAAATTCATTGGATGGTCATATACCTTTTCACCACTAGATGGGGGAAAATATCACACAGTGTAGCTTTAAGAGGTAAAATAATAGCATAAATACTGCTCGGTTTCTCGCAGAAACTGGTCTTTTCGCTAGATAAGAGCCTTATTCATCGTCTGGTATCGTTTGGTATCGTTTAAACCCCTTTGAAGCTGCACTGAAACTGTCATTTGGACCTTGAACAGTTTGCAGCCCATTGAAGTCCATTATATGGGGGAAACCCCTGGAGTGTTTTCATCCAAAACCTTAATTTCGTTTCGACTGCAGAAAGAAAGACATGGACATCTTGGATGACATGGGTGTGAGTAAATTATCAGCAAAAGTTTATTTATAAGTTAACTAATCCTTTAAAGCCTTTATGTATAATGCATTATACAAGTAATTTGAAAGCATTGATTATGCCTTGTAATGCACCTTATAATGCATTGTATGGTCTCATGAATAACTGTAACAACATTTATAATACATTATAATACTTATCTAATCATTGAACACACCTTTAGAAAGTATAGTGCATTAAAACATGACAAACAACAAATTTCAGAAGGAACAGAAGTCGTTGAATCGCCCATTTGCCCTGTGACATACTGTACATATACTGAGCTTTTCTCAGTTGTTTGTACTCTACTATCCATAGAAGTATAAATTAACGATAGCTTGTCCTCCCAGAGGAACTCTTAATTTATTTATTTTTTCCTATCTTTTTTTAAGTTAAATAGTCTCCATGGGGAACTGAATAGGTTACATTCATAAACCTAGAGATTGGTATTTGCAGAGTAAAAATGGATCTCTGCTTTGAGTGGCAATTTTTTTTTATTTTACTTATCTGGGTTGTTAGGGAGATGAAGTGTTGAGTCATTACACTGTATTTCTGCCTCATCGGAGCTATAGTTCTAGAAAAAAGATGAAAGAAAAGATAAACAACTGCAGTGAGATGCTCTTCCAAGGTCTCTCTTTACCCCAGCTCTCCCCCTGCTGATGACTCTGTATTGATGGGCATAGAACTCAGACAAGAGGCCTCTCTAAGATACATAGACAGATAACTAGAGCTGCATGGAAGCCTGAGAAAGTTGGACTGTCTCCACTGGAGTTCAGAAATTATTTAGCCACACTCCTAGTTGACACAAGTAAAAAGAGAGGAAAAAGGTCAAATAACGGTTGTGTACATTAGTACACCGTGGCGTTTAATTCAGTTGAATTACTTAAAATATAAATTTGGACAGTTATGGATGTTGCCTATAAAATCAATCAACATTTAAAACAAAAATAGCAGTACATAATGCAAAATAAATAAAAAAGTATATTGAAACTGATTTTGCATTGAACATCAGGGGGTGATGTACTAAAAGTGTTCATTGTACAAAAGTAGACAAGAATGTCCTTTAAAATTGTAAACATGAAATGTATTAATATTGCGGTTCAAGGATGAGGGCTTGTCATGCTACATTTGCTTCTACCAACATGGCAGTTTGATTGTATGCTGTCTTTGATATCAACAACAAATGCTATGAAAAATCCTTAGACAGTGAATACAGATATCTGAGAGCTACAGGTCACTACTATAGACTAGCCTAGAAAAGAATATTATAATGTTAGGTAAGAGATTAAAAAAAAAAATAAACCTCACTACAGGGCCTTTTCATCTTCTAAATTTCTTCTATGCATTCTAAGCATTTTTTCCCCCCTAAACCCTGGCTAATTCCTGACCCTGATTTAAGAATTGTAACAAATGCATTTTTGCATTTATTTACTTATTTTTCTTTTTTGGATCTGTGTAGTTAACAGAGCTGTCAAGACTTTTGATGTTGTTTTATCTAATCTATTTTTACCTTGAATACTTTACCTTTACTATCATGGACCGGTGAACACAATTAAAGTGCTATTTAGATCTTGTTGCTCAGAGAACATCACAGAAGCACCACTTGAACAATATTGAGATCGTTATTCTTTGGAGCAGTCCAAATTTTGGTTATGTGCCTCGGTGACCTGTTGGCAGCAGAGTGGACTGGGGTTGATAAACGAAATTAATGCAATGTTGATTTGTTGCTTCACTGAACACTGGATTGAAATTCAAATAAATAAAAAAAACTTTAATGTCATGCATCAGTTGTGTCGAGCACTTGGCATCCATATGCAGGAGCTGGCACTGAAAAAGATGTTTAGTTTGTATCTATGAAAAATCGATGCTCTGAGAGAATTCCGACAGTATATTGGCAGCACATTAAAAGATTTTGAAAGGAATCGCTATCATGTTATCATGCATTTTCCTATGCATTTCGGATATAAAGCATTTGATAACATTCCTCGAACATACCAACATCATAGAAAAGAGTGGCAGGAAACAATTTTAGGAGTGTGTTTTTTGGAGATATAATACATTTTAGCATATTTTTCAACTTCAAAATGAAAGATGTAATTTAAAAGAGAGATGACTGTAGTTCAACTCTCAGCTTAGATCAAAGCTTCTGGTGTTTTCGTTTGTATACCGTCTGTGTCACATTCATGCTGTGATAAGAGAAAATGAAGTCTACCATGGATTTCAGTGGTTTATTTGGCATCACTGAACTCATGTAAAGGATATTTGGTTAAATTGAAATTAGATTTTGTTGGTTTGATGTGTGTTTGGTCTACATAAATCTATCTATCTATCTATCTATCTATCTATCTATCTATCTATCTATCTATCTATCTATCTATCTATCTATCTATCTATCTATCTATCTATCTATCTATCTATCTATCTATCTATCTATCTATCTATCATCTCAAATCTAATGTTTTTTAATTATATTGCCTTCAAAACATTAAAAACCTTCAAACTTCAAGCTTTTAAAACTTTTTCAAACTTTATGGTCTTCAAACTTCAAAGTTTGTCATCAAACTTTGTCTTCTAGTTTCCATTGTGGTCCTCTATGTTTACAAATAGAAGAACAGATCATATATAGAGTGAATCAAGTTCTACAATACATCACCTCTGAATTAATGATAAAAAAGCCTTAAAAAAATATTCTAAAATATTATATATATTAAATATATTTTGTTCCTAAGAGTTTGAAAATAGTTCTCAGTGTCTCAAATGATCACGAATAATAAGTATTCCTATGTAAAATGTAAAAAAAATAGTAAATTCGCACAAAAATTACTGTCCCATTTTACGTTTCGATAAGGGCTCAAAAATATCTACGTATACAATTGTAACATTTGTAAAGATTTTTTTTTGGTTTCACTTTATTTTGATGGTCCCTTTAACACATTCTGTTGACTATAAATAACATTGCACCTACATGTCTACTAATTCTCATTAGAGTGTTAGTAGAGTATTAGTAGACTGGTAGGGTTAGGGTTAGAATAAGTTGACATGTACTTGCAAAGTTACTTATAGTCAGTAGAATGTCTGTTGGAGGACCATCACAATAAAGAGTTAGCAGACATTAAGCAGACAGTCTACTGATAATCTAATGAGAGTTAGTTGACATGTAGTTGCAAATTTACTTATCGTCAACATAATGTTCAAAAGGGACCATCAAAATAAAGTGTTACCTTTTTTTTTTACATTTTTGAAACTGTTTTATGAAACTGTTGATGTCAAAATGTCTGCATTGCATCCTATGATTCAGCGTGGATTAAAATGTGCTTATGTAAATTGTACATGTACATATTTGTGATTTCTTGTGAGATTAGGCTGCTCTAATTGTTCAAAGTCTTCAATCAAAAGTGACATTTTACAGTTGTTCTCCATTGGTTTGGCTCATTTCTTGAAACAGAAATTACATTCTCAAAATTGTAAGATCATTTGGCAAAACAGTCTTACAGTTCAGCACAACACTATAGCTCACTTGCAAAAGCTAATATCTCTCCCAAAACTGTTCACTCATGCTTCAGAACTAAATTCCTTTCCCATATAAATAGTCAGTGCCACAAAAATGGCAAAGATCCATCTCAATTGCTTTGGCTCATTTCTTGAAACAGACCAGACGTTCTCAACACTCTTGGTGCTTTTGCCAAAATAACGTGGATGGTTCGGCACAACACCATGGTTCACCTGCAAAAGCTCATACCTCTCCCAAAACAGTTCACTCATGTGCCAAAACTAAATTTCCTTCTCATTTTAAACAGTCAGTGCCCTCAAAATGCTTCGTCCCTTTGGCATTGTGTAAGCACTGCAAGTCAAAATGTTTAGATGTTTTGTCACTATGGCAGAGGACCATTGAAATATCCCTCATGTCCACCTTTCAGTCTTAGCCCAGTCCTTCATTTTTGTCTAGCTAACAGAATACAATTGTGTATAAATCTGAAAAAAAGAAATGGGATTTTAGGGTAAGAGTAGCCTCCAAGGTTTGACATCACACATTGCACTCATACTGCCAAGGAAATTGTAACCATTATCATTCACACACATAAAGTAACTTCCATACATCAGAGTAAAAAGAAAATGTATACAGCATAATATACTGCAATATAACACACAAACAAAAAAACAATGAAAATTACCGTCCTCACAATATACTGTAATATAACACACAAACAAAAAAACAATGAAAATTACCGTCCTCACCCTCCTGGCCATCCACACACTGCTGTTCTAAATGTTACTGTAAACACTTGTAATATTGTAAAATTTCTACTTTTCTAATGATATAATCTGGGTTTGATTTTTTTCAGAGATATTGTTAGAGTAAAGTATATGAATATATTGACCAAACAGTACACACAAGACTGGTACTGCATATTGATGAAAATATTTATTTCTCTCCACGTTTGTAAAATCATTCGATTCATTCATGCATTTTCAAAGGTTTGTTTTTTTTATATCTGCTGAGGTTGAAGTCTCTGTCCAGCCTCTCTCAACGTCAACCCATTGGTACTCAGTAGAATCGCATCTGATAAATTTGGTCCCCGTCTTCTTTGGCCACCGTCTACTCCAGGTCTACCTTTTTCTACCCCCCTCTTCCCCTTCCCCTCTCTTCCCCTCTCATCCCCCCTTCCCCTCTCTACCCCTCTCTACCCCCTTCCCCTCTTTACCCCTCTCTATGGTATTCATGGTATAATGTTCTTGACTAATTTTGACAATTGAACAGACTATTGTGCATCTGAGGACTTATACAATGAAATGATGCTGATACGTTTTGGAGCGAACGACCATTAGACTGAGAATCAAACAATCAGCTTAATTCAACAAGATCTATTCACTTGGAAATTGAGCTAAATGTAGGCTACCTGTACTTAATAATTTACAAAGATGTACTGAGACATTGAGACGTGTACTTAGACATTTGCAAATTGATGAAATTAATGAGAAATGCTATTCTGTTGTGAACAATTGCCAAGTGGTTTGGAGATTTGACCATGTTGTTTTGAGAATGTAATTTCTGTTTCAAGAAATGAGCCAAACCAATAGAGAAAAACTGTAATACGAACACAAACATTTCCTTTTAAGCTATCTGAGCTATGCTATCCACATACTTCTCACACTGAATGGAACACAGCATAAGTGTGTACTCCAAAATACACTTTTTGAAGCTAATTTAGCTTTTACTGTTATAACAGGGATGATAATGAACAGATGGTGTAAAGTTGAGTTGTAATACACTATAATGATGGAATTTCTTATGTAAAGGTACTAGCAGCAACCCCTAGAGGCAGAACAACCTTCATTAGCACAAAAATTACTGGCTTATTATTGCCTATAGCATCTTTACCTTGTGTTAACATCTCAGAAACCCCCAGCAAACAGCAGTTGTGGTGGCCACTGCATTGTTCATGTAACAGAACTCTGGTTCTTATTGTATCATTGAACTAAAGGTGCATCTCGTGCCCCCATTCAGCACAGCAAGTGGGATGAGAGATGGACTTCCTTTTGACAGGAGCCTAGCTTGAGGACACCTGAGGGAAAATGTTTATTTTTAGTTCCCTTTGCAGAGACCGTCTTGGGAGCAGAGGGCACTGAGCTGTGGATGATTCCTCTAGTCAGCTCCAGTCCAGCTAGCTTGGTATTCTGAAGACCATCTACCTATTTTGCCCTTAAGGCTCAGACAGCACCTATGGAGTTTGCGTTGTAGACAGCAAGCGCTCACCAAATTTTAAAAGCCAACGTCATCAGTTGCAAGCGATTAAGCATTCATAAAAAGTTCAATTTTTGCAGAGACAGAAAGAGGCCATATCCCATGCAGGGCTGAATGGTGATCTGTGGTCCATTGACAGTCCTCAATGGCATATATTGTGCTGAATTATTTTCATTAAATAAATAAAAAAATCACTTTGTTTGACAGAGAAGTTTGCTTAGGCTAAATTATCCTGGATTTTCTTTCATGTCTATTTCTTAATGAAACAGGAAGTAAGGGCAGAACATTAAATTTAGGTTTATGGCACTACCCTGGTCGATACTGGCTATTGCTAATCAGAGACAGGCAAAGGGCTAAGGTTTTGCTGGTTAGCATGGCCCAGTTAGCCCCTGCTGGAAGATGCAGTATCTGCTGGTTTTTAATTGTCATTAATACAAGACAATGGGAATACAAGATAAAAACAATCGATGACAATGCAGAACTGCTGAAAAATATAAGACGATAGGTGTGCTCGACTTGATGTGGCCCTGCACAGACTGATCAGCGTCTGACTTGAAGCAGTGCATGTCGGTAAGAAATTTTGTCCAATTTAAGACAGCTCCATCAAAGTACTGCAAGAGCGATTCAAGCTGTCTCATTCTGCGCAGCTTCTCCAGAGCGGCTGCACAAGCTCTGATGACGATACAACTGTTTCACAATTGGCCAGATTCACCGATGACAACGCTCACATGTGTTTCATGCTTATTCTGCTAATGCTCACAAATCCATGTTTTTCAATAAAAATGCTTTTCCTGTCATCGTAATGGTATATGGTGTCATGTATATCAAATATAAAACTAAGAAGGACACTGAAGACCGCAGCCACTAATGTAATTTGCTAACAAGCCTCTTGAGACCAGGGGAGTGAGGCCTACGTCCGTTACACTCACCCCCATAAACCTCACTCCCATCCGGGTCAGAGCACCAAATGCAACAGGTCCTACTTAATACACCAAGTTTACATACAAGTTTTGGGACACCTGCCTTTACATTCACACAAACTTTAATGACATCCCATTCTTTATCCGTAGGGTTTAATATGGAGCCCTTTGCAGCTATAACAGCTTCAACTCTTCTGGGAAGGCTTTCCATAAGGTTTAGGAGAGTGTTTATGGTAATTTTTGACCATTCTTCTAGAAGCGCATTTGTGAGGTCAGGCACTGATGTTGGACTAGAAGGCCTGGCTGACAATCTCTGCTCTAATTCATCCCAAAGGTGTTCTATTTGGGTTGAGGTCAGGACTCTGTACAGGCCAGTCAAGTTCCTCCACACCAAACGCACTCATCCATGTCTTTATGGACCTTGCTTTGTGCACTGGTGCACAGTCATGTTGGAACAGAAAGGGGCCCTCCCCAAACTGTTCCCACAAAGTTGGGAGCATGGAATTGTCCAAAATGTCTTGGTATGCTGAAGTATTAAGAGTTTATTTTACTGGAACTAAGGTCCAACCCCTGAAAAACAACCCCACACCATAATCCCCCCTCCAACAAACTTTACACATGACACAATGTAGTCAGGCTAGTACCGTTGTCCTGGCAACTGCCAAACCCAGACTCTTTCATCAGATTGCCAGACAGAAAAGCGTGATTCGTCACTCCAGAGAACATGTCGCCACTGCTCTAGAGTCCAGTAATGGCATGCTTTACACCACTGCATCCGATCACTGTATATTAATAACAGTCATCAGAAATGAATTACAATATTTTTTTTATTAAAAAAAGAAAAGGTATTCAGAGCACTGGTAATCCGGATTTGGTAATCTGAAAAAGTGTATTTCGAAATCCAAATAATTTGAATCTAGATTAAGTGTTTTGAACAATTGGGCCCTGGTTATGTTGTCTAATTGTGATGTGATATTGAAATTAAATTAATTGAAAATGAATTGAATAATGAAATGTATCCCCTTGATCTCATTTGACTACGACAGTCTTTGATTTAAAATCTTAACAAAACAAAACCTCTTAGGAGAGTCAGTCGGGCATCGCCTGATCCTCTTATAACAGACCTGGGTCAGAAGTCAATAACCAATTACTGCAAAAAGCAATGTTAGTAAGGTGTCCCTCACTGGATCTGAACTTCTTGTGCTCCACCCTTTTGTGTTCACAGATCATTTCACTGTTATTTAGCATACTAATACTTTGCAGGATCTCTGTAGAGCATGTCTACTAATCATACTCTCTCACAATACTCTCTAAACCTCATAAGCAATCAGAGAGGCTACTGAAACATGACAGTTCCCCGGCAGGGCCGAGGGAGACACGACGGCACAGGCCGGCAGATCGTCTTGCACTAATATCCCATGTCAACACAGTGATTTAAAGCTTTTGCTTAATTAAGAAGGACAAACAGCAGCAACCGTTTCCTCAGAGCTATAACCTCAAGTGACTGTTCAAATGCATTTTAAAATGTGACCGTGCCACAGGGCCTGCGGTACCAGAGAAGCCACCAAGCACTCTCTTCCTGTCTCTCTAGCTCTAATTCAAAAGCGAGTGAGGACGTAGACAGCTTTATTGGCATCATATAGCCATGATCCTGGTGTGAAGGTTATTCCAAAAGTTAGGTAGCATAATTATTTGTTCGAAGAAACCTTCTGTGGGCTAAATTCTAAGGCACCATGACGTGTATCCTTCACAGAAAAGGCAATCTCGTAATTATGTGTCAAGCTCTGTAACAATTCGATCCGAATAGGGGAATGAAGAAAAATAAATGTTGATTATACATACAATTAATTCAGCACTGAGAATATATGTTATATAAGAGTATCACATACATGCTAACTCAAATCTCAGAGCCCTTTGAAATGTGTTTTACCTGTTCATTAGTGATGGTTACTTAAAAGGTGACTGCCTATGGGCCCTATTTTAGCAATTGAAGCGCATGGTCTGAAGCGCATGGCGCAGGTTCACTTAGGTCAGAATCCACTTTTGCTAGTTTAACGACGAAAAAAAAAGGCAAAAAAACAGCACTATTTTTAATATTTAAAATGTTTGTGTGTTGCTGTGTGTAATAAGCAGTGTGTACGCACGCTGTGCACACGCCTATAGGCACATATTACTAATGCACCCTCTAAATAACACAAAAAATACTGTGCCATTGACCAGGTTTGGCCAATGGCCCAGTCGCTTTCAGTTGCCTCAAAATAGCAACGCGCCAACAATGCGCCTGAACACACCTCGTTTTTACAGACCAGCACGCCCATAGGCAAACAGATGGGCATGAGTGCATTTGCTATTTAAATGTAGTGCTGGACGTGAAATTGATAACTGCGTTGGGAATTATAACTGAAACTATAAAAAAAAAAAAACTAGCCGCATTACGACGGGTGTATGATAGTGCCCTATATATTGCAAACAATAGGAATAAATATGAAATGTTTATCCTGTTTAATAAAGATTTTTAAATTGTCTGTTTTAGTAATACACAAAATAGTAATTACTTTGGATAACACATATGGAAACCTGATTTCATCCAAAATGTTATTTCCTTACCCTTATGCAGTTCCAAATGTAAGTTATTATTCACAATTTAAACTGCACGCTACTAATAATGTTCTCTGTTGCACTCAAATCCCATTGTGTATCAAAAAGAGGCCAGTGCCATTGTTCTTGTATTAACCAAATATGATTTGGCAAGTTTAAATATGCA
This sequence comes from Gobio gobio, assembly GCF_949357685.1. NCBI lineage: Eukaryota > Metazoa > Chordata > Actinopteri > Cypriniformes > Gobionidae > Gobio > Gobio gobio. The sequence goes on along the minus strand of NC_137111.1, from coordinate 13,179,613 downwards.
TAAGAAGAAAAAAAATAATTGGGAAGTTGCTTATGGAATTGTTTAAGGCAAATTTTGATGGAAATAAATAACAATTTCAGTGCTGTTTCCTTCAAAGACTATCAAATGAAAAATAATACCAGAAAAATCAAAACTCCACCATAATCGCCCCTCTGTCAAGACATGAAAGTGGCCAAATTGAGCATAATAGTGTCTTAGACGGCACCAATAGAAAGTTCCTGTCACTGAAAGTTTTGTAGTTCTATATCTCCTGAACAATTGCTCTTTAAAATGTCTTTAGCTGACACAAATCTGACACGCTGACCTTAAAACACAAAATGATGTCTCTTACTTTCCCGTCGACTAAGGTAAGGTGGCATGTTTGGTTAGTTGTTGCTTTTCCTCAACTGTCCAACTTAATTTACAGCACAATGGGGAATTGTTTTGAAGGAGATGTTGACGAAATAAACTAAAATGGTGTCCTAAGCTGCCTTTTTTGAACCAGTGAACTGTACAATGAATCTTAACATAGCACCAGCCCACTCTCAGTTCCACCAGCCTAGCTGACAGTCTGCAGCCTTTTCTAGAATATTCCATCACAACTTATATACACAACTACACATTCTGTGCAGAAAAAAAAATACATATTTCTGCAACAGTAACTCCTATTCTTTAAATTTTATGATGACAGGTTGTATACTGAGAGATCTCATAATTATTTTACATTTATCCTATTTATGTTTTTTTAACAATGAATGTTGCCATCTAGAACTGTTTTAGCAGTGTTCTTCACTATATTCTGTCAAAGGGCAGATCAGCTTGGGTTGCAAGTCTTGTAAGATTTAGCCCATTTACAGTGTTATATACACACAGTACCTCCAAATGAAAGCAGGGCTCATATTACAGCACAGATGTGGGTTTAAAAGATGATTAATGCCTCAAATTAATTAACAAATTATCAATTCAATAAGAGAATAGAAATCGCTCTCAGGTTACATATGTAACCTATGTTCCCTGAGAACAGGGAACGAGACACTGCGTCGGTTCGACGCTTTGGGAATATAACGTCACAGCGTGACAGGTGTCTGAAATCACTATCAAATCACGGTAATCCTATTGACCGGCGACAGGCCATGACATCATCAACGTGCGACTCTGAAGTATATAAGGGCGCCTTGCAAACACATATACACCTTATCGTCTGAAGGGACTGTTTGCAGGCAGGCCCCGAGGCATGGAAAAAAGACACAGTGTCTCGTTCCCTGTTCTCAGGGAACATAGGTTACATATGTAACCTGAGAGCGTTCCCTTTCGAAGGGAACTTGCACTGCGTCGGTTCGACGCTTTGGGAAAGATATACCCACGTGACAGCATCCCCTACGGTCATAGCCCAAACTATAAGCCTCAAAAGGAACCTTAATGCATATGCATGAGGTCCTACCCAGACTGCTCAGGCCTGGGACCAACCACTTCAACTGAAGGGAACTTTAAGGGAATGTGACTAGGGGACCCAAAGGAACCCCAGCCAAATCACTACCCAGGGAACATATTCACTCGAATGCCACCAGGGAGGCCTGACCTGGTGCCCTTCATTTTGGACACTTCGGTTTGGCCAACCCTGTCTGTTCAGAAACAGAGCCTCCGGACACTGCCTCGGTGAGGCATCCAGACTGAGGGACTGAAAAACTGTCAGTACTCCTCAAACCGGATCTCAGAGACGGGTATCCCAGAGAGCAATACTCAGCGTAGCACTTTACAACCCTTGCAAGCGAGGGGAGTCTAACTGCTCAATCAAGGATCTACAAAGCACCTATATTCAAAGCACTAAGGAGGCCGGACAGGCCTACGGATTGATCTAAGCGTCTGATCGTCACACAGGTGGCTGTGTGCTCATAAACGACCCTCAGTGAGGGGAGCACCTGAGCCTGCCTGGTGGGTAACTCCCAGCTGTAGGCTAAACTACCATAGATTCTATTCTGCAAAGAACTTGTAATAGAAAGTGCTTAACCTTGGGAACTTTGCCTTCAAGGAGGCCCAGAGAGGCCTACTACCTGATAGCAAATTCATGCCGGCTGTCAGAGCATCCAAACTCGCCTTTATGGAGGCCTAGTGAGGCCTACCACCTAAAAGCAAGCCTTCAGGGAGACCTGGTGAGGCCTTCTACCTGCCAGCAATGCATGCTAACCCCCCAAGCAGCTGAGTTCACCTTCAGGGAGGCCTAATGAGGCCTACAATCTGATAGCCAGCCAGGCTAGTTGTCCAGATGCCATACATTGGTACTTGCCTTCAGGGAGCCCTGGTGAGGCCTACCACCCGATAGCAAGTCATGCTAGCTGCCCGAGCACCCTGACTCGGGAACTCACCTTCAAAGAGGCCTAGCGTGGCCTTCTATCTGATAGCAAGCCTTCTAGGGAGGCCTGGTGAGGCCTACTACCTGCTAGCAAAATATGCTAACTGTCAAAGTGACTGAGACTCAGAGCACCCCTCCAGAGAGGCCTAGTGAGGCCTACTAACTGATAGCAATTTATGCAAATTGTCAAGTTAACCAACAAGACCCTGGGGGCTCGCCTTCAAGGAGGCCTGTTGAGGCCTACCACCTGATAGCCAGTCAGGCTAGCTGTCCAGATGCCACACATCGGCACTCGCCTTCAAGGAGGCCTGGTGAGGCCTACTACTTGATAGCAAGTCATGCTAGCCGCCTCCAGGGTGGCCTGGTGAGGCCTACCACCTGGTAGCAAGTTACAACTGACTGCTATGAAACCCTGACAGTTAGACCACTGTCTGACTAATAAATACCCATCACTGATGGAGACTCGTCTTCAGGGAGGCTCCGTAGAGCCTACTAGCTGGTAACAAGTCTTCACAAAACCAAAGTCCTTGGGAAGCATATCACACCAATTCAAACAAACCTGGGGCCGCCCACAGGCGGACTCTCAAGGCTAGCTACCTGGTCGCAGCTGCTATGCATGTCCCCCAGACAGAGAAAGAGGGCAGGCTCTGACCGAACGACTCTCACATGAGAGAAGGCTGACAACACAGGGATGGTAGATGAGCTCAAATTCACGTAGTGAACAGCCAGAGGTGACAGTGCCTCAGCAACGCACCTCCACAATCCCTAACAGCCTAGGTCAACTAAACCAGCATACCCAACTGAAGCTCCAGCGTCAGTCTCTAGTAAACACACTCTAAAAGAGACAAACTTCTCTAACCTGAGGTGGCTAAGGGAACCAAAGATACATAGTAAAACAACCCCAAGCAGTAGCAAAACACTCTATTCTCCTAGAAGGGCGCTCTACCGTTTAGTACTCCGCTAATATTCCAGTGGAAAAGAGCGGCGGCCTCAACATAACTCTCACCATGAGAGGAAGCCTACGTTTACATACACATCCAAAACATGAGCGGTGGCCCGCCCCGTGAATCCTCAAAGGGGAAAGCCAACACACATTCACATACGCAGCCCAAACCTGGCACTGTATTCAGCCACCTACAGGGGAACCTTCAGTCAGCCCAACTTTCTTCCTACCTTCCTACGGTGACATAAACCCATACTCTAAACAGGGAATGAAAGTCTGTAAGAAATACATATTTTTGTGTTATCCACACAAAATAGACCAACTCATCTCACCTGCGGCGTTTAGAGCAAAGAGTCACCACACAGTTCTCATATGATCGCTGTGTCTATTGCTCTTCATGCCTGAAAGCGGCGCTCTCACTAACCAAGCCAAAGCGGGCCATCAGAACATAGTTCCACTTAGGGCTGGGCGATAAAACGATAACGATAATTATCGCGAAATAATCTTCCTTGATAAAACGATAACAACAGTTCGATAAATGCTCGATATAATGCTTACACGCTATGTGTAATGCTGTGCATGCGTTTTGCAGACCGGGCTTCTGGGTGCCGCACGCGGTGTTGTTGACAGTCACAGTGGCCGACAGGCTGACAGGCTTGGAGGATTGGAGTGGAGTGGAGCGAGAAAAATGAGCAATAGTGAAGAAAATTCAGAGCTCACGACCAGCTCGGAGGACACAGATATCGTTGACAAGAAAGATCACTCAACTTCAGTGGTTTGGAGATATTTTGGTTATTTGCAATCCGACATAAAACAGCGGCGTGCACTGCTTATAGGTTCTCCACACGGTAATATAATTATCTTGATTCTTCGAAGTTCTTCCATATAGCATTGAGCCCAACACAGCGCTAAATCTACATTAGCCTAATATCAGTTCACGCATAGGCTTATCGCCTTGTTAGTTGTAGTGAGTAACTTACAACAAGCTAACATTACCAAACTATAATCACTAAAACATCGGACTTATGGAAAAACACATCGGTATCATAACTTTTTTGTCATTGGTGATTTATTAATAACTCAGCATCGCCTGTATTAAAAGAGAAATAAAATAATTTAATCCGATGTTTAAAGTGAATAAAATAGACTTGACAGCCCCAACTTTGTGCTCTCTCCTAGCCCACCGCAGTTATGTGTCGGTGAGGTGTGTGTGTGTGTGTCGGTGAGGTGTGTGTGTGTGTGTGTGTGTGTGTGTGTGTGTCGGTGAGGGGCGGACCAATCCACTATAAGGCAAGAGAGGGGGGACTCAAAATGTTTCTAAACTTAAAACGCATTTTTTGGCCATTTGCGTTTTTATTGTTTTACTACTTACATAATTATTTTAATTAAATATATATCATTTTATTATTGACAGAGTGTAGAGTAAAAAAAATTCTGACCACAGTTAAGATTTTTCTTTTATTTATTTATTTAAACTTTAAAGGTTTGGCATGCTGACCAGAAAGATTTTTTTTTTAATTAAATTTTTTTTTATTGTCAAAGATTATCTTTAAAGCACTTTAACTTTGCATTTGCAGTCAGCAGAGCCAAATGTTATATCATTACAGTTTTAGATTTTACTATAGATATTTGTTTTATATATTCTATTTATATTAATAATATTCTACTCTATTAATATTGATTTTATTAGTAATAAATAAATCTACTAGCCTGACGTCGTCATACTCAATTCTAGTCAGAATATGAGTCTGATACTGCTCCGTTGGGCTGTGATTATTGGGCGTGTTTCAACCGAACCAGGAAAGACCTTAATTGGATAGACCTACAACCAATCAGAGCAACGGAGTGACCGAGCGACGCATAACGTTAGTTGTCAAATGTCAACAGAACTCAACTGCACTGTGTTGCCAAGTCCACGGGTTGAAGCGACCCCAATTATGTGATATACAGACCCAGGAAAGGTTAATTTTAGCAGGCAGCCCTGCCAAAATAACACATATTTTACCCCCAAATGCCTTTTTTCCCGGAGAACCCCCCTGGAAAGCTATTGGGCTTGTTTTTGGCTAGTTTTGAGGAATGTTAGCAATTGGGCGGGTTTCGTTGTAAAAACTTGGCAACCCTGTCTGCACGCACGCACACACACCTTTAGATGGCAGAGTCGGAGTTCTCAGTGTCGATGTCTGGCCAGAAACTAAAAAGTTTGCGAACGTCTCGTCCATAGGGGGCATCAACACATACCCATTTTCACCCATCCCCTCAACATCAGCAAAACTGATGCAGCTCACCCTCGTCAGCCGGCGATCCATCCGAGAGGTTCACACTCCTCTCCAGATGATTGGCAAGCTCCATCTGGGACCCCCATGACGCGCGTCGCCACACCACCTCAGCGAGAGCGGGACCAGGGCCATGCGGTCCAGATGCCGAGCTCTCTCCCCTCGAGAAGAGAGCCAGACGAGAGCAGAGCGTTTTCAGGAATAAACGCTCACAATTTGCACAGGCAATTCCCTCAAGAAACTGACTGTGCATGCTCTTCACCCAAGCACATGACACAGAGTTCATGTGTGTCACCCGGCGACAAGAACCTTGGGCACGGGTCTGCACACTTCAGAAAGTGCTGTGCCTTCTTAGAACTCTTCGTTTTGTTTCTATTTACCTGTAACTTGACAGCGCTCTTACAGACAGTCCCTGAACACGAAAAGATGTATGTGTGTTTGCAAGGCACATTTACTTCCGGGTCGCACGTTGATGACGTCACGGGCTGTCGCCGGTCAATAAGATTACCGTAATTTGATAGTGATTTCAGACACCTGTCATGCTGTGACGCTATATTCCCAAAGCGTCAAACCGACGCAGTGCGAGCTCCCTTCGAAAGGGAACTATATATCCATGAGCAGTTTTTGAAATAAAAAAATAGTTTTAATCTCAGATGAACACCTAACAACACCCTTGTGTAGCTTTGCCTTACATCTGAATATAGACAATTCAGAAATCAGTTATTAGAAAGTTTCATGAGGGAGATCTGCTCTCTTTTTGTAATGTACTTTAAAGCAATCAGTGAATTGCTTATTGGTTCTTGTTTAGCTCTATTTATTTCTGTCTGCATGTGTGGGCATGTTTTTGTGAAATATCAGGACACAAATGTGTACAATGACATGGGTATGACACAGGTATTACAAAAAGAGGGTGAAATATGAGGACGTTCCCCATGTCCTCACTTTTAAAAATGCTTATAAATCACACAGAACAAGTTTTTTTTCACAGAAAGTGAACTGCACAGTTTCCTGTGATGGGTAGGTTTAGGGGCAGGGGCAGTGTAAGGGGATAGAAAATACGGTTTGTACGGTATAAAAACCATTATGCCTATGGAATGTCCTCACATTTCACAAAAACAAACGTGTGTGTGTGTGTGTGTGTGTGTGTGTGTGTGTGTGTGTGTGCGTGTGTGTGTGTGTGTGTGTGTGTGTGTGTGTGTGTGTGTGTGTGTGTGTGTGTGTGTGTGTGTGTGTGTGTGTGTGTGTGTGTGTGTGTGTGTGTGTGTGTGCGTGTACGTCTGTGTGTTGTAATCAGAACATACCAATAAATATGTGAATTAATATAGTTTATGTTGATGTGACATATTTTTTTACTAAAACAGGATATTCGGTAAGGAAAGGAAAGGAAAGGAAAGGAAAGGAAAGGAAAGGAAAGGAAAGGAAAGGAAAGGAAAGGAAAGGAAAGGAAAGGAAAGGAAAGGACGCCTGGGACTCGAAATGGATGGATGGATGGATGGATGGATGGATGGATTAAGCACAATAAGACAACAACATCTTATGAATTGGTTAGGAAATTAAAGGAAAGGACAGGAAGGGAAGGGAAGGGAAGGGAAGGAAAGGAAAGGAAAGGAAAGGAAAGGAAAGGAAAGGAAAGGAAAGGAAAGGAAAGGAAAGGAAAGGAAAGGAAAGGAAAGGAAAGGAAAGGAAAGGAAAGGAAAATAAATGAGGCCTGTGACTTGATTTTACTGGATTGTGGAAAGTGGACATTAGATATCTGGATGGATGGATGGATGGATGGATGGATGGATGGATGGATGGATGGATGGATGGAGCACAATAAGACCAGGAAATTCCAAATAGGACAAATGTTGATTTCATGTTGACTCTACAGACTTGATGTTACTATAACAGCAGTGGGAAAGGAATTTTTACTATAGCATTTTGTTTATTATTATATTTTTATGGAGTATATGATGTTACAGCTTTGTTGTTTGAATATTATTTTTTTAGGACAAGCTAGTTTAACATCATCTCTATGCATAATATAACATGAGGATATTTTACGAGTTTTCCAGTGCAGGCAGATCTGTAGCTAGTGCAGAGTCAATAGCATTTAGCATCTCAAGTTCTCTGTTTGAATGAGTGGATGGCTTAGTTGCCTGTTTCTTACAATGTCTTGTAATTTCTAACCCAATCAAATAATATGATCTTTTAAATAAATTGTAACTGGCACAGGGATTGTAGCCAAATCAAACTAAGATGTTAAACATGTCAGATGACATTTCGATCCAGTTTATCTGCAGAAAAAAAGAGAGAAAAAAAAGAAAAGAAACAGATGGTAAGGGGAAATGGGCCTCGGGTCATAAGACTGCTTACATTCGTAGAAGTCAGCAAGCTTGGGAAGTGAAGCATAAGTGGAGACCAGGTGTGCAAAAAGAAAACATCAAGTGCTCAGTCCTAGCAATTACAGTGAATTTAACTGTACTTTACATAAATATTGCCAAGAGCCTTTAGGGAAAAGTACACACCTATATTTAAATTTTGAGACATGCTATCTGTGATATAATTATGTTCATCTTGTCAAAGTGCTAATTACAAAGTAAACTTAAGCATATTAGTGGTGTTAGATATTAGTGGTGGCATTTGCTTAGTAAGTGTAAGGACTGTTTTCTTGCAGGACTTTTAAATTGAATTAAGGGTAGGCACCACTTAAATATTTAAACAGTAAATCCTAGACTTGAAATCATTTTAGGCTTGCTAACTTCTAGGCAACTGAGTCTTCACTAATTTTGTCCCCAAGGTTTTTTGAATAACATTTAGAGACCAGAAATAGTTTGTGGATTTTGTATGGTGAATCTGTAGTTACTAAAACAAGAATTCAGACTGTAAGAAGATTATTATGAAACTTTGTATCTCAATATTCAGTGTAATTGTGTATTTCAAGATAATGTGCTACCTTAAAGGTGCAGTGTTTAGTATTTATGAGGATCTTTTAACAGAAATTCAATATAATATAAACTATGTTTTCAGTGGTGTATAAAGACCTTACATAATGTACTGTTATGTTTTTATTACCTTAGAATGAGCCATTTCTATCTACATATACCGCAGGTCCCCTTACAGTGAAGTCACCATTTTGCGCTGACATGTTTCTACAGTAGTAAACTTCTCTACAGAGCGCTAGTGACTCACTGCTCCTCCTCCGATGCCATTTTTGTCCTGAGTCCTGGTAGCTTCTCTATATGCTTCGAAAGGGAAGGGTGAGCGGTGGGTGATTGCAATTCACAACCTTACAGCTAGATGTCGCTAAAATTTACACAGTGCACCTTTAATAATGTCATTGACTTCATCCACCATTCACAAACATGTTTTCGAAATAAAGTGTAAAAAAACACTACTAAAAGGCAGTAAAAATACTAAATAAAACTGACAAAGATAAAGTAATTAGAAACATTTTGATATCTAATCTTATGACAAGCTATTCACCAAACTCCTGTAAAGGCCTGTCCGATTCCTGTACTGAATGCATGCTGAGTGATAGCTGTTTCAATATTAGTGCCATTTAATTTGGTGTCCTGTCATAGTGTGTCCAGTTCAAAAGCAGATGTTGTGCATCTCTGAGCTGAACGGTGGGGAGGCATTTGACTGCTGGTTGCTCGGTGATTAAAGTATCAAAGTTATGTTTTCCATTAAAAATGACAAAGATTGTGCCATTCCATTGCTTATTGGATGGGGAGCGTTGGCCAGTGATGGCGTTCCACAATCTGTTATTTTACTGTTTGTGTATGTGTGTGTCCACAGACTCCGCACACATGTATGTGTGATATTTTCTCAATTATGAGCTGGTTTAGACAAACTGTAACCTGAATCAGAGGGCATGTTGAAAAATGCAGAAAAACGTAGTCATATTTGAGTTATAACAACATCTACACACCCCTGTTAAACCAGTTTGGTTTTGTGTTGTAAAAAAGAAAATCAGAACTTTGCACTTTTAATGTGAAATTACAACCTATGCAATGCCATAATTGTAATTGCAATGCCAATGTATAATTGTTTCACTTATACATTATGAGCTGTTAGCTTATGAACTGTGATTACATTATAAGTTGCAAAAGTGTGTTCATAATTTAATACATTTCGTATACAGTAACCTATGAGAAATGAAACGTGAAAAATCGTTATTACATTGTGAGCTAAATTTCTTATTACATTTTGACAAAATTATTACATTATAAACATTTTTATTACATAATGTAATACCTATTACATTATGGTCAGTTATTACATTATGCTTTGTTATTACATTATGAGTTGCTACAACACTTAGACCTTCATGAAGTACAATTAAATAATTCTACAAAATTACATTAAAATAGAAATATTATTTTCTGTTTACTGACATTTTTGTCTCCTTGGTCACTTTTAATAACACTTTACTTTATTTATTTGATAAAACTTTTTTGTGATAACGATATTGGTTGTGGCAAAAACAAATCTGTTCACTTTGTTTAGATGTTTAAATTAAAATGATAATATATTTTATAAAGGGTTTTATTTATTTCTATATTTATTAATGTCTAAAAATTGAAAGTCTAGGTTGCGGACAAAGGTAAAATTATAAAAATATACACATTAAAAGCATATGAAAGTAGCAAAAATAAATAAATAAATAAATATATAAATGACATCTGCTAGTATAATGACAGTGTGCCCTTACAGGGTGTTTTCTCTAGGGCAGCTGGTTGCCTGATTTGCTTGCTCGGCCCTCTCTAGATATGTTTATTTAAAAAGACAGATAGAAGATTTACTGAAGCAGTGCTCTGACCTGGCACTTTGCAGATAGCACTCCGTTCAGCTTACACATGATACAGAACATATTAAAGAGCTGCACTGTATTGACAGAAAGATATACACTCCAGGCCTGGTGAAGAACAGCAGGGATCATTGTGCAGGGAGAATTAGGAGCATTGTGCATTATCTTAGAAAACTCTTGATAAGTTGAAGAGCTTAAGGGAGGTCAGACGGTAATCATTTAAATCTTGAGGATGTGGAGGCAGAAAAAAATAATGGGCATTGTTAACATAAACTATATGTTGTCAGCACCAATAGCCTCGTGGGCAGTGCGCTGACATATAGCGATGTTGCGCTTCGGGCGACCCGAGTTCGAGTCCCGGCTCGTGGACCTTTCCCGATCCCGCCCCCCTCTCTCTCTCTCCCACTTCGCTTCCTGTCTACCTACTGTCCTATCATAATAAATCTAAAAAAAAAAAAAAAACATAAACTATATGTTGAGGCATAAATAAGCATGCAAATAATAAAACCTCCAGAGTCAGGTTATGTAATCAATTCTTTATGATGGATGTCTAGATAGGTAGTTATGGGTAGGTTGGTAGCAGTGTTGGGAAAACTGCTTGTAAACTTTTTTTTAAATTACAGATTACAAAAAAAAGTGGCTAGTTACTTTGAAGCTACTGTACTTTAAGGGATAATATTTTTTTATTTATAGTTTTTAGAAAACTATTTATATTTAAAGTAATTTAAATATATTATTCATATGTGATGAAATTATGAAAAGACATCTACAAAAGCTTTATTTATCAGATTGTTGTTCACTGTCCAGGATTTGTCTCTCTGATCCCCATTAGAAGGCAATGCTGAGAAACCGTAATTTCTCACATACTCAGAAGAACAGACAACCAAAATATATAATTAAGACGTCCTGCGAGTTTCATAGCCTAAATTTGGCACAAAATGGAAGTTATGATAGTCTTTTCTTCCCTACTGTGACATATACCTGTATCTGAGTTTATTGATTCATTTCCGTTGTAAAAATCATTAGTTATTACTTTTAATGCATCCTGGCCATTCGTTTTCGCAACAACAGCGTTTTGGTGGCCTGAGAATGCAAACTTAAAAAAATAGGTTTGAAATAGGTTCAAAGTGCAAGTGTTGAAAACGATACCATTATCATCTCAGTGTAAACTTCAAAAACGTGAATCTGTGAAAACGGTGACGGCATGCACATGTGTATTATGTGTTTAGTCATGTGGGTTTGAATGCGTATGTGTGTCACAGTGGGCACATAGTCTTTCTTTATAAAGTCACCAATTACTTGTCTGGTATGCATAATACAGCGTTTTTTGTCATTTCCGCAGATTTGTGTGAACGGGAATCATTTTGATAACTTTTTCATTTATTATTTATATTATTATTTCTATTTACTATTTCTACAGAAAAAATAAACTTTTGTCATGAAAACAAAAAACAAAAAAAAACCTTTTTTGCTGTTGACGAGGCCTTCACAGGTGAGAGTCTAGTTGACACTGCCTCTGCTGACACTTCAGGGCTGCGTTGTGGTCGTGTCTAGGTGCAGGTCCTTCATCTGATGTGGATACGGCCTGGATCCAGCTGACTACTGTAAACCTCGGGATAAACAGAGAGACTAACATTAGCAATTAGATAACAATAATAATCATTTTACATGATTTGAAATTGACAAAGTGTTATGTGTATGCCAGGTTAAAGAGATGTGTTTTAAGTCTAGATTTTATCTGACAGAGTGTGCTGCTTCCTGATGCTAGGAAGACTGTTCCAGAGTTTATTTGCTAAATAGGAAAAGGATCGGATAGTTTAATAGTTAAACTATTTAATACTTTGTAAGTAATCAGCAAGATTTTAAAATGTATGCGATGTTTAATAGGGAGCCAATGCAGTGTTGACAGAACCGGGCTAATATGGTCATACTTCCTGGTTCTTGTAAGAACTCGAGCTGCTGTGTTTGTTTATTAAGTGTGCCCATTGGGAATTGATTGGATCATTGTTGTTTGCTATTGCTGCAATCTCATGTGCGTGACGGGTTGTCCCGTTCTCGCACTAACAAACAAATGCAAGGGCCTCGTGTCCCATCAAAAGTAAATAGAACCCGCTATAACCAATGTCTACACTAGATACAGTATACAGATAAAAGTTCAATTTCTGACATACTCCATGTGCTTAAATCTGTTGAAAACAGGACCAATGAGTAAAATAATGTTCACTTTGTTTTTTGTCAATTTGTCAATGCCTATTTTTCCCTGTTTTAATAAATAGCAAACAATGTACCATCTTTTTCTCCTTCACTTATTTTCTCTCCATCTAAAAAATCTGTTTGACCTGTCTGTATACATTATTGAAATGATAAAATTACAGTAAATGGCTGGAACCAATGCTGCCAGTATTTACAGTGAAATTACAGTACAACTGTAAAATGGAAAACCGGCATTAAAACATTACAATTAAGGTAAATTGCTGGAACCATTTGCTTGCAGTATTTACAGATAATTTTTTTTTTTCCAGTGCATTGTATTTACTCACTCTTGTTAGAAATAACAAATATAATTTGGGGCATGCCATGGACATCACTTTCCATGCCGTCCAAATTGCTCCAAAAATATGCAGAAACCCTGTGCTCAAAATAGCATAAAGAGTTATTATAACATAATAGCCAAGTTGGCTAAACTGGCACATTTACATAAATGTTTATTACAGTTTTTCTCAATCGTTTTGGTACATTTCTCCAAACTCAGGTAACAGCTCTCAAAACAGTTAACACAGCAAACTAAACACACTCTTATGCTGGCGAAACCGTTAAGTATTCACTGCACAATGAAACACAGCATTTTATTCTAGTAATGCATTTATTAAAATTCAATATTAACATCAAAACTAAAAGTGTGTTCTCTGTTGATTTTATAACAAATTCAGCTGAAGATACACAAAGAAATAAATGAAAATACATGTTTTTCATTAAGTTCTTTAATGAGGAGTTCAGGTGTATAACAATAAGTTGTCACCACACACACATATATATATAGCCTATATATTGGATATGTAATTTTCAAACCTGAAAAAGAAAACATAAATCACTGCTTTCAGTGCTTTGAATGAGAAACGTTTCTCTTCTCTGCTTTAGAACCATTTGAAATTAAATAGAGCAATAATAACAGCCAACTTTTTCCAGCAGTGAACATAAGTGTTTTAATTAATCAGTAATCTCCCTCCGCCTCAGCCATCTTGATTGTTGTTGTTGTTATGACCCCGGAAGTAATTGAAACTTCACAACTTTATTGTCCAACTCAAGGCCAGAAAATAAACGATGACATAATCGATTATGGCACTTAGCCGCATCGATGCTGAATCGTGCATGCCCCGCATTGCGATGCATTGCCGAATCGATTATTGTTGACACCACTAAGAATCAACTTATCCTTATGATAAGCCGGATGTACGATCTTCGGATCAATTTGTCTAAAACTTTCTAAAATTGACAAAATTGAGAGGGCTTCCTTAATTGATACAATAATCCACAGATAAGTAACTAGTTAACTCAGACTTACTGGTGCCACATTGACAGGGTCTCTTATTTTATGGAGTGTTTGTTTGGGGCCTTTCAGTTCTGCTTATTGGTCTGGAGTGCGTTTCACAAACAACGACATAACTCGCTGCTTAACTACCATATGATACATCGTTAAAGAAATCAACTGGCTAGTCACGAATGTTTCCTGAAACTGTATTGTTGCAAATCTGTCATTCAACTTTGAAGGTTAAAGGGTTAGTTCACCCAAAAATGAAAATAATGTAATTTAATACTCACCCTCATGCCGTTCCACACTCGTAAGACCTCCGTTCATCTTCGGAAACACAAATTAAGATCTTTTTGTTGAAATCCGAAGGCTCAGGCTCAGCGAACTACAGATAAAAGTTCAATTTCTGACATACTCCATGTGCTTAAATCTGTTGAAAACAGGACCAATGAGTAAAATAATGTTCACTTTGTTTTTTGTCAATTTGTCAATGCCTATTTTTCCCTGTTTTAATAAATAGCAAACAATGTACCATCTTTTTCTCCTTCACTTATTTTCTCTCCATCTAAAAAATCTGTTTGACCTGTCTGTATACATTATTGAAATGATAAAATTACAGTAAATGGCTGGAACCAATGCTGCCAGTATTTACAGTGAAATTACAGTACAACTGTAAAATGGAAAACCGGCATTAAAACATTACAATTAAGGTAAATTGCTGGAACCATTTGCTTGCAGTATTTACAGATAATTTTTTTTTTTCCAGTGCATTGTATTTACTCACTCTTGTTAGAAATAACAAATATAATTTGGGGCATGCCATGGACATCACTTTCCATGCCGTCCAAATTGCTCCAAAAATATGCAGAAACCCTGTGCTCAAAATAGCATAAAGAGTTATTATAACATAATAGCCAAGTTGGCTAAACTGGCACATTTACATAAATGTTTATTACAGTTTTTCTCAATCGTTTTGGTACATTTCTCCAAACTCAGGTAACAGCTCTCAAAACAGTTAACACAGCAAACTAAACACACTCTTATGCTGGCGAAACCGTTAAGTATTCACTGCACAATGAAACACAGCATTTTATTCTAGTAATGCATTTATTAAAATTCAATATTAACATCAAAACTAAAAGTGTGTTCTCTGTTGATTTTATAACAAATTCAGCTGAAGATACACAAAGAAATAAATGAAAATACATGTTTTTCATTAAGTTCTTTAATGAGGAGTTCAGGTGTATAACAATAAGTTGTCACCACACACACATATATATATAGCCTATATATTGGATATGTAATTTTCAAACCTGAAAAAGAAAACATAAATCACTGCTTTCAGTGCTTTGAATGAGAAACGTTTCTCTTCTCTGCTTTAGAACCATTTGAAATTAAATAGAGCAATAATAACAGCCAACTTTTTCCAGCAGTGAACATAAGTGTTTTAATTAATCAGTAATCTCCCTCCGCCTCAGCCATCTTGATTGTTGTTGTTGTTATGACCCCGGAAGTAATTGAAACTTCACAACTTTATTGTCCAACTCAAGGCCAGAAAATAAACGATGACATAATCGATTATGGCACTTAGCCGCATCGATGCTGAATCGTGCATGCCCCGCATTGCGATGCATTGCCGAATCGATTATTGTTGACACCACTAAGAATCAACTTATCCTTATGATAAGCCGGATGTACGATCTTCGGATCAATTTGTCTAAAACTTTCTAAAATTGACAAAATTGAGAGGGCTTCCTTAATTGATACAATAATCCACAGATAAGTAACTAGTTAACTCAGACTTACTGGTGCCACATTGACAGGGTCTCTTATTTTATGGAGTGTTTGTTTGGGGCCTTTCAGTTCTGCTTATTGGTCTGGAGTGCGTTTCACAAACAACGACATAACTCGCTGCTTAACTACCATATGATACATCGTTAAAGAAATCAACTGGCTAGTCACGAATGTTTCCTGAAACTGTATTGTTGCAAATCTGTCATTCAACTTTGAAGGTTAAAGGGTTAGTTCACCCAAAAATGAAAATAATGTAATTTAATACTCACCCTCATGCCGTTCCACACTCGTAAGACCTCCGTTCATCTTCGGAAACACAAATTAAGATCTTTTTGTTGAAATCCGAAGGCTCAGCGAGGCCTCCATAGAGAGCAAAGCAATTTACACTCTCAAGATCCATTAATGTACTAAACACATATTTAAAGCAGTCCATGTGAGTACAGTGGTTCAATATTAATATTATAAAGCGAGGAGAATATTTTTGGAGCGCCACAAAAAAAAAAAAACTTATATAGTGATAACCAATTTCAAAACAATGCTTCATGAAGCTTCGGAGCGTATCGAATCAGCGAGTCGATACAGTGGTTTAGATTGCGTGCCAAACCGCAAAACTGCTGAAATCACGTGACTTTGGCGCTCCGCGTTTTAAATTAAAGAACATGTTAGTTCTGGCAGGTCACGTTAGTCAAGCTCGCATCAGCTGACTGTCAGCTGATCATGTCTACCTATAGGGATACGATGTCAATCACAGCGTGCATATATAAGCTCCTTCAGTACTATCAGCAGCTATCGCCTTTCTCCGGAACTAATTACCCTCCTCAATCCCAAGCTCCTCCTCTCGTCAGTCAGGATTTGGCATTCTGATTCCCCCTGAATCAGACAAAATTCCCGAATTATTTTGTACATTATTGACATTAATAATATCTGCAATACATTGTTGGTTCTGTTCTGTTTACCCTAAGGGTACCCTAACAAGAAACTATGCTTCTTACCACAGGTCGAGATCTGTCGTTTAGACCACACAACTTGCGATGCTGTTTGCGAATGTTCGTTGGAACTATGGTCTCGGGAAACACTGACTCGTTGAACTATGCTGATAACGATGGAACTTGCGACCATAGTTGGCTAACAACACTTTCGGGAAACACACCTCTGATCATGTCATCACTGCCTGATTTGCTGTAAGGCCCTACAGTGTTTACTATAAATATTCATAGTAATACAAAAGTTGGTTTCACTTCATCCTCTCTGCCTTATAGTTTATGCTCAATTTAGACTTGGGCACTTTTGCAGGACAAACTGTAAATTAATTTAAAGGAGCTGTATGTAGGACTGTGGCCAAAACTGGTACTGCAATCACTTTCAAATTACTGTTGAGCGGTGTATCCCCTCTCCCCCTCCCCCTGACTCGAGGTTGCCAGATTGGCTGCAGGATCCAGCAGGAACGTTGGCTGCTACAAGGAGCTTTCAATGGCAAGTGAAGAGGTTTTTTTTCTTTCTGTTAATTATTTTTAAGCTTCAAGAGTGATGTTTTGTGAAGTAATTATTAATTGCAAAAATTTACTAATGGTGATTAGCCAAATATAATCGTAAATATGAACGCTCGTATGTGACAGTACATTCCCACATGAAAAAATACTATAGTAAAATTACAGCATAGCTAAATAACATTAGCAATGGTCATACAGGTCAACTTGCAGCATGTTTTGTCCACTATATATGCGAAGAACGAATGAGGAATATTTTTTACCGAGGTAACGTTAGGCTACTGTCTAATGTTGTTTTCCTCAGCGTCCCAGCATAATGACAAACGGGCTCTGATAATGCATTACTAATGTTAGCAATGACGACTCGCCGTTTTTATTTACCAAACAATTCCTTAACGTTACCTTTTCAATTCAATGACCCACCTCCTCCATCTGCGCTAACCTAACGTTACTTTGCACGAACATGCATAACTTTGTTCGACTGTCATGAATATTTGAAATGTCCATTTACATTAAGTACAAGTTAGCCAAACATAGATGAACCTTACCTGTCCAGGAGAAAATTAGCAACGTTGGCATCAGTCTTCAAATTATTCTCCGTTTTCAGCCGTCTCCATCTTTCAAAGGCATCTCTTATACAAATCCTTGTTTTATTTCGGACACTTTCACAACGTTTTTCTGATTCATAACGAGGTCGTTTAGGTTTCGTAAAGTTAGACATTGTTTATCCAAAAAGTTTGTAGCTGCAGCTTTGGTAACTAGAGCAGAGCTGGCAACCCGAATGCATAAACACTACGGACTTCGTGATTGGTAGATTGGTGGAGGGTGGCGCTTCAGGCCAAAACACAACATGTCAACATCAACATCAGTTGAGGGCTGCAACTTCACTTTTAAAATGACAATATCTTGGCCGGACAACCGTTGTCAGTGATATAAGTATTTGAAATTAACATGATTTCTTAATGTCTACTGACATATCAGGGCCATTTTATGATTAATTGAAATACATTTCTTACATACAGTTCCTTTAAAACTCAACTCAGCTCAAAGTACAGTAGCAAACGAATTAAGACCTGCTCCAAACAGTACCAACATGGCAAAAAACTAAATATGTATTTATATTTATTGACGTGTGTATGTGTGTGAGAGAGATCTATCTCTCCATGGAAACAAGTTTCAGCCACCACATATCAAGAAGTGGCCAGGCTGGACCCCGATGCTTTTAACAAGAGGTGTTTATTCACGCGACACAATAGAGGCTTTTCAAAATTTGCATCGAAAAGACGGTTTCTCTTTTGTGACCGCGCAGGTGATGCGTGTACAATAGCGAATTTAATTAATTGAGCGATTGGAAACAAACGACCACTAGATGGCCGAACCCGTCTTTCCGCGCTCACGGCCAAAGGAGTACTTTGAAAGGCTTGCGCGCGCATCTGTGCGTGAGGCAGAGTGGAACATAGAAAGTGAAGTATATCCGCAACTTCTTATGGGAGTTGTATTTGCAATTTGAGCTTGATCTTCAGAAATGCTTGGGAAAATGTAGCTTGTGTTAACCGCACTACTTGATCAACAAAAGAGCTTCGCTACTGAAAAGCTATTTGATTGAGAAAACAGCGACGCTGTTGAAAAATTTTGTTAAACTAGTAACGTAACTTGTAGCGACGCTACTGCCCAACACTGGATTTAACATTAATGAAACAGAAAGCTTATTTATTAAGATCTACTGTACCGCACAGATCTAAAATAATGTAACACATCAGATCATGTTTTTCCCAAACAGTTAACCAAACGTTCACATAAGACAACAGATAACGTTTGTGTGAATACTCGGTAACTTTTTTTTCTCATTCCAGATTCATCTTGACTTTAACATTGGAGGTTGGTAGGTTAGAAAATAGACTGGTTGGCTACTTGACATTCAGACATTTCAAGTTTCCAGATACTTCTGTGGCTGCTGTATATGCACTGTTGATTAATAAAGCTGCAGTCACATGATAAGGGTCTCTGCTACTACTGAAGCGACTGTTACCAACGTCTAATTAAAGTATATTTTGGGGCAACTCTGATCATTTACTTTAAACCATGATAAGTCATTATGATATTACGACCTTTCATCTCTCTTCTTACAGAATTTTACATAATTCACTTTACTATGAAGAAACCCCTGCACACTTCTTTTTTAAAATGACTGACCTTTTTTAGAGAGAGGTCTTGAAATATTCTTTCATTTTCTTATTTTGGTATGCTGTCTGCCTATTATTGACATAATCATGGAGAGAAAGTTTTGTGAAAAAGTCACGGAGAGTAATTTTCCCTTTTAACCAAAAAGGGTTCACAAATGTCCACAGGAGAGCTCAAATTAATTAAGAATCTAATGATTGTCAGCCAGTAATGTGGTGATGTTGCTGTGTTAATGGACTCCTTAAATGGATAGGTTATAAAACCGTATAGTTAACCTTTATATAAAGACCTTTAAGGAGAATATTGGCGGAATTTTTTAGGCTCCAGAATAGACTGTGTCATTAACACACACATGCAAACTTCAGATAAAACTCTAAAGGGCATAGAGTGCTCCTTCAGCTCCCATCTGAAACTTGGAATTATTCTCTTGGTTCAGCTTAATGGCAGTTTGCAGTATTTTCATGTGGAACTAATGCATTGTGACTTTTTTTTAATATTTTTTTTTATTGTGCTCCACTCACAAAAATATTGATGCATTTGATGAAGCATGAGTCCATTAGGTATAAATAGAATAGTTTACATTTATATTTTTGGGTTACAAAAAATGCCTAAAAATATATATATATATATATTTTTTTTATCAGATCAGAACTTTGCAAAAGTCCTGAAATATTGTTGTTCAAAAGTTTTGGGACCCCTGATAATTATGTTTGTTACTGGTAAATGCTTTATTTCAAAAGTAACATTTTGCAACACATTTAACTTCTGTAATGTGGCATATTTCCGATTGAAACATAATATTCAGTGGGAAATAATGTAGGGTGGGATTTGATTTTATTCATGAGGATTTGTTTTGATCATGAAGGGGTGAAGCATGTTAGGCTAAGATATTATTAGTTAATATTAGTCTATTTTTCCTCACCCACACAGCCTTATATGTCAACAGAAAACAAAAGTTGTTTCATAGGAAGAGAAAGTTATTGCATTTTGATGCAATATTATGAAAGGGAAAAAATCATGTGGAGAAACATGTACTGAAGAATAATGCACAATAAGACCACGCTTATTTAGAAAGTAAATTTTGATTGAATGTTATCATAATTTTCTTAAATCAACATTATTTATTAAAAATGTTACTTTAACATATATCAATAATTGTGGTATATTATGTATCAGTTTAATATTTTATCGGCATTCACTGACAGCGTTTAGTGTTTTTCCTTGTTTGATTATTTTAGAAAGATTGTCACTACAACAAACATTTGTAATTAGTGTCCTCCTTTTCACCTGCCTTTGCTAATGTGGCTCATTGTGACTCATTCCTGCAGTATGAGAATCATAATTTGTCATTAAAGGTAGGGTAGACAACTTTCAGAGTCTAAAAAAGCGTTAAATTACTTGGTCTCAAAGCACTAGGGTTGGGCGAAGTCTACCAAATTGGCATCGGACGATGTCTACTGTGAAACATTGTGATGGACGAAGACAGGGGTGGGAGGTTGGGGGGTTCTTAAGCATGACAGGGCGTTCTAACAACATGGCACTCAAGTTAAAATCAGTTATGGCTGGCACTGAACCAGAAACAGACACTCTCAGCACTTGTCGTATATCAGAACTATTCTGTGTTTTCAACCACATAATGTTTATTTTAGGTTTCAGACATTTAAATACACATAAGTACTAGCAAAACAATACATTTATAGTTTGTAAAATACACACTGGTGTCTATGGAAGCAGCAATATAATTTTCCGACATCCTGATTGATGGAACAATCGGTTATATGCAAAAAACCATACTGATAGTTTTTCCAGGTTGCGTCCGCTTACACAGTATGAGAGCGTTGAGAAGGGTCTGCTGGCATTATATAGCACGAGAGCGGCCTCTAGAGGCCAAATAAAAACTATCACTGACGTTTTTATTTTGACACGAGGCATGGAGAGCGCTGACACATCAGATGCGCGTTTAAAACACAGACAGGGAAACAGTATGAATACAGAATACTGCAGTACATGTTGGCAAATCATAATAAAGTAATAATTTGTTGACTAGATGCTGCATTAGCAGGGAAAGAACAGCAATATGTATGTACTTTGTTGTCGAGGCTGAGAGGACGCTAACATTAGCAGTACCTCAAGCAGTTAAAACAATGTAGCAAACTGTATCGTCAAGCAGCCAACATAAATAAAAACAAATCAGAAATGCATTCGATTTCAATATATATGTTGTAATTTTGATCAGATAATCATCAAGTGTTCTAAAACAGCATAACTGTTTGGATATATGAAATGGTAACACTTTACAATAAGATTCCATTTGTAGCTCTATCTAAGGTTAATAAATGCTGTAGAAGTATTGTATACTTTTTTTATTGAGTTTTTAAAAAAAAAATCTGTTAACCTTATTTAATGCACTGAACTAACATGAATGATCAAGGTACAATTGTATTGCTCATATATCAATACATGCTGTAAAAGGTATATTGCAGAATTCATCATTCATGTATAGCTAAAGAAACATTTATTTATAATATTTGTGTTTAAATTATTTTCTGTAGAATTTGTTCTGTTAGATCTTCTCATTTTAATATATTCATATTGACATATGTATTTAAATTAGCACATTTTCATGGTTTCAGCACTGTTTTATTTAGAGTGTTATGGTTTTATTTATTTTTTTATCCAGTATCCATTTTAAAAACTATCGGTTGATTAATCGGTTATTGGCAAGCGCGGTCCAACCTAGTTATTGGTATCTGTAAAATCCACTATCGGTCGACCTCTAATCAGATACACATAGTTTAAGTAACTATCAAATTTGTTATATTCTTCTCCCAGTTCACCGTCCACTTACTTGCATGTATTTCGGGAAAAACTGATAAATTCACATGATGCAAATTCGACCGACAGGACTCTCTGGCATCCTTCTCACGCTATAGATCAAGATCAAGTTAATTTAAATGCTAAAAGGTTTTTAAATGACAAAACACACTCACTTACAGGTATTTGAGAATAGAAATACAAAATAGATGATTAGAGGTTGACCGATTCATCGGTTTTGCTGATTAATCGGCACTGATAGCTGATTGGTGGAACAGTCGGATATCAGCAAAAATCCACAACGATAGTTTTTCTTGTTTCCGTCTGTTGCTGGAGCGGCAAAGACGGGTGCGCTGTTATTACACAGTACAAGAGCTCTGAGATGGGTCTGCTGGCATTATATAGCACGAGAGCGGCCTCTAGAGGCCAACTAAAAACTCACTGACACCTCATGTTGTTTACATTCACACGTGAGGCTGCACGCGCTGCACAGAGAGAATTGACACATCAGATGCTCGTTTAAAACATGACAGCGAAACGGTATGAATACAGAACACTACAGTACTTGTTGCCAAATCATTATAAAGTAATTCATTTGTTGACTAGATGCTGCATTAGCAGGTAAAGAACAGCTGTTTCCGCTTGTCGTCGAGGCTGAGAGGACGCTAACATTAGCAGTACCTCAAGCAGTTAAAATAATGTGATAAAAACACACGCAAAAAAAAAATTCTGGATTTTTATTTTCTGTTAGAACTTCTCATTTTAATATTCATATTCATATGTTTTAGCACATTTACATGGATCATGTTCTTTTATTTCTTGTAATAAAGTTCAGCACTGTTTAACTTATGCTTTTAAAAAAAAAAATGTTATCCAGTATCCATAAAAAAAAAATATCGGTCGATTAATCGGTTATCAGCAAGTGCGGTCCAACCTAGTTATCGGTATTGGTAAAATCGGTCGACCTCTATAGATGATGTCATGTTGAGCAAAATTGTAAAAATGTTGAATAAAAAAGGAAAAATTAAATAAAAGCAATACATCTGTCATACAGTGCTATTTTGGCTGATGCGAGTCACGTGACAAGCATGACGCATCACCATGGAAACAATATCACAATGCCGGCTCAACATCACAATGTCTGTCAGCCATCGGCGATGGACGATGGCATCGTCTATCGGCACAACCCTACAAAGCACATGACATTACAACAATAATGAACATAAATAACTTATGAGCTCTGACTTGTACCACCTGACTGCTGCTGATTAATTTCACCGTTGATATTGTTGGCATAGAACTGCATGATTCTAAGACCGAGGAACGTGAACAACTCCGAGTACAACTCCGAGCACTTCATGGGTTGCCATCTCTTAATTACGATAATTACATCATGGCGTAAAAGCAGTATAAGCTCATTGTTTGCAGTGCTCTGTGGGTGCTTCTTATTTCTTATTTGTGCATCTATGTTTCCTTTCCTCGTGTCTTAGCTTTAAAAAAAAAAATCTAACACCCTCTTCAAAAAAAAAGAAGAAGCAAGGAACACACCAAACCGACGCCGAACAAATAGTGGTAACGAAAGTAGACTGCTGAGTTGGCTCACGTCGGCAGTGTCTGGGTACAAATTTGCCCTGACACACAAAGCAGATGCTCGACATCCGACGGCCAAGTAGCATGTTATTCAAAGCGAGAAACCGGAATAACTACTGGGATATAAACAAAGCACCTCATAATCTCGCTCACCACAGACGATCACTTCTGTTTTCTCGTGCATTGGTTTGCCCGAATGATCATAATGATCAGATGGCCAAACTGACCGACAAGCGCCGACACCGATTCAACATGTTGAATTGGCTGAAAAATAGCCGATGAGGACCAGCTTCAGCCGACAGTGCTGAACACAATGAGAAAACCACGAAAACTGCCCGACGGCCGACCGTCGACTTGGTGTGTTCCAAGCTTAAGGGGGGAATTCCCCCAACCAATACCCCCCTTTTATCCAACATTAAACTCAGGCCCTACCTATTACTCGCATCACTTGTTTTAAAAAAAAAGTGTTTTTTTGTTTGTACTTATCTGAAATGTATTGATTTTTTTTCAGGAAACCAGATTCAGCCTTTACAGCTGATGCAGGAAATGTGATGCTAGAAACCTTTTCTTTTTCTCAGCCTTTTGAAATAATATAATTTCTTGAGATAATTGTAGTTTTGTACAAAAATGCCCCCCTCAACTCCTCCCAAAATAAAAAGCCCCCCCACCCCACCCCCCATAAGAGTCATTTATGTAACAAACCAAACACACACACACATTTTCCCATTCAAGCTGTGCCTATTACACACATAACTCTTGGCATTTTTAGAAGAAAAATGGGTTGTGTTTGTGCTTACAGGAAATATATTGATTACATTTAGAGGAAACCATGATTCAGGTCTTTACAGTTGATGAAGGAAAAGTGATGCTAGAAATCATTCAAATCATTCTTTTGAAGAAAATAGATTTAAACATCATAGAAAAAACTGTTTTAGAGAGTGGACTATTGAGACTATTCAGAGTGATATATGAGGCTTTAGCAGCAAAAGCTTCACACAAATGGGAACCCAGTAGTAACGGGTGAGCGGGCAGCGTCCCCTTCTATGAACATTCTCATCAATGGCTGCTTTCACACTCATCAAGCCTCTTCATTCGCATGCAAATGGCCCATCTTGAGCAAAAAGTTGGATGGACTTCCTGGAAGGATCAATGAGCCCCAAAGAAGAGGTTGGGTGTTTGAGTCGGACAGGCATGTGATGAGATACCACTCTGCACCATCTCTGGGCCACAAATGGAGGGAGGGATAAGGTTGCCTGCATGCAGAAAACGTCAAAAGGGATTTGTGCAGAGCCCCAAAAAAGCACAAGAAGCATGAAAATAATCAGATCCTTGCTTGTTGTGGGACAGCTATATTTCCATACAAATACATTTTGCCTTATTTTTCATTTCTAGTGTTCAGGCTGTAAGTTACCCAGCTCTTTCAGCAGCTCATCTGTTGGCTTGATCCTTTTCTAATGTAATAATAAGGAGAGCTTTAGAAGACTTTTACGGTGCTGGGAATATATGTGAATGTAGAAAAAGCTCCCAAATTGAAAGAATGATATAAACAGATTGTGGCAGTTTTACAACAAAACTACCATTAAACCAATTCACCTTTCAAGCTTTTCTTTAATATTCAAGGATCATGGGGATTATTTTATTTGTTTTCTAACACATGCATTCCTCTTTTTTGTAAAGCTAAGAGTCTACTACAGGTCACTTATTTCCCTGACTTCTTTCCCTGAAGCTTAACAGTTGAAACTGATGATATGCTGCTAAAACTTCAACAGTGTTATGTCCTGGTTTAAATGACCATGAACGACAAACTACTGGCGTAACAATGTAATAAGCATATCTCTACTACTAACACAGACTGTATCTCAAGAAAAATCAATATTTGTATATGTTTTAGAAATATTATTTATTAAATTAGGAAAATGAAAAGCGAAATAGACAAGCAAAGAATTTAGTCAAATGTACAAAGGCAGCGCTCTAGTACAGCATTAAAGTTATATAAAATATAAAATTATGAAACTTAACTTTGCCCTCAGTAAAATTTTCATGGAAAAAAATATTTCAAATGAAAACAAATGTTTCATGTTTAACCACTACAGTGGTAAATAATTATCTGCAGAAGATTGCAGAGATCAGGCTGTTCTTGAAGGGTGCATGAGTGCTGAGTGCCTCGAGATCACCTGGATCTCGCAACTTTGAAAGAAAACATTTCAAATAGGTGCTATCTTTTTTTAAATAAACAGCAGATTTGAGGTTTAAAGAATTACATTCTCGTCTTAAAAATTCTTAAGGGTCACATATTGTACACCTTTCTGGAGTTTTATTTTAGGGTTTGATGTCCTTAAGAATATCTATTTGCTGTATAAGAACCAAAAACCATCTCAATACATTTTTACAGATCCTCTCTCATGAGCTCTACCCAGAACAGGTTGATTTTGGCAAGTCTAATAAATATTCATGAGCCTCTCTTCTGATTGGCCTGTTGTTTTCTGAGTGACGCACGGCCAGGCCAACCACAGGTAACTAGGGTCATGTATGCTGTAGCCTGCTGTGGCCTGATACTCACAAGTAAGGTAAATAGAAACACTGGTAATGATGGTCACTGCTGAGGGAAATGTTGTCTGGCCTTACATGTTTGAGCCGAACTCAGACCCTGAATCGGCGACGACAGGAGACAACCAAGCACCTCCTCAAATGCGCTTACAACAGGATGTTTCAGAATTGTAATTATATATATATATATATATTAGGGATGCAACAATACAGTTAGTCCACGGTTCAATACATACCTCGGTTTTTATCCACGGTTTTCGGTTCAGTTCGGTTCTGATGGCTAGTCACATCAGTTTTTTGCTATTCTATTCTTAGGCGACAGAAACAGCAAGAGGTTAAGGAGAAAAAAGACTATGTTTTTATTGCAATACTCTTTCTTTATTTTACTTAAAAGAATTGAAAAACCTTACTTAAACTTAAAACTTTACTTTAAAAAAAAAAACCTTGTACACATTCCTAGTGTATTGTATAATATAAAATATATATATATATATATATATATATATATATATATATATATATATATATATATATATATATATATATATATATATATATATAAAGATTTACACTGGCAGCTCAGAGCAGTACAGCAGCATTTAAGTATGAAATTGAATGAATAAATGTAAAAATAAAACACTACATAGACTTCACTATAAAATATACATTGATTCTTATTAAAGCTACTGTATTAGTTTTTCAGTCAAGATCAGTAAGTGATTTTCTCTTTGTCTTTTGTTGTTGTATTAACATTAAAGGGATAGTTCACTCAAAAATGAAAATTCGGTCATTGAGAAATTAATACAGGTTTGGAATAATATTAGAGTGAGTAAATAATGACTTCATTTTAGAGTTGAACTGTCCCTTTAAGGACAGCGTGTTCACTAGGCTGCGCAGCACTGCTGTCAATTTAAGACCTGCGCGCATCTAATATATAGACACACGCTGATTTTACTTTCACTTTAGACATAACAGACTGTGTTTATGTTAACCATGTTTGTATTTGACAGTATTAGCGTCCAGTAATCACGTGTTTGACAGGCGTTTAGTGCGCGCGCTCGGACAAGCTCATGAGCAAGGCTTTAAACGCATGCAAATAATGAACTTTCGTGATTGTGAATAACTATAGTGTTCCGCGAGTATATTGAGAATTGTGGCATCCCTAATATATATATATATATATATATTTCGGCGTTAGGGTTAGGAACACTTTAGCAACACGTTAGCATCAGGTTACTGTTGCATAACAATTTACAAAATATAATATCAGATTATGCTGGCTCCATAATGTAACATAAAATGTGTGAGAATTTTACTTAAGGGTTTCGGATTTGAGGTCGGACCCAACAATAAAGGGACTGCAGCATCTTTGATGAGTAGCTTCTTTGAAAAAACTGAATTGAACTGTGCCTGATTGACGAAGCAGTCGCTTGTGAAATGTGCAGAACAGATGGTTAAGGTTGAACTAAATTGCTGTGGTATTTCCGAATAAATAAACATTAGCCACTGGTCTCTTATATTAATGTTGTTTGGAAGCCTGTGAAATTATGTAGTTTCCTGACATCCATCGACTGAACAGCGTTTTCTTGACATGTTTCCATGTTGTTGCCCAGCAATGGCATGGACACAAAGTTGTCTGGGGGTTTGGCAAAAGGAGGGTGGGACGGTGGGCAGTGCTCCGGGTGGTGAATGAAGGCAGTGACTAAGTAGTTCACAACGGCTCATGAAAAGGCACAGCTACTTTATGCAGACTGTGTGCATTTGATTGTGGATTGATGGTAGCTACATAGCCCCTAGACCTGAGTTATCAAAATGCCAGGAAATTTCAGTTTTGACAATATGGGACCTTTAAAACTACATTTCGTGACAAAACAACAGTGTTTTTTCTAAATTTATAGAGGGTTTTCTCTTCCACCACCTTGGGTAATATTAGAAGGAAATATTAAGATTCTGTTCAGTGATATTTCAGAAAAAAGGATATGTTACATACTGTCATAATCTGTCAGCTTTGCTTTCAGTTTGAACTGTTAGTTTACCTTCTTTATTTTCATATGTTTCATTTGGTTTTCTTGGGTCTTATGTTGTGCATCTGGTTCTTGATTATCAACTTGATTAAGTTTATTATCATCAATAGTATAAACCCTTAGTTTGTTCAGTTCCTTGTTCTGTGTTGTTGGATTAAAGTCTGTTGGACTGCCCTTCTTTGTTTTCTTAGTTTAGTAAAGTGTATAATCTGCTAAAAGATCTATATTCTCATATTCTCATTCATCCTCTACACACTGTGACAGAACACTGAACCAAATAGTAAGGAATATGGATAGCAAAGCAGCAATTTACCTTTACCCAGAGGACTGGATTATGGAGTTAATCCAGAAAGAACGTCCTCTCGATGATTACGTGGAGGACTTTTTGGACTTCTGTCATCGAGTGCCCTGGAACGATAACACACTTAAGAGCTGCTTCTGGAGTTGGCCTGATGATCACCTCCTGGTAATGATGCCAATGGTTACACCAGCTGCTCGCTACAGTAGTACATAGATTATGTGCTGTGGCTGGTCAGTTCCATATGACAGTGGGGGTGGTTGAAGAGGACATCAACACCACCACCTCTGTGTCCACTCCCTGCATTCCAAGGCCCATCAATCCAGAGGACATCGCTAAACCACCACCCACGCTCACCCAAGACCAAGAGCCCGAGCCCTCCGCAAACCCAGAGCCCACGTCTGCCATGGACCTTCCTGTAAAGGAAAAGGTCATCCTGGAGCTGGAGCTTTAAGCCATATTCGTCCCAGAACCTGAGCATACAGTGGGTCTAAGACAAAGAGCCAGCGAGCCAAGTCCATCTCAAAAAGAGTGTTGATAGAGTTTGACTTTGTGGAGTGGAGTCCCTTTCATGCTCCTAATCCTGTGGTGTGTTTGTTGCTGCCAGTCCCATCTGGATTAATTGACTCACTAGTCCAAGTCAATTCCCAAACCCCCCTCCCCCTATGGTTCCATCCAACCTCAAAGATCTATCTTCTTCGCTGGTTCTATCCAAACTCCAATCTCCTCCCTCAAAAAGTACAGTTGGCTATCTTCCATCTTTCTAATTCTGAGTATCAATCAGTCCGCCAAAAAAAATTGCAGTCGATACCGATCGGATCGGTGCATCCCTAGTTCAGGATTTATTGTGATGCAAGTCAACCCTGCTTTCTGTAATATCCCCCAAATTTCACAACAGAGTTTTAGAGCCCTGTGCTTAACTGTGATAAAAGCAAAATACAATATCTCGAGTGGCTTATTGCTTGAATAAAACAATGTCAACACCAATATTTTTAAAGACATGAATGTTTATTTTTAATAGTAATCAGAATAAGCAATTCTTCCACCAGCTAATATGTTTATGATTGCCAAGCAACGTGATGCATTAATATAGAATATGCAGTCACAGGTTTGTGTTTATCTGCAACAACTTTGAATGCTGCTCATTCAGTCAGAACTATTGGCTTTATAATAGAGATAAGGATATAATTAGCTTTTTCCATGTGTCCATGCCAAACTATGATTGGATATATCTCGTGGCAACAATCAAAGTCTGTTGGTTTCTCAAGATTGATGCAGTGCCTTTTGATGAGTTAGAATAAACACAAGACATCCCATTGGCAATGGTTTTGTAGATTTTTTTTAAAGCTTTGTTCAAAAAAAAATAAACATGCCTGTGAAGCTCAGAATCATTACAAACATAGCTGTGCTGTATGAAAGTAAGATCAGTTCATAGAATCAGTTGGTTCTCATGTAAATTCATCTTGTTTTGAGGATGTATATTATAGATTAAAAAAAAAAAAAAAAAAAAAAAATATATATATATATATATATAAAAATATATATATATATATATATATATATATATATATATATATATATATATATATATATATATATATATATATATATATATATATATATATATATATATATATATATATATATATATATATATATTATCAATGTTATCTGCCATTTATCAGTGCTGCAGCTTGTTTATGGACATTTAATGCCAAGACATGATTCATATTGTTCACTGAGTCAAACGTAATAATGCAGCAGAATCATTTTATTGGCCTGGACATACATCTCATCAGACGATATTATGAATATGTACAGGAAATGGAGTTCCTAATTCATGTTGTTGTGTGTTTGGAATATTATGCGCTCGACAGTATTTTTTTAAAAGGGGAGACAAATACATTGCTTAAAATCAGACACAGGCAGACTGCTTCCTGCTTTGCCAATGTGCCTTTTCATCTTCTTTTAAATGGCATATTCTTTGGCTTTGCATGCCAGGCGAATCATACAGGCTGGAGATAGAGGTCTGATGCTGCTGTCAGTGCCGGGTAAAAAGGCACTAAAGCACCTTGACAACACGCTCATGAGAGCAACACAATGCAACTCTGTTTTTAGCCGGCATGATGCTTAGTCATATCAGCTAGACATGGGCTAATGGCGAACAAGCAGATAAGTGAGCTTCCTCCAAAGACTGACTGTGAACATGTCAAGCCTGACTTCTGCAGGACAGCATATTTAGTTCCATCACCCATGAAGAGCTACTGATCACACTGCTTAAACACCACGCATGGCTCATCCTGCTGTTGATTTAACTGCGGGGGCTTTGCCTCCTTAGCAACAATCTTTGGTGAACAACATCTGTCTCTGTTAAAGCAGAGCTGCTGAAATATTCAATAGAGCATCATTCACAATGTAAAATATAGGCTGCAGCTCTCCTCTCCAGAAATACAGTTGTTAGGAGGGAGTCACTTGTCTGCTTCTTACTTGTAGCTTGGCTGAGAAATAAGTAGTGAAGCGTATAACACCTGCTGAAAAGGCCTGCATAGACCAGAATTAACATAGCAACAGCACAAAATTGACAATCATGAAAAATAATGTATATATTCAATATTATAGGCTATATACACAGCCCGGACAAAAAAAAAGACACTGTTTGGATTGAATAGGCAAATTCTTAAGAGTCAATGATTGGATCTATATGGAGGTTATATGTAACATGTTATATGTTTAGCAACAGTTCTTCTAACCCTAATTGATGGAGTGTGTAGCATTTCATTTCTTAAACAACCATGTAGGAAGACAAACCATGGCCATATTACAAAATGACAATGTCAAGATTCATCAGGCTCAAATTGTGAAGGAATGGTTGGGATCGAGCATGAAGAATAATTTCCACACATGAATTAGCACCTCTGAGTCCAGACCTTTAAATTCATTGAAAGTCTTTGGGAAATGCTGGAGTAGATTTTACAGAGTGCTTGACTCTTGCATTGTCAATACAAGATATTGACCAAAAATGTATCCACCTCTTGATGGAAATGTTCTCACAACATTTATTTACATCAAGAGGTGCATCAATGTTTGGTCAAGATCTTGTATTGACAATGAAAGACAATCCCAAAGACATTGAAAATGATTCTTCATGCTTCCTCCTAACTCAAACATAACAGAAACCATTTTAAATTCCAACATAACAGAAAATTAAACATTAACATTGTAATCAATCCACTGAAGGCAAGTTGAACTGAAACCATGTGCAGATGTATTTAACAAAACTTGATCAAAATGAAGGCAAAATAAACAGACTTAAAGGATTAGTTCACCCCAAAATGAAAATTTCCTGATAATTTACTCACCCCCATCTCATCCAAGATGTTCATGTCTTTCTTTCTTCAGTCGAAAAGAAATTAAGTTTTCGGAAGAAAACATTCCAGGATTCATGGATATAATGGTTTTCAATTGCAACCAAAATGCATTTCAAAGCGCTTCGATGGGCTCCAGAGGCTCTTTCAATTCATTAAATAATCCTGAAAAAAATGTACACAACTGTTTTCAACATTGATAATAATCATAAATGTTTTTTTTTAATCATCAAATCATCACATTAGAATCATTTCTGAAGGATCATGTGACACTGAAGACTGGAGTAATGATGCTGAAAATTCAGCTTTGATCACAGTAATAAATTGCATATATTCAAATAGAAAACAGTTATTTTAAATTGCAAAAATGTTTCACAATAATACTGTTTTTGCTGTATTTTGGATAAAATAAATACAGCCTTGGTGAGCAGAAGAGACTTCTTTAAAAACATTTAAACATCTTACTGGTCTGAAACTTTTGACTGGTAGTGTATGTTGGTATTATTTCCTTCACATTCATGTTACAAATAATACTGACACAAATTATGAGGAGATTTAATGTTAATGGACACAAACATTGTAGTTTACTGTTACTTCAACTATACAACCTTTTATAATTCCAAAAATATGTTAATACATGTGTAACATGTAAAGTGTTTCCCAGTTGACTGTGTATTCATCGTATTATTCCCTTCATGTTCATGTTGTTAAAGGGTAACTTTAGTGATTTAGCATTAAGCTTTGTATCAGTAGAAACCCCGTAGTATATTTGAATTATGGTACTTTCCCCCCTCATATCCGAGAGAATTATGCATTTTATTTCTGAAAAAAAATCCTCCGATGACGCAAATATCATCATTAAGGATATAGGGGCGGAGTGAGTGGCCTCATAGGGCAGCGAAGCAAGTGCATTCTGGCAGTTGTTGTCTTTCATCCACATGAGACAAAAATACATTTTCTGTCTTTTCTCAGTCTGGGTACCAAATTAAAAAATCATTTCACATTTCTACTACATAAATGACAGTTTAAATACACATTCATCTTCACAGCACCGAAGTGCCCCTTTAACTTACAAATATTACTTAGACACAGAGAATGTGACATATTTCAAATTTTCAAATGGCCATAAATGTAAATAACAATTTAATACATGGCCTTGAACAAGGGAAACGTGTTTCTCCATTATGAACACAAATAGGGCATTTATAAAATATTTCTAATATAATAGGTTTAAAAAGTACTTAAACAGCTCATAATAAATAAAACAAATGCACATAACAAATAATCATCTTAAGACACAAAACTTGTGACTCTTAAGCCCATATCAAGGCATTTCTGCAGAAAGACTTGAAAAGATTAAAATCTTTTCATCCCTGAAACAAAATGAATAGATACGTTTTATTAATAAATAATTATTTAATATTAAGATATCTTTTGACAAATGCAAAAAAAGCTTTGACGTCTCATTGGCATGCATGTTTCCCTTGTTCAAGGATATGAACAGAAAATTTAAAAGTATTGTTGGTAAATATTGTAGACATCGATCCGATTTAAATCCATGTGAAAACAGCTTATATTTAACAAAAGAAAATGACATGCATGGGTAGCGCCGCTCACTTCCGGTTCTGTGGATGCGGTTCAGAAACTGCGGTTCTGAAACTGTGGTGCTGCGGGCCTGCAGCTGGATACTATTGGTAAAGTTGGGCATTTTAACATGGAGCTCAATGAGATTCTGCTCCCTTTTGGAGCCTGTTCCTAGCGGCCAGTCGATGAATTGCAGTTTAATTCACTTCGGTATTGGCTTCAAGAGAAACTGCAGGAGGTTGCTGCTTGATTATAGCACATCGATTTGTTATTGTAGCGACATGTACCCACCCCAAAAACATGACGTTGAACAAAACAAAACTGTGATTGGTCACTTGACATGTCAGTCAGAGGCCTTTCCCTGACTTAAGCCGTGTTTCCACCACAGGAACTTTCCCCAGGAACTAGGAACCCTGCTTGCGAGGTAGTACTTTTTCAAAGTTCAGGAACTTTCGGGGGTGGGACTGAACATGCTGATTGGTTGAGCTCACGCAGCATTTTATTTCAACCGGCATTTTTAAAAGTCTTTTGCGAGGATCGTTCTGCGTTCAGCAAATATCAGTCTTGCTCTTTCTGTCTGATGGCGCACGTTCGTCTGAGCCATCTCACGGTCAATGTCCGTAATAGCTGATTATATACGTTGTCTTATTTTAGCTTTCAGATTACGCTTTAGTATCAGTGCTCGTCTCTTTTCCTCAGTTTTGTTAATTACCTCTTTAGTAAACCAATCCATAACCAGCAAAAGCAGCACAGCTTGAATCTCAGTCGCACGCAGTCCTACGTCACCAGACTAATTTGCCAAATCTTCACGGTACTTTATACCGCAGTGGACATGCAGACAGTAGCAGGTCTGGGGGGAAAAAAGTTCCTGTAAAAAAAGTTCCTGGTACAAATTGTTCCGGGTAATTTCGGTGGAAACGGGGCTTTAGTGTGCAGTCATTGGCCTTATGTTGTTAGGCAAAGGTCTGGCTATAGGAGACTAGGTTGTATCAAACCAGCCTTACACCTCTAAACAGAGATGGTTGCTTAATACCTTGAAATGCTCTTGATAGCAAATGAAATCTCTAACAATGGTGTTATTCCTGGTCTGTGGGCAGTTCATTCTGCAAATCCGTAAATGGAAATATTTTCAGTTCTTTCACTGTCATTTCAAAAAGCTTAATTGACTGTCTGCTAAAGCTGTTTTACAGACCATGAATATCTTATCTTTCCAAGAGCTGCACACACAGTCTAACACAAAAGAGTAGCGTCTCACCTCTGCTGTGCTGAGTGACTCAGAAACCTGATTATGCTGCATTGTTTCCCACAGAGGAAATGACAAAGACAGTTGCTCTGTTCCGCTGACCTGAGTGCCCAGGGTTCATCCCCAACTGGGGCAGCCTTTCTGCAGTTCTTAGTAGCAGTACTTAATCTTATGAACTTTTGCATAAATCAAGTCTCTGTTTTACCGTTTGGACACAATTCATTGAAATTTAAAAGCTAAGCTGTGGTCCATGTCCTGTCAATTTAGGGATTGTGTAATTAAAGCAATATGCCACATGAGACAAAGTGTAATTTTAAAGCAATTTATCTTAAGCATGACCTCTTTTTACAACATTAACCATACAATATGAATAAACAATATCTGAATAAACGATTTCACTTTCAAGTAATATAGTTCATTAGTCCTACTATAAGCTGTTTCATGTTTGCCTAGCAACGTACAGGGCTCCAGACTAACATCTAAGAGCAGTGGCACCAGTGTCACCAAGATCTAAAGATAGTGGCACCAGCACCTGATTTGGTAGCACCAGGGAGGTGGAGGGTATTACAGTTTTTTTTACAATCGCTATAGAACACATTTCTCATTACTTAGGTCACTTTTTAAAAACTCTTCACACAGTTCTCCTTACCAATTTTCATATTGGCACAGCAGTTACATTTTACATTCAAAATTCACTAAAACTACCAAAACACTTACATGTCTCAAATCATATAATTCTTCCATAACACTAGCAAAGGTTTTCAACCGAACAAACACACTTAAAACAACCATAAAACACAGACCTAAAAAAACACTAACAGCAGGTAGCATTATACAATGTTTTATTTTGTAAAAATTTACAAGAATGACACTCTACTTATAATTCACTGCAGTTTGTGTTACATGGTCCATGTTTACATTACAGCACAAAATTATTCCTAAGTTTGCCCTTCTGAATGGATGTAATGAAATTGAAAGACTAACGCTTGTGTAGGTGTTTGCTTTCATCTAATTGCTTTGATAGTATTTTTTTTTTTAATTCAGAATATATTTCATTACAATATTACTGTAGAAATGTAGCAAATTTCAGTTTTGTATTATGCTATTGTTGTGAACTTAAGTTTAACAGTTTTGAAAACAGTATGTAAGCATGTGTACAAATTAGTGAACTAGTTCCCTTTCACGAATTGGGATCTGTTTTCAGAGACCAATCTACTTCGAGTGATTAAAAACGAGCCAATGGACATTGGCATGCGGTTCACGCATTCCACGCACAGCGCCCTGCTGCGCGGGTATAAATACGGAAGTGGAATACCGCATCTTTGCTTTTTAACTTCGGAGCCGAATGGTTTGCTGTATCAAGCTGTTTCTACGAAGAGTGTTTAGAGTCTCGAGGAGGATCGCTCTCTTACCTGGGTGCTGGTGTGACGGCGCGAATAAGCGAGTGGCCGCTGCTACATACACTTGTTCCTGTGTTGGTTGGCTGGGCGTTTCCGTTCTTGAACGCTCACACGCAGGCTTGCCATCGGACTGCTGTGAGCCGCGGAGCCGCGGTCTCCCTGAGTGCTTCAGCACTTCTAAAAGAGCATTTCCTTCTAAAAGGACAAACACGGTTTGACCCTGCGCCTTTTTCAAGATGTCATTCAAACCGGGTGTTTCTGGATGCGGTTGTTTCCTGTCCTCATTTGACGGCCACGATCTCTCTCACATATAAACATGTGAGATTGCTTTTGTGGGTGATCCATGCTCTCTCAGGAGAGCATGGTCATGTCGGGGCGTTGTTCGTCTCACCTTTCTTGTAAGGGCTTGAGCGTTCAGCGCGCCGTGTTCAGACCCCGGCCTGGATACGTGCCCAAGGTTCCCACCACTCCCTTCCGGGACCAGGTGGCGAACCTGCAAGCGCTGCCTTCGGAGGAGGCAGACCCAGCCCTAGCTTTATGTCCCGTCCGCGCTCTTCGCGCTTACGTTGACCGAACTCAAAGCTTCAGAACCTCACAGCAGCTGTCTCCAAGGCTGTCTCCAAGCAGAGGTTAGCCCACTGGATATTGGATGCTATCGTCTTGGCTTACTAGTCCCAAGACGTGCCTTGCCCGTTCAGGTTGCGAGCGCACTCCACAAGGAGTGTAGCTTCCTCCTGGGCGCTGACTCGAGGCGCCTCGCTGACAGATATATGTAGAGCTGCGGGCTGGGCGACACCTAACACGTTCACTAGATTTTATAGCCTCCGTGTAGAGCCGGTATCTTCCCGCATCCTCGCCCCCAGTGGCCTGTAGCGCTAAGTACCCGTTCTAGTGTCGGCTTGCAACGCCACTCCCGCCCTCTTGGTCGGATACGTGCGTCTATTTTGCTCCAGTTGAGTTCCCCGGAAAACGGCTAACCCTGTGAGTTCCTCCGCCACCCCTTCGGTGTCAGACGTTGCGGCCGTCTGACGCCAGGCCTGCACCCATATGCTTGTGGAACGTGTGTGTAGGCTGGGTTCCATATGTCCAGGTTGGATCCACCCCAGAGACTGCCATAAGTAGCACTACCCTGATAGGTTAGTCCTTATATGTATTTCGAACATTTCGTTCATACATACGTAACCGAGATGTTTTATAGGGTAAATTTTAAATATAAAATTTGCTGGTAAAACCAACCATGGCACCCCATTACCTGATAATAAAGTAATTTTTTTATGGTATTTGTTATAAAAAAAAAAGCAGTAGCCTAAAGACATTTAATATAAATACAAATGCACAAAAACTGCTATAGCTTAATGACAAACAATACTGTAATTATATTCCATTACTCTTCCAATACATTTAATACATGTCTACATTAATAATACTGTATAATAAAAATAGATATGAATATCACCACATTTTGCCACAATACCATGGTTTCAGTAAATTCATGTTCAATTTTGGTGATTTGTGTATTGAACATTTTTTGATCACCAAGACATTTGTGCTTTGTATTGGAAAACTGTGCCATACTCAATCTCTTCTCACTGAATGTGTGCTGTTTTGTGATCAAGTGATCAAGACCTGTCAGCGAGTAAATAGGTGCGTTCTCGTCATGTTATAATTATGCAATTTCAACTTGATTTCAAAGAGCTCCTACTTGTACCATGTGCCATTAGTTCGTTAGTTAAATTTTACTCGTTTGCAACAGAAATGGCAGCACTTATCAGCTTATCAGAAAATTGGTAGTGGCACCAGTGTGACCTTGAACAAAATTCAGTCTCACCAGCAAAAAATTCCATCTGGAGCCCTGAGGGTAGCAATTTGGGGCCAAATTTACTAAACAGGGCAAATTAGTGTGAAAGCACAATTCCTAAAAAGTGCAGATGGGAATGGAAAGTTCTACGCATTTACTGACGATGCGCAGATTAAGAACACAGATGCAGCCGCATTATTTCCATAATGACCAACGCAATCTACCAAGAGAAGCGTCTTGTTTAAAGGTCCCATGGCATGAAATTTTCATTTTATGAGGTTTTTCAACATTAATATGAGTTCCCCTAGCCTGAATATTGTCCCCAAGTGGATAGAAATGTTGATCGGTGTAAAACCGAGTTCTGGCTGTCTTTCTCTGCCTTTGAGAAAATGACAGGCCAGACTAGCCAATCCTGAAGTCTCCTGGTTTGACGTCCAAGCAGGAACGGTTTCCTCCCTTTCCTCCGCCCAGAGAATCTGGCACGCCCATGCAAACGCTTGAGAGATCATGGGTTGTGAACGAGTGAACGCTGGCAGTTTCTCAGTGTTTGGATGTACAAATGAAAACAGAAGTCTTTTTTCAGTTCCTTCTGATCTGTGATCAGTGATTTCTGATGTGTAGCTAATTATTTATTATTCGTGCACACAATGCGGCTTCTCTCTCTCCAGACAGAACGGTGTTTTCTATCTTGTGAGTCAGTGTTTTTGTACGTCCTCGTCGCGTCTATCGGTTCTAAAATGTGCATACAGTCATGAGTTTCTGCTCAACATGGCAGAGTCAGATCTTTAGAGATAAACCTCACACACGCCGAAGCTCGGACTGCACTGGCCGGTGGCCTTCAACATCCCCGACCCCCAGTACTGCATCTGGCCCACAGCGGAGGCACCAAACGCGGCATGAGATTAAGCAGAAGGGGGGTAAGCGTGAGCATATTCGGGCTAGCCAGCTATCACCACAATAAACTGGATTACATTCGATTACTGCTGTTGTGTCTTTGTTTGTGCTGTGTACTCAACGCGCGTCACTGACACTTTTATTTTATTTAAAAAATAATGCTATTATCAACACTTACTTTTAACTCGTTCATCTCGACAGCTGTAATGGTACTTTGCATGTGTTACAAAGTTGGTAATAATGATGAAGACGGACTCGGTGTGACTGGGACTCGTGTTTATTCAGAACTCTCAGATTCAAACACAATAAACTTGCGCTGACTGACAGCGCTCTCATAACTCAGTAGTTACTATAAATAACTTTGTTAGCAATCGCTGAGCTCCGTCTCTGGTACATTAGTGATGTCCGGTTCGCGAACGATCTTTCTTTTGAACCAGTTCTTTTTAGTGAACCGAATCAGTTCACCAAATCGGACTGAATCGTTCTAAATGGTTCGCGTCTCCAGTCAGCGCTGATCCATAATTTACTAAAGTTACTAACTTTCTGACATGAGTGACAGTCCCTCCGACTAGAAATAAACTAATAACCTGAAGGATATGCTGTAACTACAACAGTTCAGACATGCTGAGAACTGATGTGAAGTGAACTCAGGTCCATCCGTCTCTCTGGCAGCTGCTCGTGCCTCGTAGACCTCGTTAAACCACGCCCCCTCCGCTCATTTAAAATGCAAAGATGTCAGCCAATCACAACAGTGGGCGTTTTTACTGAAGTCTCACAGCAGACACGCCTCTTGAAGCAGGGCATTCAGCCACAGGGCAAACAGCAGTATAGAAAAAATGCCTTTTATTTCTAAATTATGACATTTTATTATGTAAAAGTCATACTAACAATATAAGTACACCTCAGGAAACATTATAAAATAATAGAAAAATGCCATGCCATGGGACCTTTAAGACATGCTTTTTTGGGCCGTTAAATAATGCCGCAAACACCAGTAAATTGACTAGAGCAAATAAATCACCTTGCATGATCCTTTTAAATACTCTCCTCCCATACATTTTGCATCTGAAAGGGAAACTCTTATAAAAGCATATGCAATAAGGCCAGCAACAAAAATAACCCTGTCCACTCCTTTTTTAGCACAAAATTTTCACTGTCTTTAGTAAATCCTAATAATAGTTTTTTTGTTTTTATTATGCCAAAAGAGGGTTTGCGTTGGCGCAAGCAGTTGGTAAATCTGGCCCTTGGTGTATGAAAGGGATAGTTAATCTAAAAAGTAAAATGAGATGGTATTTACACTAACTATGCCCACCAATTGTCTGATTGAGCCGTACAAAATTAAAATAGAATGGCGTTAGCTTTTGACTTGACTTTTGATCATTCTTCTCGCTTTTCCCATCGGATATTAGCTCAGAGAGGTGTTTATTTTTAAATTAAAATTATTTGAAAAGTAGAAATAAAGTGCCTAACAGATAGTAAATATTAAGTGTTTTTTGGGTAGGGTTAGGGGTAGGTTTAGGGGTGGGCATTAGGGACAGGGACAGTGTCCCAATAAATCAGCATCCATTTATGATTTTAATAAATATAATCATATACACTGAATATGTTGTGGGGGATAAGGGGGTGGGGTAATTTATTATTTAAACACTTTTGAGTGTAGATATATTACAGCAAAAGCTACTAGCCTAACTAGTAAAATTCAAACATTATTAAATACAAGTGAATGAACGGTCAGCTAAAATACAATAGAACAAAGGTATGAATGAAAGTGATTACAGTTCAGGTAGGTACAGAAAAACAGCACATGAGTCCTGAATTAACTACATTTTTAGCTTGAATACTTTAAAATGGTTTGAATGTTTAAATTGACAGGACTCAAAACGTGTGCAGATTTCACTCTGTGATGATAGAACTTAGTTAAACTTTGCAACTAATCCGCAAATCACATGCGTTCCGAACCGTGGGGCCTGGTCTGTATGGATCACAGATCAACTTTTGTTGCTATTTACACATGCAGTGTAAATAGCATCTATCTCTATTTGCACTTAGTGCAAATATCCACTGCCATTGTGTTATTGAGACTCAGTTCCCGGTTGTCCAGCTTGATTTAGACAACTCTTATTGAACACAGTAATGGTCTCAGGTACTTGGCTTGTTCATCTATTTGTTTTATCCATTTTGATTTCATGTGACAGGTGAATTGTGCAATATATTTTTGGCTTGTTGACTACTTTTGTCTAGTCTCAGAGAGCGCAAAACAGATTTTATCCATAACATCCCCCAACTGCAACATGTAACCATACTATAACACTGCAACTGTGCATTGCTCTCATTGAGTTGCGCTGGTCATAACTTCTTAAGATCCTAATTAGATCATCTGTAATTCCCTTTTAAGACAATGCAAAACCGCATGACAGACAAAACTGCATAGACACATAAAAGTGTGCATCACACAACGAAACGCGCTGTGAGAAGAGGTAAAACAGGTCAATGGGGAGATCTAGAATCAGTTGCATAAATCTCAGCCTGTCGTTTACAACACCTGGGCCACATTACTAAACAGCGACATTAGCTAGAATGAAACATGGCGTCTGTTGCTCTGCCAATGGCTGTGGGATTGTCCACCCCAGAGATTTACAATCTGGTTCACTTCTTACTCAGCTCCAATCGGAATCCCCCTCCCAAAAAGCCTTTCTATTCATGGAGCGATGGCATAATCGTAAATATCTCTTTGAGCCGCTTGATGTCTGTTGTGAATTTGCCTCTGCTTCGTTGTGGCCAGGCACACAACATTGATAAGGGATGGAGTTTCTTTCTCAGCTCAAAAATGAATGCCTATTGTGCTCATTCCCTGTGTTATGCATGAATTGTCTTGTCGATAAATCCAAGCGCAAGCTGAGAAAAATAGCAGCATGTGAACCGTGAGATAGTTCAATGCACCCTAAACAATATTTATACCCCAGTGTTTACAGGCTACCTGTGGAAGGCAGGAAGATGCAGGCTGTATCGACTACACTAAAATGTTACATTGATTGGGATCTTTCCCATTGGAAGACATTACTGTATATGTGTACTTGGTGGCCATTTTATTGGCTACACCTTTCCAATACTGTGCAGGTTGCCTTTTTGCCCCCAGAGCAGCCTGAATTATTTGCAGTGTGGATTCTGCAAGAAGCTAGAGACATTCCTTAGACATTCTGGTCCATGTTGACATGACAGCATCTCACAGTTTCTGCAGATTTGTTGGTGCTGTATTGGATTGAGGTCCACTAACTGAAGGGCAATGGAGTACAATGAACGCAATAGATCTTTTCCAAAACCTTGTTGTCTACTGCTTACATATAGGTAGCTAAGGCATCATCCTAACT
Source organism: Gobio gobio (assembly GCF_949357685.1). Classification (NCBI taxonomy): domain Eukaryota; kingdom Metazoa; phylum Chordata; class Actinopteri; order Cypriniformes; family Gobionidae; genus Gobio; species Gobio gobio. The sequence continues at coordinate 13,137,360 of NC_137111.1, read as the reverse complement.
GTCATGGCTCAACATAACGTCGCTGTCCGATGAAAACCACCACTGCATGAAAAGTGGGATTTTCGTCAGTATGTGACACTGTAGATTGCCGTGAAACTTCAGGTTTACGACTGTGCACGGCAATTTGCAGGCAACACCGAAAACTGCCGTAAATTGTCTGAAATTGACGTGGGCCTTGCTTGGCAGTTGTCCCCCCATGACCCCCCCTCCCCTTAATTCTAGGGGAGGCTTTATCATGTAAATGAAGATGCTGTGAGCTACACAAATGCAAATCAGAGTAGCAGCAGGGGGAGTTTTATCTAGGTTCTGAATTTTTTTGACTAAAACAAGTTTAAAGTTTAAGTTAAAATGTTAACTTAAATTTAAGTTAAATGTACTCGTTTTAGTTCACATTACTAAATTTTTAGGGCAACCAGTTTGCTCCAATTTTTTAAGTAGATTCAACTTGTCCGGGCTCACAGTGTAGATTAATTACTCTGTATGTCATTAGCAATAACCAATGTTATGTAAAAAAAAATAAAAAAATACAGGACAGCAGTTCATGTCTTCAACCTTTAGAGAGGTTATGTGATGCAACAAGACAATGAACCAAAGCACACAAATAAATCAAGTAAAGCATACAGTTTACATACCAACATTAATTTGTCCACCCTGCACTGTGAATGATTTTTTAAATGGCTATTAATCATAAATGTGAAAAGTACAAGTTTGTTTGTTTATAGTTAAGTCAGATTGTGTTTTTCTGTAATTGTCATTTAAATTGAGCTCACACCACATTTTATGAATTATCAATGCAGATTTTCAAGAGGTGGTTTCCTGGACAGGGTTTAAATTATGCCAAGAGTAGGCCTTAATCTAGTTAATCGTGAGTTAAAAAATTGTTGCCTGGAACAAAGATTAAGCACAGATTACTAACACCTGGACTATGAGTCCTGAACTAAAATAAACTGGATTCATTTACAGTTTTATCTAATTGCTTACACACAATTTCTGAAAATATGGCTCCATTTCTTGTAACTCTACACACAAAACATCAGACATCTCTTGCAAAAGCAACACTTTGTGCAAAACTATTTTAACTATTTCCAAAAATGTTGTTTTTGCATATATCTAACTACACACAATGCACAACTGAGGAATTTACAGTTGAACTGAAATCAACTGAACTGAATCAACACTGAAGTCACTTGAGCTGAATATTGACACTATATTGGCTTGTTAGAGCCGGTTTACAGCAGAATTTGTTTTGAACTTGTTACTGAAGCTGCTATGAAACAATATATTTTGTTGTATGCATATTCTTTCTTTCTCAAACCTTAGTTTTGATTTCTAAGTGATCAATTTATGTATGTGTTTTCACACATGATCATTGGCTGTATGGGTCCTCAGTAAATGAATGTGGCATTTAAATGGCAAAAGTTATTCTTGTCTCTATAACTTATGGCTTCCTAAAGACACGTTTATGGGTAAATAAAATATTAATAATATAAATAAAATGAATATCAAAACATATTTTAAATATAATGAAGTCATTTTATTATAGCACTCATCAGATGTTCCTGGAAACAAAACAGAGACAGAACAGTATAAACAAACTATACAACAAACTAAACACCAAATTACAAAAACATTATTATGTGAAAGTGAATAAAGTTGTGTGTGTTTTCAGTTATAAATATGTGCTGTGTAAATTAGCCTATACTTTTAGAAATTATATATAGCCTAACTTTAAAAAACAAACAATAACCCATATAGATAAATTATAATAATTGTATAATATTAAGCATTTACTTAATATACATTGTAACATTAGGCTACTTTACTCTAGCACAGTAGTCAGTTAAGCAATTAATTAATATCTTATATTAATCTGTATGTAGCCTAAGCTACATCTAAAGGTAAGTCTGCTTTAAAAAAAAATATTACACTTCGACATGTACAGAATGTGCGCGTTAAGAAACACGTTCAAATGTGTCTTCTTAACATGTTAAAACTGTGCGTCGACTGTGCGTGTATGCCTGTTACACGACCAGAATGTGCGTGTCTACACCATGGGTCTACACATACAGAAGACACACGTAAAAAATTGCTGCGTTGAAGCGGAAAACAGGGCGTGTTGAAGGTTGAAACGATTATAAGTCACGCGTTTCGTATAAAGAGATTTGGCCCCGGGCGCGTTCCTTATTATAGCCCTAGTCCAATGAGGTGCGAGGTCGAGGTCATGGCCATGACGCGTAGAAGACGAGCTTTAAACTTTTTTTTATGTTTTTTGCTGCTTTCCTTTTTCGTGATCAACAATGACAGGACACCGTCTTCAACTCAATCTCTGCATGGACGCGACGAACTTTTTGGACTCATTTTCAGGAGGCTGTCTTCGTCTTCATAACTCTGAGGCAAACTGCAGTCGCTATGAACCAGAGCATGGGTATGTAACGTTACGATTTAAAGAATATGCTTTTATTCAGCTGTATAAGGAAATGGATGCGTTAATAGATCCGAGCTTAAAACTGCACATTTTGTTTACACAGACTATCCTCGCCTCATAACGAAGCCGTGAGCTCTTATCTGCTTGGAGCGATTTCCGCGAGTCCAGATTTAACCGCTGATCATGACGACATTGTGTGTAAGTAAATTCTAATGTGTTTCTCATTCCTTGTTTAATTTTAACGTGACTGTTTTTATTAATACCAGTCTCATGTAATTGTTTTCCAGCTGCCTGTAAGACGTATTATGAATCGACACGCTGGAGCTTCAGATACAAACAACCTGAACTTAACGTTACATAGCAGGCGGAAACTGCGAAGTTTAGCTCGGAGTCGATCAAGAAGAAAAAGGGTAAGATTTATTATATTAGATCCGTTTTTTGTCAATGTGAGTATTTTTCAGGTTGCTTATTGTCTTTATGGATTGTATTACAGTTGCTGGAAGCGAGAGAGTGCTGGATGAGGATGAGGTGGACGTTTGGAAGTCCGCGACCATTGAACTCATGTTTGACGAGGAAGACGGCTTTGTTGACGGGGTGTCTGGATGGATTGTGCGGCCACCGCGCTCTCGCAGCCTGGAGCACGCCGAACTTTACATTACATTACGAGACATTACTGCTGCACTGTACATAGTTGTGTGTTTAACAATAAAGCTCTTTCTTTAAGTAAACCGCTGTGTTTTATAAATGAAGCCCTTTCTCTTGAATGAACAGCTGTATGCTTATAAATGAAGCCCCTTGTTTGAATAAACGGCACGGTCCGTATAATTTTCCCATATATTCCTTGATGGTATGAATACATCATAGCACAATAACATTAATATGAAACAAATTATTACAACATAAATTATATATGTATTATTATTATTGGGGTTTACATTTATAATGAGCCAGGGGGACCAATAATGATTGGTTTGCAGTGATCTGCCAACCAATCACGAGGGATTTTTCTTTTTTAAATGTAGTGGCTTCAGCCAATAGTGAGTGAGTAAATTCAAGTCTGGCCGTTGACTCTCTGGTTTCGCTGCTATTCATATGCAAATTAGAGGCGTCGCACCTCCGCGCGGTCTCTCAGCGGGGGGCTCTCCACCTACGTCATGGTTCGTTTACGACAATTTGTGGCACAGACAAACGCGACGTTCGCTGCCTCTAAATTGTCGAAAACTGCCGAAAATTAGGGAGATTTCCAGGAGTATACAGGCGTTTACGGGGTCGAAAATCCCACTTTTCATGCAGTGCACGTATGTCCATTTTGCCGATTTTGAGATTTTTCGACGGATTGAATGTCCAGGTTCATTTCCGTATACAGTATGCTTCACATATCTGAATTGCCAATGAAAAGTTGTGAAATCATGTCATCTGATTTTCACGTATATCCATTTGGTGTCAAAGCTGTCAATCTCGCCGCGTATCTCCCGCCATGTGGAAGCATCTCGCCGGTCTCGTGAAACATAGCCTGGTGAGACAATGACTTTTCTTCATCGAGGTAAACGTTTCCCCCCTGACGCCAGACGTATGTCTAGGAGTGACAAAATTACGGTAGGACTGTACAAACAAAGTATCTGTCTAGCATTACCATGTCAGTGTATTGATTCATTGTCCCGTCATAGTTTGCAAGAGACATTTAATAAATTTATAATTAATATTAAAAAAACTAAGCGTATTTAATAAACTAAGACGTAGGCTATTTAATAAACTGAGCGTATTCCTCTGTCAATATGAAACGGGACTTGGCCATTCTAATTAATGATCGTAAGAACGCATATCGACCACCGTTACTGTAAAATATGCACGTATGTCCATTTAAACTCAATTTTGGTCAAATGTGGATTATATCATTACACTGGCAAGAATATGGTTACATGTAAAGATGCCGTACCAAGTATGACAACGCTACATTCAACTGCTTTTGAAATACGGTGTTTTTTTCACTTCCTGAAAAGTAACCGTTTTGGACATACGTGAGTTTCATCGGGCAGCGACGATAAGTAAATTATTTGGAAACTGCAGTATTTTTTGTGAACAATTATTTTTACTGAATAATAGGTTCAATATAAAAATGATAGAACATGCATTACAAAACAATATGCACCTCCCTACCTGCACCCACAGGTAGATGTATACTGTTCTGAGGCATTTAAAGAAAAAAACTCTATGAAAATATTGCATTGGACATTGCAGAGGAGAAAGTAAAAATTTAATTAAAATAATCAGCAGATAAATAGAAAATACAAATAAATACAAATAACTTTTACATAAAAAGAAGGAACAAAGGATTTAACAATATCAAAAGATAATACTGTAGTATTAACAACCACCCTTACATCTGTTTTAGGCATAAAGCAAAGCATAAATGGTTATATTTATTAATAATGAATAAAAACATATAATTGTATTAGTCAAATTGCACAGGTGGCACTGGGTACATAGGGCATGCTTGTGACAAGGCTCAGGTATGTATTATATGTATTCATGTATTAGACATGAAAAAACACAAATAACATTTTTATACTGTAAGCACAATGATATTATTCTGATGTAACAAGTAGTGTTGGGCAACGGTATAGTATAAAAGTGTTGTATTATAAATAAGCTAACTTTATGCTGTTTACATACACTGTAAAAAGTAGGGGTGTAACGGTACACAAAACTGATGGTTCGGTACGTACCTCGGTTTTGAAGTCACGGTTCCGTACGGGTTCGGTACAGCAGTTTTACAAAATGGCTTTTTATTTATTTTCATTAAACAGTGGTTTACTGGAAAAAAAGTGTCTGTCCTTAAATGAATTAAATTATAACTAAAAGTGTATTGAAGATATTGCTGTAAACTATATAGGGAGCCCTTACTTGCCATTAATTTTAAAGGTTAACAACAGAGACACCCCGAACCCCGGCGCTACGTCATATTCTCGCCCATGCGTCGTGGAGGCACACACGGAAGACAAGAACAAGTTGGATAAAGGTGTTATTTAGATTTTTTTTTGCACACAAAAACTATTGTCGTCGCATCGTAAAATTATTGTAGAGTCACTGTGGTGAGATGGACTTTGTAACGACGTTTTAAGTGCCTTTTATGGGTCTTGGGAGTGTAAATGTACTGAATGCCAATGGAGGCCTATCTGAAGCCTTTCTCAGCCATTAGCTTTCAACAAAAATATCTTAATTTGTGTTCCGAAAATGAACGGAGGTCTTACGGGTGTCGAACGGCATGAGGTTGAGTAATTAATGACAGAATTTTCATTTTTGGGTGAAGTGAACTAACCCTTTAAGAAAAAAACTTAATGCATGAACTTGACAATTCCACATAACTTTACAAAGGTTTGTCATTTTACAAAAGCTTTGGATAATTCTTATCCAAATCAGAATTTAGAAATTCGACTATCCGTTTCATTACACCTTAGTCTAATGATTCCTTGATGAAATAGCACACAGGCTTTTGTTTAAAGGTCCTGTTCTTCGTGATCCCATTTTTCAAACTTTAGTTAGTGTGTAATGTTGCTGTTAGAGCATTTATAATACCTGTAAAATTATAAAGCTCAAAGTTCAATGCCAAGCGAGATATTTTATTTAACAGAAGTTCCCTTTCAAAGCCTACAGCGAACGGCTGGTTAGGACTACATCCTGGTATTTCCTGCTTTAATTACGTCAGTAGAGCAGTATGTCGACTAACCTCCGCCCACAAGAACACGCGAAAAAGGGGGCGTGGTCTTGTTGCTCCCGCGTGGAGAATAGGAAGTGTTGCGTTCGGTTGCGTTCGTATAGTTTGTTTGTTGCCATGTCGTCGAGACGCTGTTATTTTCATCCCGGAGTCAAGTCACCTTTGTTTGGCTTTCCTAGGGACGCTGTACTTAGAGATCATTGAGCGCATGCATCCCCGTTATGGTGAGAGGCGTGACCTTTCCGGTAACGTGCCCTCTGCGTGCGCTAAGCTGCTGTCGAATCACAACACGGGAACCGCTGGCACAATCAGAACTCGTTACGTATTTCTGAAGGAGGAACTTCATAGAACAGGGAAATCTTTCAAGCCGTTTTGAGGACAGTGAAAACAGCAGTATACAGATAAGTAAATTGTGTGAAAAATACTGTTTTTTTACACATGAAACATGAACACATGTTATATTGCACACTGTAAACACAATCAAAGCTTCAAAAAAACACGAAAAACGGGACCTTTAATAACATTGGGTAATATACTGAGGCTCTCCAGGAAAAGTGATGATTGACGTCTTACTGAGCTTGCCCGCAGTAATAGAATTTCAGTGAGTTGGAGGACCGGCATGGGTAACTTTTCCATGATGACCTCAGAGCCCACTCTTTACTTGCGGTGCCTTTGAGGCAGTTTACTCAAGTGTGGCAGCTGCCATGACAGTAACTGATGACACCCTTACAATTCCTTAAACACTGGTTTGACTCATTCTGTGTAATGTAATGTATTGCAAGATGTGGTTACACTTTATGAACTGAAGCTCAAAATGATATTTGGGTATTGTGTGTATCTGATCGTTTACAAAATCAAATGATTCAGAAAATGTTTGCCATTGAGATGACTGGGAAAAAAGTGTCCCAATAAACCTGAATTCACCCTATACTATTTGAAATCATAATTGCATTGCATTATTTGTACTTACTGGATACTGAATTGGGTTCAATGTCACAATATTACTGTTTTTTGTAGCATGAGACTTCTTTCAAAAACATTTCTGATTAAAATCTTGTTTCTTGTTTTGGCAGATAATTTTGCTTGAAAAACTCACTTCATTTTTGATTTTTAATTTTGAAATTGTACTTATCTAGTAAATTAGTCTTGATTTAAGCATTTTTAGATATTTGGACTGGAAACAAGAAAAAATATTAAATAAGAAGAGCATTTTTTGAACTGTAGTGAAATCTTTTGATCATTTAAAATATAATAGGCCTTTGTTGACTACATTTTAAATAAACTACAACAAAATATATTTCCTTTGTCCTGTGTCTTAGCTCCCTCTCAGTCACATACCTGAAGCTCGTTCATTATGCAGGTCAACCGTGATTATTTGGGTCACTATAATCGTGATGTGAAATTTCCATACCGTTTCATCCCTAATTGTAACTATACAAAGTAGTATTAATTAACAACATGTACTTATAGTGTTAGGGTAAGAATTAGGGTTTGGTTTAGGATTAGTTGCATGTAATAAGTACAAATAATATGTGTAACTAGGACACTGTAAAATAAAGTGTGACCCAAGATGTCAGCGAGATGAAAGCAATCCCCTAAGACGTGTGTTTAGTCCCATAATGCTGTGCAGGCAACACAGAAATTTGCAGAACATGTTTTCTCTGTCTCTGAAAATGAAAAATGCATTATGTAGTGGTGAAATGGATTTGTTGCGTTTTACAAATGCAAGGAGCCTTGTGTGCTTGTTTGTTTATGCTTATGTGAAAGCTTAAATACATGTTTTATCCATTTGAATAAGGCAATGAATAACATGTATTTTTTTAAATATAGAATTTTGTTATAGTTGCATAAATGGCTATATAAATAGCTAAAGGTTAACCGATATGGATTTTGATGCTGTTACCTTAAGTCTTCTGCATAAATGCCTGAAATTAATGTTTACATATGAATTTATGTAAAAAAAGTAATAATAATAAATTAAAAGAAAATTATATACAGTATATATATATATATATATATAATGATAGGATGGGTGAGATGAGAGATCCCGGGATGCATCTTCTGAAGTTGGTGAAAGAATGAGGAGATTATGCACAAAAATCAAGAAAATATGCTTCATGCACAATTTGGGGTTAGTCAGATTGCCACACCGGGTTCCAAGAGTAACTCTAAAGACTGACAACTATTATTCCAAAGCCCTAAATATTGAAGACATTTAAATTTCAGACTGATCTCATGAAATGGCGTATATGACACGCCAATTCGCTATGCCATTTTGGCGTGCTATCAAGACGCATAATTGCTTTTTAGCGTGTTTATCAACGCTGTTTCATTCTGTCCCCATACACTGCCCCTACCCCTAAACCTACCCATCACACACACATACACACACACACTGCCCCTGCCCCTAAACCTACCCATCACAAGAAACATTCTGCATTTTTACATTTTCAAAAAGACCTAATTTAGAATGTTTATAAATCCATTTAAATTCACGCGGAATCACACGGCGTAGACATACACGCGGAATCACACGGCGTAGACATACACACCGGAGATGATGGTTCGTTTCGGCATACACATACACATACACATACACGCTTAATCACACGGTGTAGACGTACACGCGGATAGCTCAAAGTGCGTACAGATAACACGCCATTTGGCTTTAGAAAGTGGCGTGTATGTTTACGCAAAGTCATGATGTCATGTTGTAAGTTTAATAATATTTGTTTATGTGAGTGCAGGTTACATTACTGCATATGTGAATAAGCAAAGAGAATGCTGTAGCGTCAGATCAGGCATCTGTTTTGACTTCAAAATTAATTATGGAAAAATGGAATAGTCTATAGTGACTTAAAACACTTGCAAAAGCAATTTGAATGCAATCAGTGCCATGACCACTTCAAAATAATAATACATCCCAGATCCAATAAATTATTCACAACTAGGGCTGTCACGATTATGAAATTTGGCTGACGATTAATTGTCCAATAAATAATTGCGATTATGACGATTAATTGTCTGTTTTATGGCTTTGGCGATTAATTGCCTGTTTTAGGGCTTTGTCGATTAATTGTCATACAAATTGTTGTGATTATTTAATTGAATCCCTTGTAAGTTGTCACTTGCAATAACACATTAATACACTTAAAGCCTTTAAATATTAAAGTAATTTAATCAATGAAAAATATGTATCTTTCAGAAATGTGTACATTTAAAGAAACAATGTAAATGTATATGAAAGTATAAATAATAGAAACAATCACCATAAAGTTACCATAACACATAAAGGACTGTCAATATCTCATTCCAAACTAAAGTAAAATATAAATATATTTTACAACTTTGAAAATTCTGTAAATAACAGAAACAATGAATCACAAATATAAACTATGACCATAACAGAACAGGCCATAAAAATCAAATTCTGAAATAAAAACAATCATGCTCCTTAATGGCTTGGTAGATTACGGGAAAGAAACACTAGCATGTTGACTTTTTCTGGCTTAAAACAGCATCTAACTGGGGTGACAATGTTGCCAGCTGTACTGAAGATTCTTTCAGAAGCAGTACTTGTTGCACATATGCACATGTAGGCTACTTTCTCGCCAACTTGGAAATTAAAGGAAACCTATGTATGACACGTCAATTCGCTATGCCATTTTGGAGTGCTATCAAGACGCATAATCGCTTTTTAACGTGTTTATCAACGCCGTTTCAATCTATCCCCCTACACTGCCCCTACCCATCACACACACACACACACACACACACACACACACACACACACACACACACACACACACACACACTGCCCCTAAACCTACCCATCACAAGAAACATTCTGCATTTTTACATTTTCAAAAAAAAAAACATAATTTAGTATGTTTATAAATCCATTTACATTCACGCGGAATCACACGGCGTAGACATAGACGCGGAGATGATGGTTCGTTTCGGCGTACACATACAAGCGGAATCACACAGCGTAGACATACACGTGGAGATTATGGTTTGTTTCGGCGTACACATACACGCGGAATCACACAGCGTAGACATACACGTGGAGATTATGGTTTGTTTCGGCGTACACATACACGCGGAATCACACAGCGTAGACATACACGTGGAGATGATGGTTTGTTTCGGCGTACACATACACGCGGAATCACACAGCGTAGACATACACGCGGATAGCTCAAAATGCGTACAGATAACACGCCATTTGGCTTTAGAAAGTTAAGCAAAGCCATGATGTCATGTTGATTGGCGTTGTCGTTTTCGGCTTTGAAACTAAATCCATCTTTGTTGAATAACTGGGCTGCTCTAACTCAGGATGGAGAAATCAACAGGGCAATATAATTTGAACGTAATGCTCAGCGTAATGAATTCAGAGGGAGACCGGTAGAAGTAGAGTGCTGCAGGTACGTCGTTCATGAACGAATGATTCTTTAATATGACTCGGGACTACCGAGTTGTCTCAGAGAGTGATCCGTTCATTTTGTTGGCCGCGCGTGTGCGCAAAATCCCATAGGTTCTGTACATGAAACAGAAAATGTTAGTTCATCCCTCGAGTTCGGGTTGAGTCTTTCGTTCTTCCTGTCAGTCCTATAGTAGACAATGCTGTCAGAACCGGAAAGAGAAATTATTAGTTCATCTTTCGACGTTCCGCCGGGTCCGAGTCTTTCGTTCTTCCTGTTATGCTGAAATGACTCCATTTTTTTTTTTTTCATTTTGCTGAACGAGATTCAAAGATCCGAGTCTGTAAAATGATCCGAACTTCCCGCTACTAACTACAGGGCCCCCTTGTGTCTTCTAATAGTGGGCAATAATAACGATCACCTGTAATGACCGCGATTAGACCAATTAATCGCGATCAAACGATTATTTTTATAATCGTGACAGGTCTATTCACAACCATCTTTTTCTTTTTCTTTTTCCACCAAAACTAGAGTGTCTGTAAATATCTATAAAGCTAAATTAAGGTTCTGAGGCATGATGGTATTTGACTAAAGTTTGGTTTCAGGAACCACTCAAGAATACAGCACTTCGTAAAAAGTCTGAATAATGGTACTAATTGATGGAAGATGCCATCTAATATAAATACATTGTGAGAGAATGTCGATTATAAATAAACATTTCATTCTTAATTTCAAAGTATTGAAAAGTATACCCCCCTGCACTGTTTGTAGTTACGCCCCTGTATCATTTTGTTATCTTAGCAACATCCTAACATCAAACTCCACTTGTTTTTATGTCTTTTATATTAATTGTTCCTTGTAAAAAACTTTATACCAAAAAAAGAAAAGAAAACAACTACTACTGATACTACTGATTGACTTTAATTCTTGTGGAAGGAATATCATAATATCACCAAAGTCATAAGAAACAAGGTCAGTGTGATATAGATTTATTTTGTGCTTATATCTTCAAATAGAAGCTTCAAAGAGAAATCTAATGCTTCAAAGAATCGATTGTGAAGAAAACGTTATAAATGATATGAACAACAGATAAATTAATTGTGACCCACTTATGGTGTCCTTTGAACGGCAGATATTTGTATGTGCCTCTTTCGGTGAGCCTTTTAATCTTGTCATGCTAAATGGGGTTATTAACGCTGTAGGTAGCATCACAAACAGATAACTGCATAACTAAGGGATTTGGGACACCTTCCTGTCTGTGGCAATTCACCCGGTTGACAAGCCTCTTGTGCCCATAGGCTCTAGTTTTTATGTAAATAAATGTAAATGTTTTTTGTAAATAAACGTAGTGAGTGGCGCAAATTGACTGATAATGTAGACAGATGAACTTGCAAACCAGCTCACTCTGCAGGCAAGAGAAAGTTAAATATCTGTGAGAAATGATGATTAAAAACTGACAATATTAACATAACTGCAATAATTAGATGGCAGTTAGAAATAATAAATCAGGTAACTTGGGTTCAAAAACAGAATACAGTAATTGTCAACAGCATTTTGTTGGGGATGAGCTAATGTGATGTATTTGCTTTGCGCAAAATTCGATTTTGGATTCGCAGCCTACGAGGTGTTTGAAAAAAGGTTTTTTTTTTTTTTTTTGGAAAACTGAAAATAGCAGAGCAATTTTAGAGACAGAAATTAAATCAACAGATATACATTTAGTTGTACTTGATTGACCTAGTGTCAAATGGATGTGTCTGGGTGCCTGAGGATTGGTTATTCTGACCATGCCACCAGTCTAATGTCTCTACAACCTACGGTCTCTGATGCCCAGATATTTTTATAAAAAGAAAAAAGTTCAGGGTTTTAGCACCTAAAAATATGATATTTATAAAATAATTTGAACTCAGACAGACAGGGAACAGGAAAAAATATTGTCTGGAGTAGCTGGGTAGTGCGTGAAACGTAGACACAGGGGTGATTATGGAAACTATCCACTTTTGTATGTCCAGAGTAGACAGATCTAACAACTTTAAGACCTAGCATGCATGCTCTTGAAAAATCGTTTTCATTATTTCACTAGGTCTTTTTTTCAGTCCACAATTTTTTACAGCAACACTTAAATCATCAGGTGCTGAAACTGTCATTATGTCATTATAAGAAAACAGGAAAATAGTGGGGAAAACAAACAAAAACATAATCAGTGAGTGGAAAATATCAAACATGTATTAAACCTTTGATAATCATTCAGGGACATGGTTCACGGCCATACAACGTTTACACCGTATGACCATCATCATTTGTCAGTGATATCCCCTCATATCCTCTGCATTTCAGGGGTTTTTCAGGCCTAATCTGACTTCGCTCTTTATTCAATTTCCAGGTCTTGGTCCTTGAGGCTATAGCCATTCAAAATAGTCCTTCAAAACCTGGATATAGACAAATGTGTTATTTTATTGATTTGATTTTCTCTAGGACTCTAATGCCTTCTATCATTTGTTAAGCTTTGAAGGCTTTTGTAGAACAAAAAAAAAGAAGAAGAAGAAGAAAAGGCTTTACTGGAGGAAGATTCTTAATGGTGAAACATAATATGTGCAGTTCTTAGCTAACCATCCATAAATATATAGCACTACCTCAGATACTTGCAGCTGATCATTATTTATTGTTTAACTATCCACTTTCAGAGGAGGAACTATTAATGACAGGGTTCCTCAAATTCGCCTACTTTCTTGTAGATTTTACCTCAATTCCTAAACAAACCCTAAACAAACAGACAGCCTGTCTGCTAATCTATGACATGTTTACCATTAAGGATACTAGGGCTGCCCCCTAATATTAAACCAAATGTTAGTGGAAAATAAGAGGCTTAGGTGACAAAAAGGGAAAGAAAAAAAAACACTCCGGAGGAGGTGGCGAAGTCCGTGAATGCGTAAATGCCACATTCGACCATTACAGAAACGTTGACACGTCAATATTTCAGATTCTATTGTCTCTTCCGAGATTATGTAACTTTGCCCAGCCTGTAGAGAATTGGAGTGAAGTGGAATATCATTTCACAGATAAGAATGTGTTGGTTTGTGTTTTTATATGCATTAACTATTACAGGTTTTTAAACTATGGTAAATTTTTAATGTTGTGTTAGCTTACCACCTTGCACCATATTTATATTGAAACCCTCATAATTAAAAATGTGATATTAGCCATATCATGTAATAGCATAGCATTTATTGTTACTACTGTAAATCTATATTAAATTATTATGGGATCTGCTTCTGAACCTTAGCTTTTTTAAATAATTTTGTTTTTGTTTTTTAAATGTATCTTTAAATTATATATTTTTTTCATGACAGTATATTTATTGAACGAACCTGAATTAGAGAAAATAGTAGAAACTTTGCTAAAGTGGTTGTTTTAAACAACTATTACATAACTTATACATTATTAAAAACATATTAGTTTAGCTAAAGTATTTATATCAATTCTGTGCGCCTTTTGCCCCATGCTGGTGAGCCCGTGTGTCGGGGAAATGCAACCTCAAACATTTATAAGATTTTTAAACAAAATAAACCACTTTTATTATTTATTTTCACAGAAAATCTGTTGCTCCATACATGTTCAATACAAGCATTTTTTCTGCAATCATACACTAGTGGGAGTTGTGAAAAGCAAATTTTTTCTTAAAGGATTAGTTCACCTCAAAATTAAAATTTCCCTATAATTTACTCACCCCAATGCCATCCAATATGTCCATGTCTTTCTTTCTTCAGTGGAAAATAAATTAAGTTTTTTGAGGAAACATTTCAGGGTTTTTCTCCACACAATGGACAAGGATTGCAAATATGTTGAATGTCCACATCAATGCAGTTCCAAAGGGCTTTAAAGTGCTTCAAATGGTACTGTGCGATCCCAGCTGAGAAATAGGGTCTTATCTAGCGAAACAACCAGTCATTTTCTTAAAAAAAAATCAAATGTATATACATTTTAACCACAATTGATCATCTTGTGCTGGTCTGCAACGAGCCAGGCATTACGTAACGAATGTGGGCGAAAGTACCCCCCCCCCCCATTGTTTAAAAGTGTGATGTGGACATTCAACATATTGGTTGCAATTGAAGTACATTGTGTGGAGAAAAATCCTGAAATGTTTTCCTCAAAAAACTTAATTCCTTTTCCACTGAAGAAAGCAAGACATGGACATCTTGGATGACATTGGAGTGAGTAAATTATCTGGAAATTTTCATTTTGAGGTGAACTAATCCTTCAAAGGAACGCCAACTTTTTGGGACTTTGGTTTATTAACTGTATTCCCCAGAGTTAGATAAGTCCATGCATACCATTCTCATTTCCATGCGTGCCATAACTCTGTCTGACACACCTCCCCCCGCTAGCCTAGCTTAGCACAGAGATTGGAGGTATATGGCTCCAGCTAGCCTACTGTTCAATAAGTGACAAAAAAAGCCAACATTTTCCTATTGACATGTTGTGATCTGTATAGTCACAGCACGTTCAATGTAAGGTAATGTCCACTATACACATCACAACTTGTAAATAGGAAAAATGTTGGCGTTATTTTGTCACTTATTGAGCAGTAGGCTAGCTGGAGCCATACACCTCCAGTCTTTGTGCTAAGCTAGGCTAGTGGGGGGGGTGCGTCAGACAGAGTTATGGCATGCACGGAGATGAGAATGGTATGTATGAACTTATCTAACTCTGGGGAATACAGTTAATAAGCCAAAGTCCCAAAAAGTTGGCATGTTCCTTTAAGGTGTGCCTTTAGCCCCGTTGTGTATATATATTAACACAGCTAGTCTATGTGGTAATTACAGTATGTCAAATTTTTTACCTATCATTCATCAACCTCAAACATAATTTGAAACATATAGCTAAGTAGCCTAATATTAGTCACTTGGCCGTTTGCGCTAACGTTGCACTCTAAAAACGGAACTATGGCACGTTTTTAAATTAGCATCAAACACCTTTAAAGGTGAGATGGCCAACAATCTGCATACTTCAAAGCTAATGCTTCTACATCACATAATATATTGTCTGCTTGAAGACGATGGAAGAAGTTCCTCATTCTATAGTTTAGGCTGAAAAACCTCACAGTCTAAAAAGTACAGTCGTTTAGTTGTATGGGACAGGAACCGTTCACTTGTGCATTGCAGCGGTAAAAAATCCAAGATAATTCTCTTCATCTCCGCTGATGCATGGAAATGCACGAGTCATCACAGCCTTGCACCCATACAAACTACTCTTTGTTTCACTATTAAGCACCATACAAAGGATAGTTTTTGACCACACTTGTCTCATAGGTATTGTCCAAGCCAGTGATTTCGAAATAAATTTGAGGCAATAGTGCCTTTTCTTTTTGTTCTCTTGCTTTGAAAGATGTCAAAGATTTTGTTGTTCTCTGTACAGAGCATGTCTGCCCCACGTTACAAAAAGTAGAGGATGAAATCATGTCTGTGGTGTATGTAATATGGTTTACCTGAATTAGATCAAGGTCATGAGAATTTGAATCATAAGCAACAAGGAATGTAAATATTTTGGACAATACCAGCAACAATTGTGATGTCAAGGGGTCAGAATAAAGTGTTGCTGGTAATGTCCAAAATAGCATTGTTTTTATTCCATCCACCTTGCTGATTGTGTAGAATTGTACCAGAATAACTACACAATACTTAGTAAGTTACTGGCAGTTACTGTTATAATACACACTAAATACACAGTCACACAATGCTATTGCTGTTAACATTAACAATTTGAGAACAAACTATAACAATAATAATAATTTGCACGGTCTGATGTAATATGAGTGATCGTTAGATTTAATCACCGTTGGTAGCGCAATTTATTGTAATGTTTTGTTCCCAAAAGTGGCAGACATGTTACTTACTTGTTCAGATGACATTTTCCGGTGAAAAGTCTTATTTAGGTTATATTCCAAGACGTTGAATCTGTGATTCTAAAGTACAGTATCCACACCAGTGCAGTGACTGATAGCAATCCGCACATACTCCTCAAAACATTAGATTCATCCGCGCTGAGGTGCCGCCGATGCACAACTCGCTTACAGATGATAACTCCGCAAATAACTGCAATTGCAGGTTTCAAACAGAGATGGCAACACAGAGGCAAAACTTACGGTCTGCAGCTTAAAGCAATGAGGTTCTAGAGGTCATACTATATCGGTCATACTATAAAATATTATGAACACAAATTTCATTAAAGGCCCCCAGTAGTCAATCATTTTATCCACTAAAACTCATCTTTGATCACCAAAATGACATATTTAAACTTTTTTTTCCCCTGTGAAAAAAGGCATGTCCTCATGCCTTAAAATAGCTTATATATATGGATGTATTATATATATATATATATATTGTGTTGCTAATGTTACACAAACCATGTTCCTGTTCGCCATCTTAGTCTACCTTCTAAAAAATCAGCATATAGTTTAGAAAGGCATAATCATAACATACATCATATACATAATTCACCTGCTATATTGCTAAATGTACCTGATTTTTCATATCAACATAAAAATATACCGGGATAACTTGGCTTCTCTTGAGACTCGCTTGCTTCACAGCATAGTTAATGATGTGCTAAAGCCTGCCCGCATGTTGACGGGATTGGTTACAAGGTAGTTTGCGACGTAAGAAACACAGGCGATTTCAAAGCGCATTTTTGCGCTTTCACTGTAGTTTTAAGGAGAAAATACTCAGCGAACCAGAGCTGCTTGGACCAATCAAATTGTCAGGGTGGGCTTTATAAGATGATGGACAGATGATCAAGAGTAATGTAATCATCCACGTCACCAAAGAGCGCTTGGGTTGAATTTGTTTATTAAACTGAGAATTTGTTCGTATATGCATTCACCTTTACTATTTCTCCCAAAAATGATGATCGTGTTGGTAAGTACTCCGTGTATCCTTAAATTATTTTTACAACACCGGCAAAGTTCTGTTGACAACTATGTGTTGCTCAACATACGTCACTTACTCCGTTGCTCTGATTGGTTGTAGGTCTATCCAATTGAGTGCAGAGGCATTTTCTTTTCTGGTTCAGTTGAAACGCCCCATAATCACAGCCCAATGGAGCAGTATCAGATTCATATTCTGACTAGAATCTGAGTATGACGACGTCAGGCTAGGAGCTTTAGCTTTAATTTCTACATTTCCACAACTGTTTATTTCACACCAACATAATGCAGTAAACTGTACTAACCGATTCTGTGGGACTGTGGATGGGGCCTTGATACCGTGGCTCCACTTCATGCTCACTACTGTGCAGACGCAGGTCCCAAATCAGTGCAAGATGTCAGTGCCATATTGGGACATTGGTGGCTTTTCTACATTGGAAGAGAGTGAAGGTGCGTCGTAAATCGTTTTTTACAGTCTATGTTTCACACTCAACTTGATTCTACTGAACCCTGGTGCACTTGCGTTCATCTTACGCCATCACAAACGTACATGCTGCATGATAGAAAACAGAACATGGTCAATATATATATATATATATTTTTTTTTATTAATTTGGTGCTATTATGCGCACCAGAGTAAACGACACTTGGGTATACTGTATGTGGGTCACATGAGGACGGCTTTCTACTGCTTGCAAGTGGAATCTTTAAAGGAAACAGCAGATTGCCATTCATTTGCCACCCTTATTGCACTCACTATACATAATTACACTGCAGGCTCACTCTTGCTCGTATCCAAGGTAGCCTAAACCATCAACACTATTATCACTCACATGCGTTTTATTTAACTAAATACTTCGTCATCAACTAAAACCCATGCACAAGTTACTTTTCTTCCTGAATAAGTGCGTACCCAAGTCTGTGTTGCATTTACATTCACGTGAATCATGCCACAGTCGAATCGCGCCACAGTGCAACCGAACCCACACCACCCTCAGGTAGTCGGGTTCGATACCCCAGTGCACACCCAGGTCCACATGACAGCTTTCACTTTAGCAATGGTTCATGCAAACCGTGCCCCGTTTCGAACTATACAGCCAATGTGAAAGCACCCTAATAACTTTGATCTGCCACGACTGCCACGTGCTTGCTTATAACAAACAGTGTGGTTTTTATTGTCATGTTCATACAACTTGCTAAGTCAATGATGGACAGAAATCAAAACGTCCAGATGATGTGCTCCATTCTTTCATGGTCTTCAGTTTGACCTATCCTGGACACAGGTTTGCAGTAACTATAGGCTTCAATATACTATAGAATAAATCCAATTTAACATTGTATTTGCCAGGTAAGAATGCATTGTGTCAATTACATAATTAAACAATAAGAAGCCAACATTAGAAATTATAAATACATAACATCAATTGATCAGATGAAAGTATCTAAGAGTGAGTGATGCATACCTGTCATGCAAATAGACACAGCAGAACTTAGACATGAGCACATTATCTGGGTTTGTCTGTGACATTTTGTGGGATTAACTGATTTGTCACTCTAAAACATTTTACTGTGTTTGGTAAAATTATATAAATAATTTGATAATATCAACATTTCAAAAGATGATTCAGTTACAATACTGACATACAAATACTAAATACAGTAACTCTGACAACAATGTAACTGATACAAATGGCACATTTTATGTCACAGGACAGATAATCATTTTGACTGAATGTGTTACTGTTTTCTTTTGTACTGAGTATTATAGGGACGATGTGTTGTCTAGCTGTTCACAATTTGGTGGCAGTGTTGTACATTTTTAAAGTATGCAATGACTGTTACTATTGAGTGTGCATAACACTGCTCTTTATACAATAGATGATCAAATAAATGGTCCCAAGATATGACAACGTTTAGAGACACTGGCCATTCATTCAGACAGAATAGCCTATATTGATTTTTGCATTAAGATTCCATCTGGTGAGATATAATTCTCAATAGAGGTGACATGGTATGACCTGGCAAGTAAACAATTGCTTGGTCAAGTCCCAAAGCAATCGTAAAAATGTGGCATGCTCTTTATTATAATTATTATTGTTATTATTGTTATTATTATTATTATTTATCTTTGTTACTGTTATTTCAACATTTACTAATGCATTATTAAAATCTTGTTAACATTAGTTAATGCACCGTGAACTAACATGATCAAACCATGAACAGCTGTATTTTATGAACTAACGTTCATGGTTAGTTCATGTTAACCTATGCATTAACTAATGTTAACTAATACAACCTTATTGTAAAGTGTTACCAGATAAATAAATGCTTTAAAAGTGCAGTTCATTATTAGTTCAAGTTAACTAATGTTGTTAACTAATGGTAACTAATGAACCTTATTGTAAAGTGTTACCTATATTTTTTAAATATCTTTTAACTGTTCATCATTAGCACCTTATGATGGCATAAAGAGGCAGAATCAGTTCATTTGATATTTAAATATGGTTGCAACACTTGTATGACTAAACATAGACCGTGATTCAGAATGTTTATTTTTTAGATAGTAGGGCTGCTATTGACCAAAGATCTTCATTTGCCTATAGTAGTCAACTAGTTGCAGGTTTATGCTATTGAATTACTTAAATAGCTATAGATTGGGGCTGGCATCAGAAAATGTTTTGAGTTTCAGAGCTGAGAAAGAATATTGTATGTAACATTGCTAACATTGTTCAACATTACAGAGAAATACTAAAGCATAATAATGAGCATTTAAAACATAAATTAAGCATTTTAGTTTACTCATAAAGCTTGCCGCAGAGCACCGGCAAAAGTAATGATTATGAATCTGTTGGAAAAAACAGCAAAGAGCTGTCTGAACATTTAATGATTTATTAATAAACTAGTGTTTTCTGAGGGTGGGCTGTAAAGATGAAGTTGACGATGCTGACTCATCATTTCCGCAGAATAGTAGATGCGCATATAGAGAGAAATGCATGTTAAGTTAAACATCATGCAGTAAGCGCAGTATTAATTTATCTAGGTTAACGTTAGAGTGAGCGGCCATGTAAACTGGCTAACGCTAGGCTACTACTTACAAATGATAAGCCATGTTGAGGTTGATGAATGATTGGCAAGCATTTAGATTAGCTGCCTGAAATAATTAACACATGGACAAGCCGTGATAAGGATCTGTCCGTCACTGACTTTTTGACTTCGCCACAGACGTCATGGATATTTTTTTATTTTCTGCGACCAGTCAACCGATGAAAATTTGACTAACATTTGGTCGACTATTAGGGGGCAGCCCTATGTTGTTTTCAAAGGACTATACTGGTCACCAGCTCTGGAAAATGTGTATGTAAGACTTCAGAAATAACTTGAAAAAAATGTCATCAACAGATCTGAAACTACTTCATAGTCATGCACATAGAAATTAGACAACATCTTTCAACATCTTTCAACCGATCAGAATCATGCATTCAACCACATGAAATGAAAAGAACCATGACAGATAAAATAGATAACGTCAGTAATTTTAGAACCCAGTCTGTCGACAGATAATGATTATTTGTTGTGCAATCTATGATTTCTAATGTGCTGTTTATATTCTCACTCAATGTCATAGACTGACTGTTCTATTCATGAATGGTGTTATATGTGTTTCTGAAGTGTTGGGTTTAAGCACTGTTGTGCTGTGTGTTTCCAATACAAAATAAATTTAGCTCACTGTTGCTGTCACTCCCCTCTCTGTCTGTGGTCCCTCAAGACGCCAGTCACATATTTGGCGCAACTAGCTTTTTCTTTTTTGCACCTTTGCACTTTCACAGCCCAAACACCTCCCCTCTGAACCGAGTCTCTGCACCTTCTGATCCATGTCCCTCTTCTGCCACAAGGTTTCAACTTTTCTCATCCATCGCTTCAGTTCCAATGAAGGAAATGGGAAATGGGTTTTAGGCCCAGAGTGTCAGCCCTTAACTACTCTATTGATCTCTCTCAATGTCACAGGAAGAGAGAGGCTCAATTAGGTGTTGATCTTATGAGACACTAATCAGTGCCGGAACTGTCATTCACAGAGCCTCTAAGAGCACCACTGATGCTCTTGTACCTCACTGGGTGTTTGAGAAATAATAGAAAGGGATTCAAACAATAATTGGGATAGACACATTGCATACAATATATTTCCAAAAGTTGTGGGATGCCTGCCTTTACATGCACATGAACTTTGATGACATCCCATTCTTAAATTTAATATGGAGTTGGCCCACCCGTTGCAGCTATAACAGCTTCAACTGTTCTGGGAAGGCTTTCCACAAGGTTTAGGAGTGTGTTTATAGGATTTTATGAGATCAGGCCAGTCAAGTTCCACCACACCAAACTCGCTCATCCATGTCTTCATGGACCTTGCTTTGTGCACTGGTGCACAGTCATGTTGGAACAGGAAGGGGCCATCCCCAAACTGTTCCCACAAAGTTGGGAGCATGAAATTGTCCAAAATGTCTTGGTATGGCAAAGCATTAAGAGTTCCTTTCACTGGAACTAAGGTGCCAAGCCCAACCCCTGAAAAGCAACCCCATACCATAATCCCCCCTCCACCAAACCTTACACTTGGTACAATGCAGTCAGGCAAGTACCGTTCTCCTGGCAACTGCCAAACCCAGACTCGTCCAATCGGATTGCCAAACAGAGAAGGGTGATTCGTCACTCCAGAGAACACGTCTCCAATGCTCTACAGTCCAGTGGTGGTGTGCTTTACACAGCTGCATCTGACGCTTTGCATTGCACTTGGTGATATAAGGCTTGGATGCAGCTGCTCAGCTATGGAAACCCATTCCATGAAGCTCTCTACACACTGATCTTGAGCTAATCTGAAGGCCACATGAAGTTTGGAGGTCTGTAGCTATTGACCCTGCAGAAAGTTGGCGACTTCTGTGCACTGTGCGCCTCCGCATGTGCTGACCCCGCTGTGTGATTTTATGTGGCCTACCACTTCGTGGCTGAATTGCTGTTGTTCCCATTTGCTTCCACTTTGTTATAATACCACTTACAGTTAACCGTAGAATATTTATTAGTGAGGAAATTTCACAAATGGACTTATTGCACAGGTGGCAAACTATCATTTTAGTTTAGTTTTAGTCTGTTCTCTTTTTACAGGATATAATCAACCCTGACCATCTGCCTTTTATAAACAATTGGCCAATACAATAAATGGACAATACATTATTGCTTTTTATTTAACAATTAAATAATTGCTTTTATCAGCCGATACGGATTATTGTCAGATACATCAGTGCATCCCTAACAGTAACGCTTCCTTCATTAAATAAATTACAAGAAAAGCATATTTTTTAGATTAAAACAGGCAGGCCTACTGCATGCCAGCATAACATGCATTTTCATTAAAACATTAACTTATTAAATGTCTTAAGTTTAATCTTTCTGCTAGAAAATAGTCCTTGAAGTGTAAATTATGTTTATATGTGGCCTCAATGAGTGCTGTACAGTGATGAACAGGTGTTTCACCTCATTGCTGTATACTGTGTATTTTAGGATGACAGCACCACTGCATTGACCAATCAAGATCAAGGAACAGAAGAATGTTTTATGTCCATGTTTTAGATCCCAGTACATTGAAACGTTGGGTTTCATAGTGGGTGTATTATTGACAAAACTTTCTTTTGATGTTGCGGGAAAAATTATGAGATCAACAAAATTTATACACATCCAGTGGTGTGGTGGTTGCAAAAAATAAATAACATTTCTTAATCAAGATCAGATACACAATGACGAGGCAAAAAAAAGAAATGTGAATAAATAAAACAAAAAATGGCACATTGTTTAATTTTACATTCAAATGTCATCAAATTGGCCTTCACATATGATTAATCAGATAATAAATCAAATATTTACCAAACTCCCTCTGAATCCTGCACAGCGGGCTACATTGTCAATTTGAAAATATGATTAATGGAAAGAGCTATTCCAGTAGACTGGGATCTCAGTAGGCAGACATTTCCACAACAAATTATTCTAGATTAAATCAATTGCAAGTTCTAAATGCTTAAAATAGAGCAGCAGACAGACAACATTTTCACAGGCTTGGATGCTCCATCCCACGTCTACAGAGACACAGCTTTTTACTGGAGCTGAGCACATTATGAGTGCAAAACCATGAATATGAATGTACAGTTTTGCCAAAAAGAGCTATAACTGGGTTGACGCATCTTGTTCCAACTAAGCCATGTCAGCCTAGGACACAATTTTGAGGTGATTTAAATAGAGTGCTACCAAGTAAACCATGTTTATTTCATTTTGAATTTAAATATCTGTTTAATTCTGCAAATGACATGAGACACAAATAGGGCTGACTCAATTAAATAAACATCCTCCAAAATATAATTCCTCAATGTGTCTCTTTTGAATTTGCTGGAAGGGTACTGGCCGGACATATCCTACAGGTATCATCGTACTTCCAAAAACAAGATTTGGCCAAAAACACCTGTCAAAAGAATTTGAAACTACAGCTGTGTTCCAAAAACTAGCAAGCAGCTTTGGTACCTAGAGTCTGCATTCTAACTGAAATCAAACCTCAATTTGAGTCATTTGGAACGTCCTACAGTGTTCACGAGTCACACAAATAGCACTTTCCCATTTAATTTTTTTTCGGGGGGAGCCAACAAACCGAATTAGTACTGCAGGATTGAACATACAAATTTTTAGCTAAAACATGGGAAATTCAGCATTTAAAGCATGCCATAGGGTAGGGCTGGGCGACATATGGCCAAAAAGTGAATGTACTGTATAATCTTAGTATTTTCTACATTTTTCTATTTGCATTTTAAAAAAAAATCTGTGATATGATATTAAAGATGTGATATTTCACATCCTGCCCAATATTGTCCTACAAACAATGTCCATATTGAAGGCTATGAAAACAAATATAGTGAATGAAACCGTGTAGTCTATGACAGCCTATTATGTGCAAAGAAGGGGTAAAATCACATTATATTCTAACATTTTAACATTACAATCTAAAAACAAAATCATGCTTTTTACTTTACAGTTAACTGCTATATCAAAAAAAAAAAAAAAAAAAACTTACCTAAAAGTTTGAATTTCTGCATATGGTACATTTATGTTCATCAATAACAAATATTTTAGTCAGTATATTTTAGTCAGAATTATTGCGCTCCTACTATATTGCACTCCATCTGTTTGGCGTGCATGTGCGCGGTGGGGCTCGTTTACAGAAGTTTGTACTTGCAGAAGGCTCGTCCACTCCTGACAGCAAAATGGAAATATTTGCTTGACTTTCTAACATTTACAGATGGA
This sequence comes from Gobio gobio, assembly GCF_949357685.1. Classification (NCBI taxonomy): domain Eukaryota; kingdom Metazoa; phylum Chordata; class Actinopteri; order Cypriniformes; family Gobionidae; genus Gobio; species Gobio gobio. Next base: position 13,112,545 of record NC_137111.1, on the reverse strand, counting down.
GAATATGTATGTGAAATATAAATTATGCAATGAGGAAATTATTGTATGTCACTTCAGTTTAAAGATTATTAATAGAGTTATTGCAGTGGACATTCAAACTGATTTTTATGATAATAATAATAATTAGTTACATTTATATAACGCTTTTCTGGGTACTCAAATCGTTTTACATATAGAAGGGGGGAATCTCCTCAACCACCACCAATGTGCAGCATCCACCTGGGTGATGCAACGGCAGGCATATTGTGCCAGAACGCCCACCACACACCAGCTTATATTGGTGAAGAGGAGACAGAATAATGAAGCCAATCAGTATATGGAGATGATTAGGAGGCCATGATGGACAGAGGCCACTGGGCAAATTTGGCCACGATGCCGGTGTTACACCCCTACTCTTTTTCCGAAGGACATCCTGGGATTTTTAATGACCACTGAGAGTCAGGACCTCGTCTCATCCGAAGGATGGTGCTTGTTACAATATAGTGTCCCCATCACTATACTGGGGCGTTAGGACCCACACAGACCACAGGGTGAGCATCCACCGCTGGCCTCACTAACACCTCTTCCAGCAGCAACTTAGTTTTCCCAGGAGGTCTCCCATCCAGGTACTAACCAGGCTCAGCCCTGCTTAGCTTCAGTGTGAAACCAGTCTTGGGCTACAGGGTGATACTGCTGGTATTATGACTGGCCTAAAGGTACCTCCAACAATGTTAAGAACCAATTCCATCAAGAAAGACTGAATCCTGAAACATTCTGCAGCAGTTTTATCAGCGAATGCAGCAGAATAAACATTCCGCTCTTAAATGTCAGCTCTAGATTTAGATGTGTAAGTTGCTACAGGGGTTATATAACATCTACGCCAATTCCTCCAGGCACCTCTCATATTTGGAGGATCACAATGGTTTCTTTGAAAATAGAAACAGTTCCCCCTCTCATGAGTCTTGTATGTACATGTTCATCAAATTACACTGTCAGCATTACACCTTTTTCATAACATCAATTTAGGATTGTATCAAAATAGGACAAAATGCCCAATTAGCAAAGTCTGATCTTCATATATTTTTCTTTAATATTTAATATTGTATGAAATAAAAATGTAATCAGGACTAAGTAAATTTGGAAAGGACTTTTTCACCCCAAACCGACTCTACAAACACCATGCAAGTACCACAAAACAGTCCGTATGACTTGTATAGTTTATTTTTCAAGTCTTCTGAAGTAATATGATAGCTTTGAAACAGACTGAAAATGTACGCATTTATTTTATTAAAAAATGAATGCTGCCTCCCAGAGTTAATTAGGCAGACGAGTCCCCAAGGCTGATTCGCCTTTAGGGAAATTTTCCCTTTAACACAGTTATTCCAAATCTGATGGGATACAGCAGGATCGACCCTAGCATTTTGGAGCCCCTAAGTATTCAAAATGGGAACTCCTACCTACGCTTTAACTAACCACCCCCTTTCACCTATGTCCTACTCTGAAACCTTATTTTATAGTGTTACCAAATTTTCTCTGTATAATTATCTTTGATGATATATAAAAATTAAGATATGAAGATATATTTATTTCTATAGCAATAGTTTAGGATTTTGAAAGATTTTAACCATTGCTACAGAGAAATGTATTGAAATGTTGTGTAAGGGTTGAATCAGATAAAATAATAACTCAACAGGGAATTGAATTACAATGAAAGAGACTCAAATTACATATAAATAATTCAGAATTAATGTTTTAACACCTTAACTTATTCGTCCACCGATATGTAAGAAATTAAAGGGGACTCTGTTAAAGGGAAACAGGTCTATTTAGCTTTAAATTAATGAATTAACAATTTCATAGGGAATTTTGAGAGTCTATTTTACAGCCGAGCAAATGACTCGTTCAGCGTTCATTTGAAACTATTTAACAGCCAGCTAACATATATTGGCAGTTCAAGACATTAAATTCGTTAGCACATAACACAAGTACACTTATATTTGAATACAAACTGAATTTTTATTGATTACTAACACATAAAACTAATATCTAACACACACACTCGCACATTAACACGCGTTGCAGAAAGGAAGAAAGCGAGGAAAGAGTTTTAAGAGAGAGAAATTATGAAATCCCAAGCAATATATGCATTTATGACACATGACCTGAATAAACCATTGATCATTCATTTACCCTCCTATCGTTTCTTAAGCGAGGTTATTAAATTTGATCTCAATGCACCAGTTCAGTTAGAATCTGGAGGTATTATTTGCGTTTGTGTCGTCTTTGAATGGGGATTCCCTTTTTCCTGGCTGGAGAGGGGTTTTCCCGGTTCTTTGATTCGCTGAATGTCTTGTCGTGTCTTCTGATTGACGTCTTGGGAAGCCAATCACGTGGCGTGTTGGCGGCTGGATGGAAGTCTCGTCGGCGTTGTTTGAAGTTGAAGCGCGCTGTTGTAGATTCGTTCGCAGGTAGTATCTCCAGGCAGAATGGAGCCTACGTCTCTGGTGATAGATGGTTGATTTCCTGGGGTCTGGAGTTGAATTGGGCTTTGTAAGGGGATGTTCATTTGTGTCTGCGCCCACAATTCCTACAGTCGTGAGGCCCGTTCACACCAAGAACGATAACTATAAAGATAAATATATTAGGGTCCACACCAGCGTACAATATTGTTCTGTTTATTCTAAGCGAATGCTGTCACTTTAAATGCTAGGGCTCATTATAGCAGGATGGATTCTGATTGGCTGTCAATGTTTTTATCGTTCATCTCCTGGATAAAATCATTCTGTAAGTAATTCCAACGATATCGTTTCTCTTTGCTGTTATCGTTATAGCTGTGGTGTGAACTCTTTAATATTGAGAATGATTTTTAGAACTATATCTTTATCGTTGTCTTTACAGTTATCGTCCTTGGTGTGAACGGGCCTTAATGATTAAATCAAACAAAACAACCTGCCAATGAAAATATATTTTACAGCAAACTTAAAACAATACAATTTGTCAATTTGTCTTTTGCTTGTTTAACTGAAATGACTCACATACCAACTTCTCTTGGTGTAGGCTACTGATATAATGTGACATGCATGGGCGAATGAAATCCATCCCAGTAGCTAGGTTTATCAATAATGGGGGCAGACAAAATTAGATAATATTTTTGTTTTTTAAATCAAATTTATATGGTGTAGCTTTAAGAAAGTAAATAGGCTCAAGATACAATTTTCTTTTATTTTACTATAGAATTAATACAATTTTTGAAACAATAAAAAGAGTCAAGATTTCACAAAACAACCATTTTTTTCACTCTTAAGATGCTTTGCATGGATTCTGTTTGAACAGTTGACATGGATGAACAGAACACATTCATGTTGTGATTGTGTTGTCGACATGAAATACTTACCTTCAAACAGCATCATGATCACAGAAGTGCACGACTAACATGTGGGGGTTTCTCCGCAGTCCCATGCATGAGTGCTGGGCCAGCTTCAGATGTGCATGCTTCATAGCGAAGACTCGCGCTGAGACAGACATCTCAAGAGCTTAGCTCAGTCTGTGTATGATGATGAAAAGAACAAACAGAGAAGAGTGAAAGGCGCAGCGTGATGCAGAAACTTACTTCTGACCTGTTTTTCTGTCTTCTCTTCCAGTTCTACCAAGTCACACATGTGGAAATCCAGGGTTGATACCCAGAGGGATTATCCACGGGACCAGGTACAACGTTGGCGACAAGATCCGCTACAGTTGTGTGATGGGATATGTTTTGGAGGGGCATGCAGTGCTCACGTGTATAGTGAGCCCAGGAAGTGGTGCATCATGGGATTTCCCAGCACCATTTTGTAGAGGTAAGATGCTCTATGCTTACATGGATGGATGGGTTACAAAGCAGGATTTCCACAGTCATGGAATACTGTGGCTACTATGCATGTGCTTGCAATAACATGCTACTCTTACCTTTTCTGTAGTATATAGTATACTTTACGAGATAATGTTTGACATAATTATCATAATTACAGAGAAGACTACGATGGGTTCTGTATCCCCCAATGCAGTGCTCATTGACCTTCCATTTTTAGTTTGACAAATGAACCAAGTAATATTAGCCACCTTACATTTGATCACAACATTGACATAAAAATTCAACCGTCCATCCTTTCTCTAAAAAGATTATCCTATGTAGGGTCATGGGGGTGCTGGAGCATGGAAACCACCTGGGCAAATAGCCTGGCTTAAAAAAATAAAATAAAAAATCAGATAAACAAACACACTTTATAACCTTGCATGCAAAATGACAAAAAAACATATTGACTGTGGAAAAGTACACACCGTGTTTCACTATTGTTTACTTTTTTATATATACTGTATATATAGTAGGCAGTGTATTCTGTATATGCAAAAAAAAAAAAACACTTCTCGAGCAAGAAAAACTTAGGGCAGGACTTAATTTTGTCCATTGGGGAATTGATTGGATCATTGTCGTTTGCTATTGCTGTGATCTCATGTGAGTGCCCTCTCGCCAGAAAACACTTAATCAGAGAAGAGATGTTGTTGAAAGAGGGAGGGGAAGTTATTTTTATTAAAGATAATGAGGGCACAATGATGCCATTTAAAATAAATGCTGCAATATCCATTAAAAAAACTAAAAATCAAAACAAGAATGGTTAATTTTGATTTCATGATGAGGTGAGACACTAGTACAGACATAAACATTATTTTTTAATGCACTGGTCAGTTTTGAGATTTTTAGCTATTTGGCTTTTTATAATGTGTTGTTTCAGACTAGTCGAAAGAAAACATCCAAAATACACATTTAAATGTTTATTGTATTGCACTTTATCTATTTTCATGTGAAGATTTAAATTACAATGAATATCTTTAGAGGCCCCTTCAGTAGCACTTCATACATCAAACTTTCCAGTTTTATTCCTAACTATATTCTGAAGGTTTTACAAAGGGGTTTGTTCATATATAATTTGCAGGATTTTACCTTTGACTCTAATATGTCAACAAAATTAAACAATAACGTTGAGTCCAAAGTGTGAAGCTTGATCCAAAGTTCAGATTTTTGTTCTAGACATGTATGCAAATTACTGCAAATTATTTGATTAGCTAATGACTCATTTGAATATTTAAAATAACATTTTAAAAAATGTAATGCGAATAATGTTTCCAATTTTTAATGTAATCACTCAGCTGGGGAAGAATATGGTGATATCTCTTAGTTATGGGTCTAACAGTAGAATTCAGGTAAGAAATATTTTACATTTGATTGTAAGTAATCAAATGTAAAATAACACTACATAGTGATTTTTTTTAAATTATTTTTCTTTAGTTTTTTTTTAAACCTATCTTTCTCCACCAGCATTTAAAAAAAAAAAATCTGGCCACCACCAGTGTATCTTGTTGTATGATTATCTAAACATGCAATATATCAAAGGAAAGAACAGAGCCTCTGGTTAATAAATAAATACATTAATTAATTTAATAAGTATTCTAGCTTCATGTATTTGTTTTTTATCAACACTTGAATGTGGGTAATTCATAAAAAACAACAAAAAAAAAAAAACAAAAAAAACATTTCAAACAGATTGAGTCCATCAACACCCTCAAAGCTTCACAGTCCTATAGTACTTCCTGGGTCGACATTTCATTCAGTAAAGTTATTTTCATATGTATTTATTTTAGTACATCATTTTATATGTGTCTTATTTTATATATGCATAAGCAATGCTTTTATTGCTTATTTCTCCTTCGCCTGTGTTTTGATCCGGAGATTCTGTACTCTGTACAGAAGATGCATAACAGCACCTCATACTGTATAACAATGAAAACATGGATTGCCAGAAATTTCCATCAATGGCTGGGAAGCGTTGTTTCCTAAATTCTGGAAGATTCCGTCAATGACGGGGAAAGTTAAGATAAAAAATATAGACAGCAACAGGTATATTAGGCTAGTGTCCCTTTAAGACCTAATACACAGATATAATACAGGGCTCCAGACTAACATTTGAGAGCAGTAGCACCTGTAGTAGCATTCCGTGACTTGATTCAAACAAGAAGCACAGTTTTGTTTGCAGTTTAATGTTTCTCATATGCAACAGGAATGACAGCTCTGATCAGTTTGGCAATGCAGTGGTGGCACCAGTGCGACCTCTTACCAAATTTAGTCACACCTGCAAGAAAAAAGTAGCAAAAGACGACCATTTGGTCACAGTCTAGAGCCTTGCAATATATTGAGAAACATCCAATTTTCACTCAATTGTTAAAGTTGGCTTAACACATAACTGTGTTTAAGTGTATATTTGCCGTGATTGGCATTTTGGCTTAATTTTTTTGTGAATTTGTCCGTCTGTTCAATCATGATGGCATGCGAAAGAGAAGTCTATGAATGGGAATCCTAAAAATTGAATAGTGTTGATTTCTATATTGTTTAAATCGACTAAATGTCCCTTTGCCTGATATTTATGCTACATTTATGCTATTTTTTCCAGCTGAAGGATCATGTGGGGGAACATTAAGAGGAACAACTGGGACAATATCAAGTCCACACTTTCCGTCAGAGTATGAGAACAATGCTGACTGCACGTGGAGTATTCTGGCCGAGCCGGGAGACACCATTGCCCTAGTCTTCACAGACTTCCAACTAGAAGATAGATATGACTTTCTAGAGATCAGTGGCACAGAAGCACCGTCAATATGGTGAGTAAACTGGCCTCTGTTGTTGCATTACATCACAGTCTGTTCTCATCCTAGGCTCATGGTGAGCAGCATCATCATAGGATTCTTTTCATACAAGCAGTAAGTAGAGCAGCTATTTTTTGTATTCAGACATGATTTGCTAAATGATTTATGATTTATACAAAATATAACACTATTTTTTTAACATTGTAAAGTTTAACGCCATAAATACAGGTAGGTCACAAATCAAATAAACTAATTTGTGGTATTGAGCATGTGGAAAAGGTAAGATGTCAGATGTTCTTGCCTCCATTAAATAGGGGTGTGCAGCAGGGCCAATATCTCTATCTGTAACTATCATAAAACAACTATTTCTAAAAAATCTTCTAATTAAAACAATAATACTAAGCCTGGTTTCACAGACAAGGCTTATATTAAGCCAGGATTTGGCCTTAGTTCAATTAGAGCATTTAAGTAGCTTTTTTAAACTTAAACTTTTTTAAACAGTTATAAAACATAACTGGTGTGCATTTTGAGACAAAACAATGTCACAGACACATTTCAAGATTTGTCAGTGCAAGTTGCTTTCAGTTAAAACAGCGCAAACATGCATTTTAGTCTGGGACTAGCTTAAGCCTTGTCTGTGAAACCGAGGTGTAAATGTTACAACGATCTTTTTTGTTCTTTTATTAATATTTTTTTTTTTATATAAAATAGCTGATTATAGAACATGGAAGTTGAAAGAAAATATTTAGTGGCTGAAAATGGCTAAAACAACTTTTACTATGCATTTAGGAGGATACCGTTATAAAGGATATGTTAATGCTTGTCATCCCCAGGAGAGCATGAGACAGAGAAACATAATGTGTATCATATCTTACAAGGTTTAACACATTTAAATAGACATATCAAATAGTAGAAAAAATGAAATATGTAGCCTAGTATCTTACTCTTGACAAAGCTCTGATTTCTGAAAGGGGCTGTGCTCATTTCATTCATTGAGTTTACACTCTTTCACTTCACACACTTGATTTTAAAGGTTTATGTACAGTATAATATTGTGCTATCCCCTGGCTCACCTGTTATTCAGCAAACACGAGGAGTGAATGTGTCTGCCGAATATTTTTTCTATTATTTGTTAGAATTCATTATTAGTTTTGGAAGCCATTATCCGTGGCTTTCCGGATAAGGCTTTCGGCTTTGGGCACATCCCTACCATTGAAGCACAAAATGCCCATTGGATTATACTTAAAACATACTGGAGAACGTGATCATCATCTTTTATCACTCTAGTGCACAATCTTTTATAACTCTGGTATGTCACCCATTGCTTTAATGAGAGCAGCACTAAAGACATTCTGAAATTCTTGGAAACGTTTCACTCAGGCAATCATGGTGATGGTATATGTTAAAATGAAAGATTAGAATAAAAAAACAAATAATACAAAATATGCTTTTCACAAGACTTTTGGACCCTACACTCTAAAAAAAAAAAGGTTGTATATGGCACCAAAAATGGTTCTTGGCTCGTAATCATAGGGGAACCTTTTTTAGTGCTATATAGCACCAATTTTGGTGCTTCGGTGGTTCTTCAGCGGTTCTTCAGAGGTTCTTCACTGGTTCTTTGACTATATAGCACCCCTGAAGAACCGCTGAAGAACCACTGAAGCACCAAAATTGGTTCTATATAGCACTAAAAAAGGTTCCCCTATGATTACGAGCCAAGAACCATTTTTGGTGCCATATAGAACCTTTTTTTTTTTGAGACTGTACTGTCTCCCTTGTGGTGAGGATCATACCTGATGCTGCTGCTATAAAGGCAATTCTGAGATTTTTTTTAGGATTGAAGTCTCCCATAATGATTTTATTTTCTTTTTACTTACCCATATTATAATTTTACACAGACATTTGTCAGAAAGTTGTAGCATTTGATGGTCAAAATAAATGAGGAAAAAAAATACACCCCAATCAGAGACATTCTGTTCTGGACAATACTTGATTTCTCAAAGGATGAGTTAACTGGAAAAAAACAGAACTTAATAAGCCCTTTTCTTTTACAGAGACTGTGCAACATAAATAAATAAAATACAGACATGTTTGATTCTGAGGGGATTAAATTAATTATTCACACCAAAATGAAAGCATTTTATTTACTCTCCCTCATGTCAATCCCAATAACTGTTTTTCAAGAAGTCATTTTAAGAACCTTTATGCTGCTTTTTTCCATACAATGACAGTTCATAGTGTCCAGCGACTGACACCATATGTAACAGAAGTCCACTGGAGGCAAGCTTGCAGAACCCAAGTGCAGTTTATTGACAACTTGAACAGATACAAAATTAACAAAAGAACTTGACTTGACACAGAACTTACCAACAGCGGTTACACGGACATTCAATACTAGACCAGGACACGTGGCAAACATAAATACTAGTGATGTTAACAGTGACTCCAAAACTCCGAACCGTGTGTCAAAAAAATGAAACGATTTTCAGTGAAGCTTTGTATCAATGCTTGATTCGTTCTATCAAAATCACGTGACCAATGACGTCCGAAGCTTCGTTGCACACACACCCACGTGACTGCTTCGTACACTGATTCAAAAAGGTTTAAAAATGCGCGACACGGGTTGTTAGAACTGTTGTATTGTGCTAGTTTATTGTTGCAAGACTTTTGTCATGGTTATGAAATGTGGGAACACTTTCATTTGAGTTCGCCCAATAAGGTTGATAATATATTTGGCTTTTGTTCCTTTATATATATATATATCTATATATATATATTTATTAATTAATTAATTAATTTATATATATATTTGGGTGAAAGCCAGCCTACTTTTTTCCCCCAACTTAAGTGGTTAAAAAATATTGTTGTTATTGGTAATAGTGTGTGTGTGTGTGTGTGTGTGTGTGTGTGTGTGTGTGTGTGTGTGTGTGTGTGTGTGTGTGTGTGTGTGTGTGTGTGTGTGTGTGTGTGTGTGTGTGTGTGTGTGTGTGTGTGTGTGTGTGTGTGTGTGTGTGTGTGTGTGTGTGTGTGTGTGTGTTTATTTGTGTGCATGCACCTGCATTTATTTATTCATTTATTATTTATATTTATTAAAGTCTACTTACTTTATTCATGAGTTATATTTACATGAGTGTATATTTACATGAGTGTATATCACAAACAGGATGTCCACAAAAATGTCCACATTCACAATACAAAATGTTATCAGTAACACTTTACAATAAGGTTGTATTAGTTAACATTAGTTAATACATGAATTAACATGAACTAACCATGAACAACACCTCTGTTCAGCATTAGTTTACCTTTGCAATAATAATTAGTCAATGTTGAAATTAACATTAACAAAGATAAATAAATGCTTTATAAGTCCAGTTCATTATTAGTTCATGTTAACTAATGTAGGTAACTAATGTTAACTAGCAAGGGGTTAATAACTTTAAATAACAAGCACGTTCTAAAGATGATGGAAGCCAATTTTGGTGAAAATTCAAGTTTCACTCGTTTTTCTGAAAATTCTAAATGGCGGATTTTTTTCCACAATAGAATCGAATCATCAAGGATTCAGAGGGATTTCTTTTTTGTTTCTAGCCCAGAAGGTTCAAAAGTTATTAACATAAACATGACTGCAGTGCAAATATGGACAGTTGGTGGCACTAGAGGGATTGAGTTAGAAACTCCATATTTGCTGTGTTTAATGTTCATACCTGTGTGCCAAATTTCATAATTTTCCCGCAAGTGATTCTATGGGCTTCAAGAGAGGATACAATAGGTGCCTCCGCCATTGCTTGGCCCTTTAATAATAACTATTATAATAATACATTCATATAATATTCAGACTGGGTTCCAAAAGAAGCCCCACAAAAATAACAACAAAAAATGAATTATTAATTAATACATTTATATTTTAATATTCACTCAAATCCTGTAGCTTTTTGTTGTGCTATTACTTTCCTAAGTGATTACATTTTATTTTTAATTTGAATGATGATGTTTTTCCGTTGGAGGTACTCCAGCAATATTTAGGGACCACAATTTAAGAGATTTGAGGGTGGGCACTTTAGGTTTAATTGATCATATACTACCAACTTTACAACTATACAGTATGTGGCATTGTAAAATGTAACTTTGGCCTTTGTGTACTTAGTTTAATTAAATCTGACTCAATTAAAATCATACATTTAATGGATCAGCAATATATAATCAATTGCAAAATGTTATGCTAAACATTTTCTAAATGTGGACAAAATAAAAATGTGTTACAATAATCCTTGCAAAAATCCAACATTACCATTCACATCTGGATTATATAGAGCATGAGATTCCTATTTGGAAAAAGTATGCTGCTGCTGTTTATGCTAAGAATAAACATCCTGATATTACCTTTCTGATGCAGTGTAAACACCTTGTGCTGTTATTTCATCACCAGCCCTGTGAAGTAATGTCATTGCTCTCTCGTAGCAAGTTGTAATTTCAAGCCTGTGTTTTAGTGAAGAGAAAAAGTAAATTATTTGCGAGGGTGCGACTACACAGCCTCGATGCTCCACACGTCAAGAGCAAGGCCATGTTTATTCACAGAGCTTGAAGTTAATAGAGTTCAGGCAGAGCCTTCTGTACAATACTCTCTCACTAGGCTACAATTTACAATTTGGTCACAATTCCAACCCTTTGAAAACAGAGAAGCATCTGATGAAAGGAGGCAGACAGAAAGAGGTGAAGAGAGAAAGCAAGGGAAAGCATTAAAGCATTGAGTGGCGGTCATCAAGTTGACAGCTGCAGGGACAAATTCAAACAGTCACAGCGAAAGCGATATGTTCCTTAAATAATCAGTGAGATCAATGGCATCTCAGTTCCATCTGAGGGTGCTCTAGATCAATAAAAAAAATGGGGTGGGGGCAGTGGGTACCTTGATAAGGCCACGAAGGCCGCGCCTCTGTGATCCCATGAACTTCCTGAGCTGCCATGGTCCCATGTAGTAATGGGCGATATAAACTATATGCAATATAAACGATACAAAGATTTTAATTCTATCGTGATTATGCATGTTGATTGATGACGCAATCTACGTCAATCAATCTACGTCTCTAAATCTTGAAATTTAGAGCCACGAGCTGCAACTGGCTGCAACGCATCATCGTATTCGTCATCTTGAGTAAACATAGCTGAAAGTGAAATGGAGGAGCTGGTGAAAAAGATATTTGGACTTGGTTTGGATTTAAGCCGCCCGACGAGCAGCAGCAAACTATACTCTGTAGAGTTAGTGGGGCAACAGCTCCGGCTAAGAGAGGTAACATGGCTAATCTGTTCTACCACCTCAACTAATTGCCTAATACTGGAAGTATTTCCCTAATAGGGATGTCACAAGTACCGGTACTTCGGTACTCCTGAGTATATTCGGTACTCGCAGCTGCGTTCAGTCGCTTCCGTGTTAATCTAAGCGCAGGGCTCCAGACTGTAGCAGAATATATACTAGTATATGTGAATATTAAACTGCAAAATACTATTTAAATATTACTCCTGCATTTTCTGCATCTCTGTGTGAATGATGGGCGCAGATGCGCAGGCGCGCGTGCACACACTCGCTGTTTTTGTAGTCTCTGCCATGTGTCACTATATGAGGACATGAACGCATAAACCGTCACTTCATGAGAATTTACCGTTTCATTTGAGAAAATGGTCATATCATGAAATGTACACAGACACTCAAAGGTCTTCACGGCAACCTGTCAAAATAAAAGTTTGGTTTAACTTGAAAAACATTACAGAATATATTAGGCTACTATTGTAGCCTACAGTAGATTTATCATTGTATCTCCCTGTATCATTGCGTGATACTTTTGTATAATTATTGTAAAGTTTTAGCCTGGTCGCCATTCACTGCCATTATATGGAGGAGCGCGTTCAGGGCGTTTTTTTTTTAATTTTCAGCTTTTTCTTTGTTAAAGTCTCTGCAGCTAGTGTACTTGAATTTTATTTATCTGCAACATTATGTTGTATAATTACAGTTTTGCACAATAAATGTTCTCAAAACTACATACAACATTTCTTTCTTTAAAAAAAAAAAAAGCTTTCCTTAGGGTCTATGTAACCTGTTCTGAAATGGTTCTATTATAATTTATATATTGTTATCGCAAGAGGCTGCAATGTATATCACAATATGGATTTTAGGCCCTATCTTTTCTTGGTTGTCATGTGATTCCCATGCCCTCATGTGTTGTTGTGTCATGTTGTCATTTGTTCATTGTTTAATCATTGTCACAGGTGTGTCTTGTCTTGTCATTAGTCTCTGTGTATTTAAGCTGTCTATTTATTAGTGATGGCGAAGTGAAGCTTTCTGAACCAGGGAAGCTTTCAGCACAATTGTATCAGAAAAAGGTTCATTACTCAAAGCTTTTTAAATCAGAGCTCGATGAGGATCTCTGCTGGTGAAAGTGAGGGAAAGCACTGTGTCGCAAAATGTTTTGTGAATCAATAAATTAAATACATGACAACAATCTGTTCCATTGCATACTCCTAGTAACTCAAACCAATAAAGATAACATGGTAACACTTTAGTTAATGTTTTAGTTAACATGAACTAACCATGAACAACACCTCATCTCAACATTAGTTAATCTTTGTTAACATTAGTTGATACAAATACAGCTGTTCATGGTTTGTTCATGTTAGTTCACAGTGCATGTTAACAAGATTTTAATAATTAGTAAATGTTGAAATTACCATTAGTAAAGATAAATAAATGCTTTATAAGTGCAGTTCATTATTAGTTCATGTTAACTAATGAACCTTATTGTAAAGTGTTACCATTTTAAATTGTATAAAACAAATTATGTGAATGTAGTATAACTACTTATAACCACAACTATAGTGAAGCCACAAGTGTGGCCATGCCTCATTTCAAATCTCTGAATCATCTAAAACTCTGAAACGCATTTTATGAAGCATATTGTAAGGCCATGTTGTGAGTTTATAGCATAGGCTAAGATATGCTAATCATTGTGTTACTGGCCAGTAAAACATATACTTGCAGTCATCTAACTAGTCTTCTAACTCACTTCATAATCTATTGTTTTCACTCAATTAACTTTTCACATGTCTGTCATGAATGACTTAATCCTCATTATTCTTTTATACTAACTCTTTTGTTTGTATTCAGCCATTATAGCCTATTCAGGCATTCTTGATTGCCCATCAACCCCACATTCCTCCCACTTTACATTAAAACCTATTATCGGAAGTCTTTCTAGCAAACAAATGAACAAAAAAAGCATGTACTTGGCACCTTATTTAAAATAGATTGTGAAATAGAATATAGTTCCTGGCATGACAGGTGCAGAGCTACAGTTAGCATCAAACTACATAACACAATATAAAATATTAATATTACACTTTAACTCCCTTTAAACAGCCAGCGAGTGTTTGTATTTACTTGCGATCGTGATTTAATGTGGGTTTCAGTGATGTTCAATGATGTTAAAATGTTATATTTTGCATTTTATATGGAGCTAATCACTACACCTGCTTAGCATGTATACTTTATTCATATGAAAATACACCAAATCGCATCCAAAACGAACACAAACCATATGCCATTGTAAGCGTGCATTTATTGGCTTCGTTTCATGTGTTGACAATGTTTATCGCGCAGAGATGAGAATGAGGAAGTGCACTGAACAGCGTAACCAGAAGGGACAGGATTATGGTCACGTTGACTCATGTAAAATGATTGACAGCTGTACAGAGAATGAGAAATCTCTGAGATAATAAGTGACGTGCAGCAGGAAGAATCAGACACAGAGCACGCTTTGAATGTCGTTCAGCTCTTCAGATCAGCATAATTCAGTGAGAATCGAATAGCAATGTTATTCTGTATGACGAAATACGTTATTATGTATGACGAAACGTGATAATGAATCTATATTTGTCCAAATAAGCGCACTTTTTGACTAAGAGCCCGAACAGACGCAGCTTTGTGCATCTATGTGACCACAAATAAAAAGGAGAAGATGTGACTGGCTTTTTATTCTTGTTGATATTCCATTCAAAATATTGTTCATTACAGATTTATTATTTTGCACTCCTGGCATAAATTAAGAAATTAATGTCACTGCAACCCATCATAAATCATAATCATAAACAGTGGTCAAATATCGAAGTTGGAGTCTTTAACCTTTCTAATGACACTCAGTTTGTCCAGATCAAGCAAGAATGTGATGTTTTAACATACAGTGAATTTTGAACAACAGTAATCTGGGGCCGTCGACTGTCCTTGACTGCAAATGGTTTAAAAGATTTTCAAAAACCAAACCATTTTTTAATAATCTGCTAGCTAATTCAGCGAAAAGCATGTCAAAATGGATGCAATCATGAGCATGAACTGAGGCTACTTGCAGCTTTTGGCACAGTGCGACCTACTGTTCTGAAAATATGAGAAAAAAAATGGTATTGTTGCGTATAACTTCTGAACGGTTTGCTTTCGATTCAGTGCAGCATACTGAGTTGATTGATACCCAACTGTCCCATGTCAGCCATATTGGGCATCAGCCATTTAGAATTTTGTCATAAAATACTGTATTTTTACGAATGTATTAACTTATAATTATGAAACTTCCTTTACGAAAAAGACGTTTATTCAAGTGTGCTATTTACAGTATATACTTCTTTTTTCAGAGTCCTGCATGGGTCCGATTTTGTAAATCCGCACCCGCCCATATACCCACAGTGCTTAAAACCACATCTGACCCGTTTTCCAACAGCAGCACTAATTAAAATCCGCACCCGACCCGACCCGCTTAAAATAGAACCAACACCCGACCCGCACCCAAAATAAAATCAGTTTAGCATATCACATTATATGTTTATTGCCAGCATAGAAGTTATTACATGACCATTAACACAAGGACAACTTCAGCCGAAGCTGTCAAAAGGCTACATCATGAAGAACATGGTTATGTGTCCTTATCATCTCTACGAGGCACCTTCAGTTCTGTCCCCTTTTGAAAAATACTGTTCGAAAGAACTGTGCTTGGTTTGTTACCACAGTTATCTGCGTGCTTCCTCAGCAATGAAGTTCCACATTTGCGGCTATCCAATACATAAACTTTAAGGCAGGTTTTGCATGCAGCAAAGCCTTTCACAATATTGTTTTCTTCATCTGAGATAACTCCAAATTTCTCCCACACACTGGACTTTATTTTTGATGACGTATTGTCGACAATTTTACAATCTCAGCTAGCTATTGTTTTCTTCAATTCCTCAGGATCCACCTCGGCCGATCGCACGGGCGCGGTTGCGGTTGTGATTCTCCTGGGAGGGCATATATGCATATTTTTTTTTAGGAACACATCTAAAATATACATGCATACATTTTTATGTTTGCACGTGACTGTTTTAAACCCGTGTTTACACCCGTGTTTCTCCCTTGTCCGACCCGACCCGCACCCGTATCCGACACAGTTAGGATGTTTTTCACCATTTTCAGCAATATTCGCAGGTCACCCGACGGGTACCCGAACCCGTGCAGGACTCTGCTTCTTTTAACCTAAAAATAAGTGTACTTTCAGTCAACTTTGTATGTACTTCTCAGAAATATACTTAAAATGTATACTGACAGAAAAGTCTAAGTATATTTGGCCTCTACCTGTACTCAATCTTATTCTAAGTATACTTGGCTTGTAGTTGTGTTAAATATTTTGATTGAGTAGCCTATTAAATCTTTTTCACATAGTTTTACATAACTAAGTATCTTATAAACTTACATTGTTTGAAAATATTGATTTATAAAGAAAACATATTTGTTTCTGAGTATCTAAATTTTTGTGTAGGATAGTCCACTGGACTTTTACTCTTTCCCCGCCATTGACTGAATTTTATGGCTATCCATGTGCTCACTGTTATACGGTAGGGGGTGTTATTACGTCTTCTAGTACATAATCTCCAGATCAAAACACTGGTGAAGAAGGAGAAACAAGTGATAGAGGATTGCTTACATACAGTAAATGTAAAACAACGCAATCATCAAACATTAAACAGCATATAAATCAAAACTGCCAAATGTTACAGAATGAAAGGGTTTTGGGGGTGTTGATCGACAAAATCTACTCCATCTGTGTTTTGATAATCGTTCTGAACTGGTCGAACTTCCAAACGACTCGTTGGATTAATCAATTTCTCTAAATCTGCGAGCCTGCTATACTCTGATTGGCCAGATGGCCCAGTCTGTTACGATTGGTCAACCACTTACATCGCTTGTCGGAAGCTAAACAGCCATTACCATAACTAAACTTCAGCTTAAGAGGCTTTCTTAGTCCTCAGCAATTGTACACACTTTAAAGACAGTAACGATGACATCGATTTTACTATATCAGCTTGTACACACTGGTCACAGACACAAAGATGTACCATTAATTTCACCAAGCTGATTGCTCACTAAAACACCCAGTGTCATCATGTTTTCAGGTTGATATATATTTATATATGATATATAGTTGTTTACTTTTTAATTAGTCTTCCCATTAATGGTATCATTGTTTTCATTCATTCATTTGTGAACGCACAAGAAAACAAGAGGCGGACTTTAACGCAAGAACCGTAAAAATACATAAACAAAATTATTTTAAAAAGTAAAGATGAAGTAGAAAGGAGATTGAAGGAGATCCAATACTAATTTAATATAGATTTACAGTAGTGACAATACATTATATTTTCTTATATGATATAATTAGTATCATATTTTTAAATATGGTTTCATTATAAATATGTTGATTAAGGTGGACACCATACTTAATATATCATATTTACTGAATCAAACCATGTCATGGAAAAGTGGAAAAGTCAGCCAGCTATTTACTCTCATGTTAATTATTATATGGCCTTTTACCCCAAATGCCATAATTTTTCATATTCTTCCGTTATTGAAAAACTGTGGCTTTAATTACCTTGAAGAAAAAGAAAAAAAAATCATTAAGAAGACCTCTGTCTCAAAATAAATTCACTAATTTTAGTGATTCTCATTTGCTACTTAAATCTACAACATTTAAAAAAGACATCAAATATTAGATCAAATTAGTACAGAATCAGTATAGGTGCTGTGCTTTCGAGGCTGTAATGATTTCCCTGTATTTGTTTCTCCAACACTTATGAGAGTTTAAGTAACATTTCCTGTCCAGGAGGATGTCTGAGATGGTCATGTGAAACAGGTGTGTGAAGACAATGCAGCAAGTTATTCTAGCCTCACAGACACAGCTATGGCATTTAACGAACAGGCCCGCAATGGTTTCGTATGGATTACTGAAACACTGGCTCGGTGAGCAGCCTCTAGGCCGAGTCTCTTCCATGACATTCAGAAGCATTTTCAGTATTGATCCCATTTCCGTGGCATTAAAAGAAACCCTGGCCAGTTTTTTGAATGGGATGAGCAGTATATTTTGACCGCAGAAATCTCACTGCATATATTTTGAGATGCCAAATCAATCAAAACGACTCCAAAAGGGCAGTGAGTACTTATTCCCTGATCGATGTTCAGTCTGATGCTGCTGAATGTGATGGCCGGCACTATGCGTGTTTATGTCTTAGAGTCATTGCAATTTTCAGATTATTTGATTTGTTGCCCCATATAGCCTGCATTTTAAGCTTTATTGTAGAACTATAGCAACAATGGCTTGGGCTACTTGGTCTGCTCTCCAGATATACTCTATATACTATATAGTGTTGAGTGTTGTTTGAATTTTAGCGATTCTGAATCTGCTTATTGATTCCGAATCTTATCGATTCCGATTCTACCACACGTACATTTACTTATGTTTTCATACACACTATAACGTACAATATTGACGTATTGACAGCATTAAAACATAAATTATTTAAGTATTGACCACTAAAAATTTAAAATATTTACGTATCCGTGTGAATGTGTAGCAGCTCCCATATATCAATATTAAAATTGTGGCATTATTGTTTTGGTTCTATTGTATTTAACTGTCATATCAATTGCATGTTTTCAGTCACATTAATTAAATGCAGTTTACCTGTCTACTTACTGTAATATTTCTCCTATGCAGTGACTGACAATACAATCATAAAATTCACCAAAACACAACATAAATTCACAAAAGACATAAATTTTATTTGTTTGGTGTAATCCAAATCTTTAGAATCCATATTTTTGTGAGGAATAGATCCAAATTCAACCCTTTATCCAGCGATCTTCATCACCATTCTAAGCAGCGACTGTAAACGTAAAATCATGTGTGCTTGATTTGAATTAAAATTTGTAAGAATCGCTCACTGAAGAAGCGCTATGACATGTTTTACGGCAGTGGTTTCAAATACTCATTAGCTCTCGCCTGCTTTGTCACAGATTGCGACATGTCGTGTTTTAGTTGATTTCATTTGAAATGGGAAATATGCGCCTTCACGGAATGAAGACGGATTAACATTTTCATGGATTAATAATTAAAATTCTGCTCTGTACCACATACAAAACTTTACCACCAGAGAGAAATGGGACTGTAACACATCATCAGCTGAACTACTTTTGGTAGAGCTTTTGACATTTTCGCGCAAAAAAAAACAAACAAAAAAAAAACATTGTTTTTACACTTGTCTGTCTGTTATGCTTTTATTTATAACAGTACATAGCTTTAAGAAATGGTTATGGGTAGGTTTTGGGGTAGGTGTAGGATTAGCGGCTCAAAATATTGTTTTAATTAGGGTCAGGGGATCTTACATTTATCTGTAAAATGGTAAAAGGGAAATTAGATATCTTTATGAAATGAAAGATTCATAAATTTTGTTACGGTTTTTTTAGTGGTTAAAACTTAATAATGCTACGTTTAAATGTCGCCAATACGTCCATATTTTATGTTTCAGCACCTATCCAAATGTACAAAAATGTAAGTTTTGTGTCTTTGAAAGTTACGCATTAATACCTACATATTAACCAGGCTGGTTCAGGCAAAGGTCCTCAAGCACATTAAAGAAAATATTCCCCCTCCTGAGCTCTTCAGAGAGCTGCATAGAGCAAAGACTAGACACTACATTCTACAAATTTTGTGCACGGGAAGCCTTCATGGGGTTGGGGACAATACAATTCAGCTATACAGTCCAATTTGTAAGACAACTGACTCACTTCAACTGTGGTCTGTCCTTTGCGGTTCACCAGCTGGATGTATATTACATACAGAAATCCACAACCTCCTTGCAAATAGTGTGACAGAAGTTGTTACAAATGCCATTGGCAATGTGAATTATTCAAAATTAGCCTGGATGCCAGCCGAACTTAGCCCTGCCCACAACATTTGAGGTCGGGCAGTTCGGTCTGGACTTGATCCGTTGTGGAGCAACTATGCCCAAACAGGAGCTGTTCGGACCAATGAAATTGTCAGGGCGGGCTTTAGACGATGATGGACAGATGATAAACAGTAACGTAAGCATCCACGTCACAAAAGAGCGCTTGGGTTGAATTTGTTCTAATCCTAAAAGGAGAACTTGTTCGTATATGCATTCACCTTTACTATTTCTCTCAGAAAAGATGATGGTAAATACTCTGTGTATCCTTAAATTCTTTTTTACAACACCGGCAAAGATCGTTTACACTCATCTTCTTCTTCTAAGTTAATTCTTCCAGCGTGCGTGCAGACAGGGTTGCCAAGTCTTCACAACAAAACCCGCCCAATTGCTACTCAAAACTAGCCCAAAACAAGCCTAATAGCTTTCCGGGTGGGTTCTCTGGAAAAGAATGGCGTTTGGGGGAGTAAAATATGTGTTTTATTTTGGCAGGGTTGCCTGCTAAAATTCGCATTCCTGGGAATATCACATAATTGGGGTTGCTTCAACCGGCGGACATGGAAAAACAACCCGTGGGAAAACCGTGGACTTGGCAACAATGTGTGCAGTTGAGTTCTGTTGACATTTGACAATTGACGTCATGCATCGCTCCGTTGCTCTGATTGGTTATAGGTCTATCCAATTGAGGTCTTTCCTGGTTCAGTTGAAACATGCCCCATAATCACAGCCCAACGGAGCACTATCAGACTCATATTCTGACTAGAATTGAGTATGATAACGTCAGGCTAATTCAAAATGGTCATTCAAAAGTGAATTCTCTCTCATCCTTCTGGGGGACTGGTTTGGGTTGGCAAATCAATCGCTTGAAAATGCTCACAGTGAATTTTGCTCTGAAAGATTTTCTCACAAATGTGCAGAACTGCCACATTGTCATTGAAACCGATAACACGGCAGTAGTTGGGTCAGATTACGGCTGTCTCTTCCTTTGGAACAATCAACACCATGTATCGTTTCAAGCAGTGTACTTGCCCAGCCATTTGAATTACACGGCAGACGTCATGACCGTAGACTGTAAAAAAATATGGACGTAGTGTCCGTGACGTCACCCATAGGATTCTGATGAGCAGTTTTGAAGCGTAAAGTAGGGACGAGCTGACTGTTGCCATCTTGGCAGCGCGTCATCGCGCGTCACTTCCGGATAACAGAAAATGGGCAAAAAGGTGGGACGTGGGCGGAGCTGATGTGACGCAATGACTAACAGACAGCAGATAAATGGCTATGTAAGCAGATAATGTGAATTAATGAGTTATAAAAAAATTCACCCCCCTCACAGTTGTCATGAAGGGCAAAATTAGCCGTATAGACCAAAACCACAATTTGTACCAGACTGTAAACATGTTTTCTTATGCTGTAAAGTTGGGCATTTTAACATGGGGCTCAAAGAGATTCTGCTCCCTTCTGGAGCTTGTCCCTAGCGGCCAGTCGATGAATTGCAGTATATGTCACTTCCGTATTGGCTTCAAGAGAAACTGCGGGAGGTTGCCGCTTGGTCATGACATTGTGATGAATTACATCAGGTCAAATAGGGATGCAGCGATTAACCGATTTCTCGATTAACCGCTTTTAAAAACATCACGGTTAATTAACCGTAAAGGCTCTGCTACACCGAGTGTTTCTTTGGCATGGAACGGAACTGTTGCAACTTGCACAAAATTAAAACAAAGTTACACCAGTGGTGCACCAGCTTAAAGGGTTAGTTCACGCGAATCGGCGACAATAGTTTTTGTGCGCGAAAAAACCCTAAATAACGACATACATAGTGATGACGATTTCAAAACAAAGCATCATGAAGCTTCGAAGCGTTATGAATCACTGAGCCGAATGATGATTCGGATCGCGTGTCAAACCGCCAAACTGCTGAAATTTGGTGATTCAAACTGCTGAATCGACTCAGTGATTCATAACGCTTCAAAGCTTCATGATGCTTTGTTTTGAAATCGTCATCACTATGTAAGTTGTTATTTAGGGGTTTTTTGCGCACAAAAACTATTCTCGCCGATTCATAAAGTTATTTTAGAACCACTGTAGTGAGATGGACTTCGTAACGACGTCTTTAGTACCTTTTAAGGGTCTTGAGAGTGTAGAGTGCCATTGAGCCAATGGAGAACTTTCAGAGGCATCAGATTTCAACTAAAATATCTTAATTTCTGTTCCGAAGATGAACGGAGGTCTGACGGGTGTCGAACGACATGAGGGTAAGTAATTAATGACAGAATTTTCATTTTTGGGTGAACTAACCCTTTAAAGTGTCGTGCTTATCAGAGACACAGGCTACTACTGTACACAATGGATTAACTGTGGCAGAGGGACCAAACAACGATGCTTTATTTCCAGCAAAGAAATGCCTGAAGTCGGCAGTCTATAGCTGAGCCCTCAGCGTAAGGTTTTGTTTTAAAGCAACCTTTATTTTAGAATGTATTATTTCCATGCCGACGCGTCATGCTGTCACAATACAGATAAGTATCGCGTTTATATCGGTTCCCTTTCGAGGGAACTCGCACTGCATCGGAACGACGCTTTGGGGATGCTCCCTTAGCATCAGCGAATCTGAAACCAGAATGCCAACTAGGCCAATCCGATTGGCGTGCGTGATGACGTCATCGTGACGGCATACCCGGAAGTATAAAAGGGGGGCTGGAACGTAATGGCGGTAGTTATTGCTCTTCAGCAAGCGCTATCTGTCAAACTGTCTGTCTATTTACTGTTGTATTGTCAGTGAAAGTGTGTGTGACTGAAAAATGGAAAAATGTGAGAGTGTGAGAGAGTTTAAGCAGTGTGTGCATCCTTGCCCTTGCTACATGTCGGGCTCGGATACACACCTGCTTTGTGTGCATTGCCTGGGCGTTCAGCATGCTCAAGCGGCTCTCGAGGGAGCCGCTTGTGAGCATTACAAGAAGCTGACGCTCAGGGTACTCCGCTCTCGGCTGGCCGTGCTCGATGAGGCCGGCCAGCCTCGTGAGCCCCGTGGATCGGTCCCGCATCCGCCGAGGCGGTGCGGCGAGGCTGGTCATGGGGCTCACGGATGGACTGTCAGCGGGACTGGGACTGCTGAGGCATCTTCCCAGTCTTTATCTGACAGTTCAGATGTTCTCCTTCCCCGTGTGGAAGCCCGCGCTGCGGCTTCTTCCCCCGGGGCAGAGGACCCGATATGTGAGCGGTCTGATTCTGAGGAATTAGACGTGCTCAGTATCGTGGCAGTCAAAGTTATAAGCACTTCTTAAATATGCAAGATTCCATCTCGCGATTGCAGAAAAAAAAGGCAGCGCGCAGGTTATGGGTCTGCAATTAAAGTGAACACACGCGATCGGTGTGCATGAGATACTGGTTGGCTTAACGGCAAGTCCGTATAGTACATTAAATCAGTATTGTCTGATATGGCTGCATTTAAGTCTGAGGATTTAAATGAGATATGATCTGACTCTGAGGAGTTAGATATTCAGCCTGTCATTCAGACCATGTTTCACCGTATTGTGTGACACTGTTTGGCTTTTTTCTCGAGGGATGAAAACCAATTGTATTATGACGGCTTGAACCACGTTGCCGAGGCAACGCGGGGTCTATGAGTCCGTATAATACAAATAAAACAGTGTTGTCTGATTAATTACGGCTACATTTAATTCTAAGGAATTAAATAAAATATAATCTGACTTTGAGGAGTTAGATATTTAGCCTATCATTCAGACTATGTTTCACCTTAATTGTGGCTGCATTTAATTCTGAGGAATTAAATTAAAATATTATCTGACTTTGAGGAGTTAGATATATTTTTTATTCAGCCTATTATTCAGATCAGGTTGCACGGGTTTGGTGATTATGATGGCATTTAATTCCGAGGAATTGAGTGTCATGTTATCCGACTTTGATAAGTTGGATACTTTAATTCTGTCACCCAAGCGTGTTTAACTTGTGAACTGGATATTCATCTAAGATGGATGTTGCCCTCCTGAAGTTGATGTCGTTCTCGCCGCCTTGTGGCCTGCGGGACACATCAGTTTCAGGCAATTGCTAATCGCAGTGTCCGCTCTAGTGTTGTGGCCCTGTTGAGCTGCTCCCTTAGATGAGGCCCCTGCTGGCCAGCCCCCTCTCCCTGGTAGGAGCGATCGAGGTCGTCTCCCCTGTGGAGTTTTTCGGGGGTCGATGCTGTGTTCCCGCCGTCTAGTACGCTTCGGGCCACATCGTTTCCCCGTGCACACGTGCTGCACCAGCCGCCTCTAGCAAGACTTGCGGTGGTCCAGCAAACGCGTACGCACACCGAAAATCTTCCTCGATTTCGCCCTGCCGGTTACCCGCTTCAGGGGGTCGGGGAGGAGGCTCGGTTGACACCCGAGACCGGCCTCGAGAGGCTGGTTCCCTTAGCAGATTATCTCGGCGCATGGTTATGCCTCCGAATATATCAGCTTGGGGCCTGCGACTGTAGGAAGGGGCATACAGACTGCAGTCCGGTTACCTTCCCCTGAAGTTCAGTGGGGTGGTCTGGACGGCAGTGGTCCCTGGGCAGGTTCGGGTAATGGAACAGGAAATTCACTCCCTGTTGGTAAGGAGGCCACAGAATGTGCTCCTCCGCCAGACAGGGAGTCCGGGTTCTACAGCCAGTACTTCATAGTTCCTAAGAGGGATGGCCAACTTTAGACCGGAGGTACTTGAATCGTTCTCTGAGGAGATTCAGATTCAAGATGCTTAGCATTTCCTCCATTGTGATTCAGATCCAGTCTGAGGACTGGTCTGTCACGATGGGTCTGAAGAGGACGCATACTTCCCTGTATCCATCCTTCTGTGTCACAGGAAGTTCCTGAGGTTCGCTTTTTGGGGCAAAGCGTACCAATATCGGGTTCTTCCAGGCGGCCTAGCCCTTTGAGACTCTACACGCAGTAGCGTGTTGACGCCTTCTCAGAGAACTGTGTTCCTGGGAGTCGTATGGGATTCTCTACGTTGTGGGCACAATTGTCTCCCGAACGTATCGAGTCCATACGGGCGGTGGTCTCTAAAATGAAGCTAGGCCACAGCATCACTGTGAAGCAGTT
This sequence comes from Gobio gobio, assembly GCF_949357685.1. Lineage (NCBI taxonomy): Eukaryota > Metazoa > Chordata > Actinopteri > Cypriniformes > Gobionidae > Gobio > Gobio gobio. Next base: position 13,087,523 of record NC_137111.1, on the reverse strand, counting down.
AAGGTCTGCTGGGGCTCATTGCGGCTGCGTCCAACAGAATATATCTTGGCCTGCTGCATGAGACCCTTACAGTGGTAGCTGGGAATCAAGGGGTTTTCCTCGGGGGGAAAACCATTCTGTATGATCAGGGTAATGCGCAGATGCCTTCGTTCCCTAGTCATATGGAAGAAACCTTGGTTTCTGTCCCAGGGGCCAGTGTTGGGAGCGTTCTGTTGCCGGTAATCCGTTTCAACAGGCGCCTCCCTCACTGGCTGGGACGTGGTTATGGGAAGTAAACCAGGTGGCTTTCCTTGAGGGGAAATCCATTCTGTATGATCAGGGTAACGCGCAGTGGCCTTCGTTCCCTAGTCATATGGAAGAAACTTTGGTTTCTGTCCTAAGGGCCAGTGTTGGGAGCGTTCTGTTGCCGGGAATCCGTTTCAACAGACGCCTCCCTCACTGGCTGGGACGTGGTCATGGCGGCCGCTTTGCGAGAGGTCTGTGGGAGACCAGGCATTTCTCCTGGCACATCTACTGCCTGGAAATGCTGGCGGTCTAAAAAGCTCTGAGGAGCTTTTTCCCGGACCTCCGTGGCCACCATGTCCTGATTTGGAAGTAAACCAGGTGGCTTTCCTTGAGGGGAAATCCATTCTGTATGATCAGGGTAACGCGCAGTGGCCTTCGTTCCCTAGTCATATGGAAGAAACCTTGGTTTCTGTCCCAAGGGCCAGTGTTGGGAGCGTCCTGTTGCCGGAAATCCGTTTCAACAGACGCCTCCCTCACTGGTTGGGGCACGGCAGGGGGGTTTGAGGTTGCGCCCTCTTTGCAGACTGGCGCATCACATCCTCCTGTGGTCCCAAGGGAAACTGTTGTCCATCAGGGCAATGTATGTCCCGGGGGTCCAAAATCAGGGAGCAGACATCCTGCTGAGGCAGGGGCTGAGGCCCGGGGAGTGGCGACTCCACCCAGAGTGGTGGAGGCCATATGCAAGAGGTTCGGTGCGTCTCGAGAGACGTCCCACTGCCCACTGTGGTTTTTCCTCACGCATCCAGCCTCGCTGGGGTTGGATGCCATGGTTCAGACGTAGCCGAGGCTGTGTCTGTGCGCATTTCCCCCGATTGCTCTGCTTCCGGGAGTCCTGGAGAGGGTCAGGCGACAGGGGGTCAGTCTACTTCTGGTAGCACCCCGTTGGCCGACTCGAGTTTGGTTCTCGGATATCATAGCTCTGCTAACAGGTCAGCCGTGGGAGATTCCTCTGAGGAGGGATCTCCTATCTCAGGCGGCGGGTACGATATTTTACCCCCGCCCGGAGATTTGGAACCTGTGGGTCTGGCCCCTGAGGGGACCAGGTACCTAGAGGCTGGCCTATCGGCGGAGGTGATAGAGACCTTACTCAGTTCCAGGGCTCCGTCTACGAGGAGACTGTACAGCCTCAAGTGGAATGTATTTTCCACTTGGTGCAGGGAGCGTGAGGTGGACCCAGTTAACTGCCCGGTGGCTTCAGTGCTGGAGTTCCTCCAAGATCGCTTCTCTGCAGGGCTTACCCCGTCCACAGTCAAGGTGTACATGGCTGCCATTGCGGCTTTCCACGCTCCTATGGGTGATGGGCCTCTGGGTAGGCACCATCTTGTTGTACAATTCCTCTGTGGGGCTCGGAGGATGAGGCCTGCGGCTCATTCCAGAGTTCCAACCTGGGACCTGGCAGTGGTTCTTGAAGGATTGGCTGAGGCCCACTTCGAACCATTGGATCTCAGGCGGCGGGTACGATATTTTACCCCCGCCCGGAGATTTGGAACCTGTGGGTCTGGCCCCTGAGGGGACCAGGTACCTAGAGGCTGGCCTATCGGCGGAGGTGATAGAGACCTTACTCAGTTCCAGGGCTCCGTCTACGAGGAGACTGTACAGCCTCAAGTGGAATGTATTTTCCACTTGGTGCAGGGAGCGTGAGGTGGACCCAGTTAACTGCCCGGTGGCTTCAGTGCTGGAGTTCCTCCAAGATCGCTTCTCTGCAGGGCTTACCCCGTCCACAGTCAAGGTGTACATGGCTGCCGTTGCGGCTTTCCACGCTCCTATGGGTGATGGGCCTCTGGGTAGGCACCATCTTGTTGTACAATTCCTCTGTGGGGCTCGGAGGATGAGGCCTGCGGCTCATTCCAGAGTTCCAACCTGGGACCTGGCAGTGGTTCTTGAAGGATTGGCTGAGGCCCACTTCGAACCATTGGAGTCGGCTGGACCAAAGGACCTGACCCTTAAGGTGGCTTTTATCCTTGCCATTACCTCTCTTAGGAGAGTGGGAGATCTCCAGGCCTCGGCGGTAACGCCGACCTGCCTGGAGTTTGCCCCGGGAGGAGTAAAAGCCATCTTACACCCTAGGCCGGGCTACGTGCCTAAGGTGCCTTCAAGGATGGTCAGGTCATTGGTCCTGCAGGCATTCCATCCTCCGCCTCACGTGACGGCGGAAGAGGGGAGGCTTCACCTACTCTGCCCGGTAGGGCCCTTAGAGTTTATCTGGCGAAGTCTGCACAGTGGAGGAGATCGCAACAACTGTTGGTGTGTTTTGGCTCACCTAAGAAGGGATTGCCTGCGTCTACTCAGACAATCAGTAATTGGATTTTCCAGGCGATTACCATGGCCTACCAGGTGCGCAGTTTGCCTTCACCTGTGGCCGTGAGGGCTCATTCCACCAGAGGCATGGCCTCTTCGGTGGCCCTTCTTTCTGGGGTCCCCTTGCAGGATATCTGCGAGGCGGCCGGGTGGGCTACCCCACACACTTTTATCAGGTTCTATAGCCTGGATCTCCCTACGACGCCTGGTGCTAGGGTGCTCCAGTCCTAGCTGTGCCCGGTCTCCGGCTTCACACTAGGGCAGGTGCTACCCTTCGGTGTGGCCTAGTGGGTACTCGTTCCCCAAAGCGTCGTTCCGATGCAGTGCGAGTTCCCTCGAAAGGGAACTGCTCGGGTTATGTATATAACCCTTGTTCCCTGAGAAAGGGAACGAGCACTGCATCCCGACGCCACACCTCGGCGCGCCTGGAGCGCATGCTTCAGAGCAATTACTACCGCCATTACGTTCCAGCCCCCCTTTTATACTTCCGGGTATGCCGTCACGATGACGTCATCACGCACGCCAATCGGATTGGCCTAGTTGGCATTCTGGTTTCAGATTCGCTAATGCTAAGGGAGCATCCCCAAAGCGTCGTTCCGATGCAGTGCTCGTTCCCTTTCTCAGGGAACAAGGGTTATATACATAACCCGAGCAGTTTTCCTTTTTTATTCAAAATATTTACAAACTCATGAACTATATCATTAATTATGACATATTCCGATGGTCAAATATGTGGAACTGAATGTGTTTTGTCGTTTAAACGGCGATCATGTTAGTTGAAATAACGCACGATGAGTTTGCAATTCAGAGGATTAGTTTACATCACGTAAATCCATCAATTTTTTTCCCGAAATACATTTTAGTAAGTGGCCGGTGAACATGAGAGAAGAAAAAACTTAATTGTTTCATGCACAATGTGTATCTGATATGAATAAAACATGTATTTAAATTATAATTGAAAGCATTATTATTGCAGCCTCCATAAATATCAGTGTATGGAATTTAAATTTAACAAACTATACATGTGTTTTTTATATATATATATATATATATATATATATATATATATATATATATATATATATATATATATATATATATATATATATATATATATATATATATATATATATTCATTTAAATGTCTATTAAAATCTCTGAAACCTCAAATAAACATTATGTGGTTGAATAGTGATATATGGTTGCTATATGAAAAGCACTGAGCTTGTTGTCTCTGGCTCAGCGCCAGCCAAAGCGTGGAAGCACGTTTGAATTTATCTGTGACACAAACAAACAAACCAAAATATTAGACCTGAATTTCTTAGGCCACATGTAAAATTAGATGAATTATTAAAAAGATTATTAAAATGAATACGTACGGATGACAGTTAGTGACAGTAACAGTTCAGTTTATTCCCCTTTATTATTTACAGAGCCATGGTCACCTTTCTTTAATTCCAAAGGGAGAGATGGACTTTTGTCTTTATTATTATTATTTTGTGCTGCATTATTTGGTTACCGTGTTATTTCTGGTTAGCAAAAATAACACTTTAAAATCTAAAGAGTGTTCATGTGATTTTATACATTGTTGTGAAATTAATGAATGCATAACAATCGTGATAATCGGGAAACCGTGATTATTTATCAGACTATAATCGTACCAACAAAATCTATAATCGTTGCATCCCTAACACCAAGGCATATTGCCAGGGTTGAGGATATGGGTGGTTTTAGGCAAACCAGACGTGGACAAGTTTTATTTTGTTGGCAATAGGCACTTAAGTGCATATAATGTAATCAACACAAACGTATAGTGACTCAAAAGCTATCCAGGGATCATGCGTGATGTATTGTGTGTGTGTGTGTGTGTGTGTGTGTGTGTGTGTGTGTGTGTGTGTGTGTGTGTGTGTGTGTGTGTGTGTGTGTGTGTGTGCTTGTGACTCTTTATCTCCACCAACTGCACGCCTCCAGGAGCTCGACTAGGTACAGCGTATCTGTCTTTTATAAATCTGATAAAACTAAAGACTCTTCAGAGATATGAAGATTGCAGTACTACTCTATAGGTACTCAAGAATAACATGAGACTGGCAGAAACTATGTGTGTTATGGACCCCTTTAAATATCCAAGATTTAACAAAACTATATTTCATACCAATATATTAAAACAAATTTTCTACATTGCCTAAATGTCAAAATGTGCACAATAACTACATCATGACAATATCTTTATTGAAAAATCCTAATACTCAACATGTTATCGCATTGTCACATATTTTTTTGTTGTTGTCTGCCCTAGTCCCTCCCTACCTATACTATAAATCAACGTGAATATCTGTCTGCTAAATTATTAATGTAACTTTACATTAATGATGTCCTTTAGCACACAGTATTTTGACTGACGATAGTAATGGGGTGCTACTGCTAACATTTGCTAGCAGTTTAATACTTATCTAAGGTAATAAATTATCATTTTAGTATATCTCAGGTAAAAGAGGCGACTTCGCTGGTTACGAAGGTAACTGTGGTTCTATGACTAAGTGGAAGACCGCCAGAGGCAGTGCTGAAAGCACTAATGGAAAACTCCTAGCGCTTGATCGAGAATCGAATTACAAATTACAAAGTTCAGAAATTAAAGACTCATAACGTGCCTTGAACTATAAATAACCCCTTAGCACGTCACCTCGATCTCTTAGATCATTCTCGCAATTCCGAGTGACCAGAGACTCTGCCGGTCTTCCACTTAGTCATAGAACCACAGTTACCTTCGTAACCAGCGTTCTATTTTCTTTTGCTCCAGACTGCCAGAGGCAGTGGTGAAACCACTAGTGGAAGACGAAGGATCCTCCTGAGAAGTATCCGGGCTGGCAGAAAGCACTGTAGCACATACTGCTGGCAAGGGAGTCACATTCAATCTGTAAAAACGTGAAAATGTACATGATGAAGCCCAGGTTGCTGCTGCACAAATTTCAGAGAGTGACACCCCTTTGAACGCTGCCCAAGATGTTGCCAAGGCACGTGTAGAGTGACAATGAATAGATGAGGGAACAGACTTTCCTGCAGATTCATACGCATGTAGAACAACCTGTGTACCCAGTGTGCCAGTCTCTGTTTAGAAAGCGCAGCACCTCTGAGCATTTCACTAAAACAAATTAACAATTGGTCTGTCTTACGCCAGGCTGCTGTCCTATCAATGTAAGTCCTCAAGGACCTAACTGGAAATATATCTCCAACCGTATGTCATCCTGATCTGATGGCAGTGCAGCCAACACGATAGGTGTGTTCATAAAATGTGGAGACAAGATCTTGGGTAGAAATGCCGGATTAGGCCACAATGTGACACTACAAAGTCAGCACTCCAGCGCAAACAGGGGACACTCACAGACAATGCAGGGAGTTCAGTTACATGCTTTGCTGTTGTAATTGCCAAGAGAAATGCAGTCTTGAATAACAGCCACTTAATGTCTGACTCTAAAATTGGCTCGAATGGGGGCTGACACAGGGAACTAAGCACCATACTCAAATCCCATGTCGGACTCCGGGCTGCCCGTGGAGGACAAAGATGATTAGCTCCTTTCAAGAAGGCAACAATCAGCCGGTCAGACCCAAGTGAAGCCGAAGCAAACTCAGACCGGTGAGCTGACAAAGCCGCCACATACACCTTAAGTGTAAGTGCAGAACGTCCAAGTTCCAAAAGATGTTGCAAGAAGTCTAAAATACATCCCACCGAGCACTGTAATGGATTGTTGTCATGGCTAGAACACCAATCACAGAATACCTTCCATTTAGATGAATAAAGCTTGCGAGTAGACGCAGCACGCGCATTTAAAACAGTGTTCCTGGTCCTCTGTGAACACTCCAAGAGAGGCCTGGTGGGCCCAGAGGCCACACCCACAGTTTCAACCGTTCTGGATGTGGGTGCCAAACTCTCCCTCCTAACTGACTCAATTGCTCTGGTCTGTTCGGCAGACGACAAGGAGGCCTTATTAATATCGAAAGAAGTGTCTGAAACCACGGCCTTGCAGGCCAATGAGGAGCCACTAACAGTAGACAGTGCCTGTAGTCGCGCACCCGACACAGGGTCTTCCAAATTAGTGGTAACGGAGGAAAAGCATATAGCATCACGTCCGGCCAGTCGTGGGCCAACTCATCCAGACCCAGAGACCCTGGTTCGTCCATTAGGGAAAACCAATGAGGACAGTGAGACGCGAGACTGTCTGCAAACACATCCACCGCACCGGTCCCATATGTTCTCCATATCATCTGCACGACGTCTGAATGTAGACTCCAATCTCCCTGTGACACCCTGCCACGAGAGAGTGCATCTGCAGCATGATTGAGTCGACCTGGTAGGTATGCTGCCCGGATGGAAAGCAGATTGGTCTGCGCCCAAATGAGTAGATTGTGAGCTACCCGAAGAGCACTCTGTGACCTGGTGCCTCCCTGATGATTGATATAAAAAATGGCCACTTTGTTGTCCGTGCGCACCAAGACATGCTTTCCTCTGAGAACAGTCTGAAACTGCATAAGGGTAAGGAACACCGCTGTCAGTTCCAAAACATTTATGTGTTTCACCTCTCCAGGTGCCATTCACTCCCCTCCTGCTCCAGACTACCCCCCCCCCCCAGCCGAGAAGACTGGCATCTGTCCTTATGACTTCCCAGCGAGCAGGTGGAGGTCCTAATGGAACTCCTGTGAGGAGAAAATGCTGCTGTGACCAAGGTGCTAGGGCTTGCATGCAATGATGTGTGACTCTGATCTTTGTGTATCTGTCTTGTCTCGTTTTTGGATGAGCCAGCGCTAGAATGGCCTGAGCCTCAGTAACCCGAGTCGTACTACTGCTGTTGCTGCTGTGAGTCGCAAGAGAAACATAGCGCTGAGTGTGACCCACCCAAAGCCTCTTTATATCTCTCAGAATCGACCCTACTCTCTCTGGAGTCGGGGAAACTGACATTGTAACAGAGTTTAGAGCAAGGCCTATGTAACTGGTGGACTGTGTCGGAACAAGCTTGCATTTGTCCCAGTTCACAGTGATCCCCAAGGTGACGAGCTTGATCCATTACTTGCTGGTGTGATGCTGCACAGACAAGCCAGTCGTCCAGGTATGGTAACACCCTCATGCCGGTCCTATGGAGTGGATCCAATGCTGCTTGGATGAATTTTGAAAAAACTCTCGGAGCCAAAGCAAGGCCAAACGGAAGAACCCTGAACTCAAATATTTGACCCCCCATGGCAAATTGAAGGAACTGCCTGTGCTCTGGTGCAATCGGAGCATGAAAATAGGCGTCCTTCAAGTCTATTGTCATGAACCAATCTTGAGGCATGATGGCCTGCAACACATCTGTTGTGCGTAACATTCTGAATGGGAGAAACTTGAGAAAACGGTTTAAATTTCTTAAATCCAAGATGGGGTGAAAACCGCCGTCTTTCTTTGTGACCAGAAAATAAATGAAAAAAAAAAACCCTGGATGAACTTGGGGATCGACATGTTCTATGGCACCTTTGCGCAACAACACCTGAACTTTGTGCGCAAGTGCCTGTGCCTGACGTTGATCGTGAACTCTTGTTTGCCTCACACCGGTATGAACAGGAGGTCGACAGCGAAACTGTATATGGTACCCTCTTGAAATGGTAGTCAAGAGCCACTGATTTGTTGTTATTGATTTTCAGTGATTCAATTGACTTTCCGTGAAACAGCCCACTGTCGACATGTGTGTGTCAGCGTTCCCGCAAACGATTTCCTGTAGAGGTGGGGGGGGGGGGGGGGCGACATTGGGGATCTGGGGGGCGAATGTGAGACTGCTGACCACGTGGTTGAGTCCCACCACGACGGGGAGGTGGAGGAGGTGGTGGAGTAGTCTGAGAGTTCCGATGGTGGAAATGTTGAGGTGATCTATAATTGGGTCTTACACCAACATTGTGAAAATGAGCACCAGAGGCTGCTCAAGAAGGTCTGGGGCCATGACGGGAACGAGTTTTAGACACTGACACATGTCAATCCAAGGCTTCCTGTGCAGCTGGTCCAGAAATTCGACCAGGTACCAATGGCAATCTCCGCAAATTGTTCCTACATACCTCCGGCAAAGAGGACTGGGCCAACCAAACTTGCCGTCGAGCCTGCACAAGAGAACCTAAGGCTGTTCCACAGTGATTGGCAATAACACCCATGGTCTGCAATGTAAGTTCAGTTAAGTCTGTCATTAACGGGTCAGATGAAGTTTCTCTCAGAGAGGAGTGTAGAGCCACAAGCATGTTTGCCAAGGAATTAGAAACACGGCCTAGGCTCGCTGTAGCATTGTAAGCACGAGACAGCAACTCATCAGTGCGTCTACACTCAACATTAGGGCAGCGTACATTCTCACAAAGCGCCTCATCAGGAGATACAATAAGCGCTGCCACACTAGATTCCATAGGTGGCATGCTACCAAGTCCTACTGTCTCTTGGTCATGCATTACAGCCAGTGTAATGGTGGCAGTGGCAGCCACTGACATCATATCCAAATTCTGTCCTGTATGCATCATTGGCAAGGATTTAATTCATAACTCAGGTTGAACATGTTTTTTTACATCCGTTTTAGACTGAGCTTTAGACTAAGTGGCAATAGCAGCTCTACTGCAGAAGACAGCTGATCAACTTTACGTTCTAAATCAGACGATCTTGTTTTCTTCTTCTCACCTTGAGGTGTTTGCTTACGCTTACGATCAGCTGTGGTTATACTTGATGAAGGCAACAAACTATCCGAAACCGATTCTAGACCCGCCAGACGAGCGTGACGTACAGCGAGCGGCATAATGGAGCATTCCGGACACGGGTCTGTCAGTGCCTCTCTAAGATGATCCATACCAAGACATGCAGGACACATTTTTGTTAGCAAATAAAACTCTAAAAGTCTTTCTGGGTATGATGCAACACGCTTTGTATATCTGGATTTGGGGATTTTATGTCTTTTTTTCTGCAGATCAGGTCCTTTGTCACTTCTCTTAGCAAGGCTCATTTTGGCCGGGTGACCAGTTTTAGGAAGCATCCTGGTTATTCCAAATTTCTTCCATTAAAAAAAATGATGGAGGCTACTCTGCTTTTGGGAACCTTTAACGCAGCATAATTTTTGTATAGCCTTTCCCAGATCTGTGCTTTGACACAATTTTGTTTTTAAACTCTGCAGGAAGTTATTTTGACTTTTGGTCTGATGTGTATTTTCAGCTCTTAAACCTTATATAGACAGGTGTGTTTTTCTAAACCATGTCATATACTGTATATGTCCATGTCCGATAATGTAGAGAATTACTTTTATCAGCTGAAATTGATGACTAGTTGATACTATTTTTTTTACTTGAATGATGACTTGTTGAGGGGTGTGCTGTTACTTATAGACGACTGGATATACAATCCTTAAAATCCCATACTTACTTAGGAGGGGCCCTATTCATATATAAAATTAGGGATCTGAATGACATAGATACTTGGAGTGAGCTTTTTTTGGGCAAGTAAGCCACGCAGAACAACCCAGCAACCACTTAACAATGCTTTGTTCTCTTAATTTGTATGCATATGAAGCTTACACTTAAACTTACATGAAGGAACCAGACAAATTAAATATGTCATTACATTCATTTGTATGACAATTAATCCCCAGCCAAAACTTTACGGCAGCCCTATCATTAACAACACAACTTCAGGCTATTAAATTATTGTTTATACCAATGGTTTTCAAACTGGCATCTGGAGGCACCCAGGGGGCCACAAGGAAGTGCTTGGGGGTCCATGTTCATTTCACAAAAATGAATTAATCAGAAACACGACTCTGCCTGGAATTCAATTGTGGATCGCATCCTGTATATTTGTGGGTGGCTTTCTGCCCATTTGTCGATCACCTCACACCTTTGTGGATTTTAAAACATCAAGATGTGAGACATATGAAACATCACATAAATCCACAATGAATTGGACGCCATCCACCATCAACTCAGGCCACATTGACCAATCATAGCACATTCTTGCAACAAACAATCCTATTTTGTGTTAAAATCAGGGCCGTCTCACCCTGAAATAAATGAGCTAATTTATCTGCATTGGCTTAAATATGAAGTATAATAAGTTCCATAACAAATGAATGCCAGACAGAGTTGTGTTATAAAACTTAACTGTCCATAAAAAATAATTTGAAAATGTCATTCTAATTATTTTTGAATTAAATTTTTTTTTTTGTGATACTCCAAATTATTTATCTAGAAATATAAAACAATTCTGGTCCTATATAACCCTGTGGCAGATATTAAATTAGACTTGAGGGAATGGGTTTGGTCGAGAGATGGACAGCTCACAGGCGGATTTGAAAGCTAGATTACATTATCTTTCGACCAAACCTATTGATTACTTTGACTTCTGCCAAGTAATTTCCAGAACAAAGGCCTTACAGACAGACACTTGCTGACCTTTGTCAAGTTTTGTCGATTAGGTGGAAAAAACGTTTCTTTTGTCTGTCAAATTGTGCATAAAAGTATTTGCATTACAGTGATTTTACCACTTTTACTGCATTTATATGCAAACAAATTTGAATACTGCTCGTCCAGTCAAAATCAGATTAGTGTAAAGTTTTACTGAGTAGAGTATTAGGAGAAAGAGAGAGAGAGAGAGAGAGAGAGAGAGAGAGAGAGAGAGAGAGAGAGAGAGAGAGAGAGAGAGAGAGAGAGAGAGAGAGAGAGAGAGAGAGAGAGAGAGAGAGAGAGAGAGAGAGAGAGAGAGAGAGAGAGAGAGAGAGAGAGAGAGAGAGAGAGAGAGAGAGAATGTGATTATAGCTTTCTTTCGCTTGGTCATGTCACTAATTCATAAAAATAATACATCAGTTTTCCATGTCCGTGTGCGGTGATGAAAGCGATATTTTTGTCATAGTGTCCTTTCAACAGGAAATTCACAATACAGATGTCAGCGCTGGTCAATGCATTGATCTCTATGAAATGAAGTGTCAGATTTAGCGTTTGCTTGTCAGTTAAACCTCGCTCAAGGTGGTGTGCAAAGTTCAAATAATCTTTTTGTTTAAAACCTTATTTAATTTCTGAATTAATCAGCATTTTTTAATTGACTGAACTTTCTACTAACTCACTCATAAAGACCTTTGCCGCCACCTATATACATTCAAACTAAAATTTATTCAGACACCTTCAACATTTTCTCACATTATCACAGTTTATTCGCTATAGTATCGAAAATTTTAATAAAATTATGACAAGAAATCAGAGTTAAACTGTGTCAGAACAAATTCATTTTGATAATGTGAGATAACTTTGATAGAAAGGTATGTAAATGATTACAATTAACTAATCAGCTGTTAAATTTAAGTACACAATTAGATTTATGTCAACCAATTACCAAGCAATGCTTTATTTTTTTTCAGTCTGTGGTGTTCAAGGTCACATGAGCAATTTAAGATAAAACACTTAAGCAAAACATGGTCAGGTCAAAGTGTCTGAATAATTTTGGTCCCAATTTTTTATACATTTTACTGGTAGTCCACTGTATGAAGAATTGAAGACATTTTTGTTTACTTTATTTTTCTATCCTCACTTACATAAATTAAATATAGTGTCTTGCACCCACTAGTAATTATATCTGGTGTCTGAATAATTTTTGTTTTCCAAATGTCCATTCTCAGCAGTTGAGCCAAGCTTAAAGGGTAACTAAACCCTAAACCAACTTTTTTTAGTTAATGATCTGTAATACTGGGGCTTTATTAATGCTGTTCATTGATTCGAGTAAATGTTTTGACATTTGAGTATAAAGTGTTTTAATTCTATAAAATATGGTGTAAAGCTCACCACGCTTTTAGGTCTGAACTTATTGGTCCTGCGCTGCTGCGCTGATTCAGTTACGTTAATTTGAATGAAAATACATCGTATGTATATCAGATATCTGATCTATTTTTAGTGGCATTTAGTATAAGGATTTGACTGTTCATAGATTAGGTCAGTTCTCTTGCGCTGCTGCTTCACTGGCATCGTCTGCATCGGGAGTTAACGCAGTTTGAGCCAGCGGCTCGCATTGATAAGGCTCTAGGTCTGTGTCTGACTCTACAGACAATTCACCCTCCTCCAATTCAGGTGAAGGTAGGAGAATGACCGCTCTGTTGCAAAGCTGGCGTCACTCTAGTCATTCTCCATCTCTGCGACTCGCGAGTCAGACAGCTGTCAATCAATCCGTCCCTGCGGGTCCCTGCACGCCCTCCGCTCAGCCCCGCCCTCGGTTCGTCCCCTCTGTCTCCGCCGGGCTCTGCCCACTTTTCCAGCATTTTTCAAAATTTGCCATTGGGTGGAGTTAAGCTCTGAGCAGGGGTTTAGTTACCCTTTAAATGCTTAGCTGTTATGTTTTCTCCTGCACCTAGTTTTGTTCGTTTTTGCATTGCCTTCTTTGTTTTGCTACTATATTGGATCCATCATCATCCTTCAGTCTGCCGTAACACATAATGAGTTGTTTTTGTGCTTGAAAGACACCTTTGGCAGTAAGCTAACAGCAACGACAACAACACAATTAACCAGTTCAAATCATCAAAATTAAACCAGAGTTTAATAAACCAGAGCAAACCATCGCCATTACCACTATCCTCAAAAACGAATCCATACTGTTCAAATGCAATTAACCCTAATGCCAAAAGTAGGTCTCTGTGATTTTTTTGAAGGAATCATAGGAAGAGTTTTAAAAGAACATGTACACTGAATCTGCAATTCATAAAATTCTTTTTAAAATTCTCTCCCCTCTGCCAGCGCTGCTCATGGTGTTGTCCGTGGACTTCATTTTCAGCAGTTATTGCCAGCAGTCATCAAAGTAGGCTTGCTCTCTTGACCTCTCTGACTCTGTTGCCAGAGCTTGAATAAATTTGGCTACAACTTGTGAATAAAATAAAGGCCATTCTCTTTGAAGACCTTAGATCTCTTCAGCTGCTCAACATAATCTTTATTTATGAGTTCCCTAAACCCAGTATCATAATTTATCAGGATGTCATCTAGTATATAATAATAATAACAATAATAATAATAATAATAATATTTTCAATTAATCAAATAATACAATTTAACAAATTTTGCAATTACAACCAACAAACAAAAAAGTTTTAAAGAATAATAAAGTTATGAAAATAACCTAACTTTGTTCTGTAATTCTTTAGAATGCCGTCTATGCACTGTTGCTTTAAAGAAACTGGAGACCAATATACTGATCTGAAGAACCTATAATGATCATCATTAACTTTTTATTTTCACAAAAATCATACAGAAACTTAAGGGGGCGGACAGGGGCCAAAATGTGTCCCTGGACTTTCTAGCACACAGCAGCCCATCACACCCGGTCTGCAACACATCACATTATAACACAATACAGAAATATGTTTTTAATTATTTAAATACTTCAATTCTGGAACTGAGTGTAAAAAATATGTTTATGGAAAAAAAATCTGGGCCACATGGGTTTGGAATTTTGTGAGTAAATGATGACAGAGTTATCATTTTTAGGTGAATTATCTCTTTAACTGGCTTGCTTCCTTTTTAGTCAGCTGCAGTTCACAAGGCCTAGTTTATCTGAAAGAAAGCTCTTGGGATTTTCCTCTCCAAAAGAGAAGATTAAAGTAAATGACACACTTGTGTTGCCAGATCTTGCTAGAAAAACAGCAAATAAGAACAAGCCCATAAAAAACAAAATCAATCAAAAAATAACACTTGCTTAACATAATGAGTCTTTTGTTGTTGTAATATTACTTTTAGTCAAAATAGCGGATACCAAACACACAAGATGCCAGATCGTTGCTATGGTTACCATGGTGTCAATCATGGAAGCTTCGGAGTGAGTCGTATTCCGTACACACACAGAGCGATAATTTAATGGTCTCTGTAGTAGTTTGTATGTTCAGGGAAGAAGGAGGCGGGAACTGGCGTACAATCAACAAGTTTTTAATAAAATAAACCAACAAAATAAAATAATGACAGCAGCCCCTCACGGATGACTGCCGCCTACGTACAAAAACAAATATAAACAAACACAACTCAAATTCCAGGTCTGGCCCTCTCGCGTCCTTCACTCATGTCGCTCGTCCTTATATGCCTCCGTGCACCCTCATGAGAGGACTCGAGACCGGTGTGCCTCGCAGGTGACGCTCATTCCCAAACACGCGCACATCTCTCGCTCCTCAACCTCGCCACAGTCTCACTCCCACATTTAAATGTGGTGTTCAGCCATGAAACTTTACAGTTTGCACGTGGCCCAAGAAGACAAGAAAGATAAATCAATTTAGTCGCACACTGTTTTCTGTGCGCACACATCTGAAGTGCAGAGAGTTGTAATCTAAATTCTCATATAGTGCCCGAATACAGAATTGAGTTCACTTTCACATCTTCCTGCAGTTGAATGGAGAAATACACACACAATTATGTCAAACTATCCTCATAAACACAGTTTGTTTTGTCTTAAGTGAACGTAAACAGGTAAGAAATGAATGGGGAACAGTTTATTGGATCTGTGCATTCAGTCCTAAAGCTGCTGTCACCATTAATCTTAATCAAACAACAAAAGAAAAAGACGAAATTACTCACTGACCTTGACGGAATACATTTTGTAACTTGAATAAAGATATTTTATTTACAAAAATAAAACTTTGCAGTGTTATTTGATTACTTTTTATCTCACTTTCTGTAAATTACATTTTTTTATGTGCTATTACTTATTTGTTAAAAAAACTGGGAAAACTTGTTTATTGACTGTTTACTTTTCTTTAATAATGTTTGACATTTAGTAATGCTAGTTGTTTTTGCCATATAGGAAAACATTCCTTGTGTAAGTGTTCTTTAAGCTGCTGAACTTTGTTCATGCTATTCAACTGCAACAAAATGTTTTTGATTAATATGTTTGATATCTAAATGTTTGACTTTTTTTTTTTTTTTTACCTTATTGGAAACGAAACTGGGAATTAATTAGAATCAAATTTAATAAGTAGTATCCGAATCGCTAAAATGAAAATGATACCCAACCCTAATGAACGCTCCCATTAATGTTGAGTAGAAACTGTGTTAAGGGTTGATAGTGTTAATAAATGTCTCTTAATTCTTCTTAATATTTTTGGGACTAAACTTGCACACTCAGAAGCTGTTTCTTTTTTTCGATTAACATAATATTTTGACACTTTTAATCTGTCAAATTTTATTGAATTCGCTAACTGTTAATAACGAATTATATAAAACAGTTCATCCTCATCTGATATTTTATACTCCACATTTAGCTGTTGTCCTCCCAGTGTTTCAGCTCTTGTGCTATCTGCACAGATCTCTTCAAACAGACTTGGCTTATTTTGTCAGGTTGCCTGCCTCTTGTATAGCACGATTGTTTTGCTTTCTTACTCCTTTGCCTTCCACAGCTCAACCTGGTTTTCATGCACTGTTGAACTCCACTTTCTTGAAAAGAAATGAGGGCTTCACACAGCAGACTGCATCAATTGCAAGTCACAGTTTTTTTGTGCCAGACAGGCTTTACCTCACTTACTGCATTCTGCACCACTAAACAGACTGACAGCTCCTTGTTTGGAACATAGGCCTGCCTCTTGTTTGGAATCAGCTTATTTTGTTGATTTTATTTCCCCCACAAAATTTAATTTATCTTTGGTAAACAAACACATTAATAAATACACACATAAAGGTGCATCTCGCAAAAGTACCCCTACATCAAAAGTAATAAGAAATTGTATTTGTTTCTTTGTTTGTGTTTGCTTATTTATATATTTTTTGCACTTTATGCCTTCAATAATTTTAATTGTATATTTTTTTATTTACAGTAATTCTTAGTATTTTAGTGTAGTTTTTTAATAGTTTTGCTTAATTACCATTCAATAAACAACAAGCAAACCAACTAAACACAAAAACAACAAAGTGCTAATGGTCCTGAAAAAAGGATTTATTTTCTTTAAAAAATGTGACCTGGACATTGTCACGTTATCAAAGCACAGGTAGAAATGTAGAATGAAGAAGATTCAAATAGACTTTGATAACAGATAGCAAACCTTAACTGAACTCAGTGTAGACGTTAACGAGAACCAACAATGAACAGAGAACAATCAGGAATTTAAATACACAGAGATGATGAAAATAAAGATGAACATCTGTGATGATTAACGAATGTCGATGGTAACTGATGATGGTGGGACAACTAGAACGAACAGAACAGAAAGACTAAACAATGAAAACAAAATCAAAACTAAGCGTAATTGTTACACAACGAACATCAGAAGAAGATATCTGGGAAGACAGACAGATATAAAGCCATAGTTAGTGGAGCCCACGGCACAGACAGAGAGGACGGCCGACAATGATGGTCCTGGAGATCGAGATGGAGCCGCAGCGACAAGCGTCCGAGGAGGAACCAGAGTGCCAGAGGACTGAGGAGGAAACGGTGCAACAGAGGACCAAAGCGTAGCCAGAGCCCATTGGAGCTGAAGGGGTGGAAATTCGGATGGCTTGAAAGTCCATGGCACAGGCAGAGTGACGGCTGACCGAGGTGGAGCTAGAGAGAGGATGTAGCCCGGTGGTGCCGTAAGGACGATGCCCTCTGTTGGAGCTGAGGGAGGGAAGAGCCCAGACGAATCCGTCAGATCAACGAGCCGAGGTGGAGCCGGGGGATCCACTGGCTCGGACGAAGCTTGTGCCCATAAGCTCTGAGGCTATCCACATAGCACAGCGATGGGCGAGGTGCTCTGCCCTACAAAGGCAAAAGACCTTAACTCACCAGAGTGTGAAACTGAGAAAAATGACTTTAAAGTTTTTTTGTTGTCCAGCCAATTGTATGACAGGTAGGACACTGAAAATTTGCCAAGTAGTTGTCATAATTAATACATTTATCTACATAAAAAATTTTTTTAGCTCAAACTTGACCTTTGACCCTTATTCGGAAGTAACTGTATTCTGCCTTTGCATTATCTGTAAAACAATAATGGGTCATACAAAGGCAAAATACCTTAACTTCTAATTTATTGATCATTTTGACTTTATCACTCTATACAAACATTTCTATGATAACAATGATAGCCTTAAAATAACATTTAGTGAGTTCTGTCTATTAAGGCTTAATATTACATCAATAGAATATTACAAAATACAAAATAATGAGACTACAACTGTACTGGATCATTTTAAAACGTTATCATTGTACTTAATTTAAATAAAATAACACTTTAAGAGGTTAATAAAGTAACCTTCCACAAATATTTCTTACATTTGAAAGGTTTGATTTGGCTAAGCCAGTAATATGCAGACGTCCTTTCTCAAATACCATTCACCCATTTCTGACAAAACGTATAGGAATATGCTTATATCTGATGACATTGTGTGTATGTTTTCCAGAATTCATGAAAAAAACTCTGTATTAATACATTTTCCTGGACAGAATGGAAAATGTATTTAGTACCACATACATGTACAGACTACAGTTCTCGCTCACAAATTTGATGTGATTAGGATTGATAGTCTTGATATAGTCAGTTTATGACAGTTTACAAAGAAGGGAGTCTAACAACAAACTGATTTTTAGAAATTTATTAAATTAACAAGAAAATTAAACGAAACGTGTGTGCGTGCATGCGTGCGTGCGTGCGTGCGAGAGAGATAGAGAATCACAAGAGTCCGGAAATCAGTCCACAGAGGGGCTTAATTTATCCCTATATTCTTCAACCTCATTGAGGTTTCTGACCACCAAGGAGCTCCAGAAAAACCTATTATATTTATTTTCACTTTATTTAAGTTAATGGGTGTGGCAAAAGTGCTTCAATTACATATAGGCATAACACCGTAACTTCAGCGCAGCAAAAATCTTAACGTTGGTAAAACAAAGGCAGAGTGCCTTAACTCAAGCGTAACTGAATTCCAGCGTTCTAGAGTGCAGCGGAACAAAGCTAAAAGACTGTAACTGATGTTAAGGGTTTCTGCCTTTGCTTTCCCTCTGCTTTTGGAAGTTATGGCAAAAACAACATCCTATTTTTAGCAGAAAAGAACAAAATTGACTCAAGATATTTTTCCACATGATAAAACTGATGTCCATTGTTCCAAAAATGGCAATAACTCATTTTGACCAAAATTGAAGTTAAGGTCTTTTGCCTTTGCACGGCAGTGCTGACAGGAAGCAGTGAAGGCAGGGCTGACAGACTGACTGACTGAGGGAGAGGAGGCTGGGTGGGGTCCGCAATGATAACACAGTCTCAATACAGGACATTGATACATATATATTGCTGGGCAGGACCAGGCTCCAGGGCAGACATGGCTGCATGCTCAGGCTTCTTCAAGGGGAGAGGCACAGGCTCAGGGTCTGCGGTGGGCGAAAGCTCCCCATCTGCGTTGGGCTCAGGCTTGTCATCCGTGGGCCTGGGTGACGGTTGGCTGGGTTCTGGGGTTGCAGATGCGGGTCCTGGTGTGCATTGGGGGTGCATGCTCTCCAGACAGCGAAGGACGGCTTCTCTCCATGTCCCCTCCGTCATGTCTGGTAGGTTCGGCAGCTGGTGTCAATTCGCCCCAATTCAATATAGGGATTTAAGTGTCCCGTCATCAAAGGCAGTCCATTGGGCGAGTGTGCAAAAATTAATGGAATATTCCAAAAAGGAAAGCCCTTTCCAGGCAAACTCAGCAAACATCTCTGCATAATCCATATCTGGGTCGGTTCTTCTGTCACGTTATCCAAGCGTGGTGTAGGTAGAAAGGCAGAATGAAGAAGCATAATGTAACCATTATGCTTAGAAAACTAATGTACCATTATGGTTAGAAAACTAAGCATAATGGTTACAGACATGTTCTCGACAGGTTTCATGAGATTCACTCACATTCATACTACACAGAGAATATCTCAGACTCCTCTCAGATCTCAGTGCTAAAAACAAAATAGTCTCCTCATCAAGGAGATGAAGCTCTGATTTGGGATGGAATATTAAATTATACGCTAATGACTGTGCTGTAGCTGCCATCATTAATGCTTGTTAAGGATATGAATGATTATTGTCAAGACTGTGTAGCTTTTGATTGGATTTAGTTTCGTCTTTGATTTGTGACCATTTCTCTTTCCTTTCGAATGTCTAATGTAATATTTCAAATAAATATCCTCTGCAGTCATTCAGTTTGAATGTTTGGCATGCACCATGACAAAATAATCTGAAAAACAAAGATAAAAGATGAAAAAAATATTGCTCCAGGACTGTAGCTGTGTATGACACCGGTGTTTCAAACCATTACCGTCACGGCTTCAAACTAAGGGCCCTTGCAGGAAAATTCCTTAAACTGAGCACACACACAACAGGGAACATAAGGTTTACACACTTTGAGTTTCACAAAGAGAAGGTTTAATAGGCACCTTGGAATATGTTTTAAAAAAGAATGAAAGAAAAGAATAGCAGCAGGTTAAGAACAGAAGAAATTACATCAAAGCGAGTGTTGAGGAAAACAAGGAAAGATTGCTCGCTCTCACAATAAAGTTGGTTTTAATAGATTTAGATTTTGTTTCACCAGTACTTCTCCAGGTCTTCTGCATATGTCAAGATGCTTTTTAAAAAGAAGTAGAGAAGCCCTTGTGTGTCCACGTCTCACAAAGGAAGTTGGAGGCTTACTACAGTAATTTTATCCTCAATCTTTATTATTTGGTATATAGACTAGACTATATTACTGTACTGTACAGACATGCTTACAATGGATTGATGTGATAGAAAATGATCACAATCTTATTGCATGAATATATGAGAATTGGGGTGGTTGTAACACTGTCAGTTTAAGCTAATAAAATTAGCTACAGAGATATGATCATTATCGTACATGAACACCATTTTCCTGAGGTCATGGTAATTATTATTATATATTTTTTAAAATCTGGGTTGTAATTGAATGCATATTAAATTACAAAATTAAATTTGATATAATTTGTATATACATGTTAAAAAATACACACAATATTATGTAACGGGCAAGATTTGCTGTACAATTAGTTTATTAACTCTTTGCATCCATTTGTTCTGTTTGTGTGTTGCAATAATTTTCTTCACAATTATTTGTAGAGACCAGACCACATTACTGTACTGTACAGACTATTAATGTTTTCCAGGCAATTGGCACATTAACATTTTTTAATTATATAAAGCGTATATATATGTGACAAATATATGTGACTTGACATGTTGTTGTAGTCAGTTTATTTTCACTGTGTTTTGGTTTTGTTTTTCCTGTCCCCGTTTTGCCTGTGTTTCTGGTCATTAGATTCGGTTACACTTTATTTTAAGGTGTCTTTGTTATAATCTAATTACAATTACGTACTGAGTAATGATGTGTTACCTTAGTTTCTATGGTTTCGGATTATTACCACACCTGTTCTGTTTTCCCTTGATTGTTCTCATATAGCCTAAGCATTTAGTTCATTCAGTTCTTCGGTGTCATTTCAGTTTTATGTGGTTTGTGTTTTCTCTTATGTTTCCGTATCTCATGAATGTTTCTAAATAAAGACTTTTTGTTGAACTCCATCGTTATGCATGCTGCAAACTACCACCGTTTCAACACATGACTTAACAAAAATGAAATTAGATTTTCATTACTTATTGCTGGACAACATATAAGACACGTAGCTTATATTGGTAGTAGAGCTTAGATCTGACTCCAAAAATCAAGCCCGACCCTAACCGAGCCCGTGCACGTTTTGTCCAAGCCCGGCCCGACACATGAACTGTAATTATGAGCCCGAGCCCCCTCAGAGCCCGACGGCATCGCCCACGACGTCATACGGCACCTCCGATAAATATCTATATTATTTCATGAAACTTTTATCGATTTTCTTACCGTTTTTTCCAGCAGAAAGCTAACGAGCTAGCCATCACGGGGGTGTCTTTGGTGTCTTTGTAGCCTTTACAGAAGGTTTTCTATCCAGCCTGGAACATGTGCATCTTTTTGGAGTTGTTCAGCAATAAATCAAAACGCTTACATCCAAGATATATCCACTTGATGTCCATAATTTATAAATTTTCCGTCATTTTTGCCGCTAGCGCGATGCTAGCTGCCATTTTGGATGAGGGTTTGACCAATGACAGGCTGATCCGTCATCCACGTTGGTGTGCGTCATTACGCGAACCACAGCTCTGTTATTGTGGAGAGATAGACGCATGGCTAGTGTTGAGGAGAGAGAGAGAGAGAGAGACGCGCTGCAGTTTTGTGGAGAAAGTTTGAGGAAAAAGTTTGAGAAGAAAGTTTGAGGAGAAGTTCCTGATAGGAACTGTTTTGAGGCTTGGCACCAGTAAATATTCAAAATCCAAAGAGGCCAAAAGCGCCTGGACTTTTTTTGGAAAAATGTAAATAGTTTTGGTTCTGTATAAGTTATCATGTTTATTCCTGAGTTCCAGGACTCCAAAGACTTGAACAAACTGTTTTCCAGAGGAAATATGCTTAGCTTTTATTTATTTGTGTGTGTTTTCAATAAATATTTGAGTGATTCAATTTCCGTTTTATGTTTTCATTTGTCTTTATGGTCCCATAACTTATTTTACATTCAGGTGACATCAATGCAACACAAATATACTGACAGTGCAGCTTGTCTTGAAAAAAAAGAGGTGTGTCAATTGTCTGTGCACAACAGGGTTGATGTTTTACAAGCTTTTTTAGTAAATAACACCAGGCGGAAAATTAATTGTAAAAATACCCTTAGGTCTCTGAGGGTTAAACCCGACCATTTTTTAGTACGTGGGTGTTCTGACGAGAATGAGCCTGTAATGAGCGAAGCAGAACGGTGTGACTCTCAGCTCAATAATCCGCTCGGACCCACTTTATATTAGGTGGCCTTAACTACTATGTACTAACATTTTAATTAATAATTTGATACAATGCACTTATTGTGTACATAAATGTTTTTACATTGTACTTACATTTAAAAAAATACCTGCATGTAATTACGTCTGTAACTAATTTCTGTAGTTACATTTGTAATTACACAGTTGACACTTCCCTTACACCTAACCATACTCTTAAACTTACCCATACCACCTGTCCCTAACCCTACCCGTATCCCACCTCAATATCAGCAAAGGTGTTTTGCAATACAATTTGAACACAGTAAGTACATTGTACTTATTTTTTGATGTAAGTACATGGTTCTTAAGGCCACCTAATATAAAGTGGGGCCATCCGCTCTATGCAGGTGTGCTCCACTCATGAACCGCTTACCGGTCAGACATGACATTTATCTGTACTGTAGCCTACTATACTTGTTGTAGCCATTAAACAATTTTATTTTGTTTCATATTTATGTTTAAATATTATAATGTTATTTTAAAATTTCATCTGATTATGAAAAGTGCAAAGATGCGAGTTGGTCAGAAATGATTTTGACCACTCCATTAAGTTTTGTTTTGTAGAAAGCCTTTCTTTAAAGTGAATTTCGTTTTGTATAAATTGTATCTTAATTTTAATTAAGGTTTTATCAGCCAATTGCTTGGATTTAATAAATAAGAAGCAAATAGGCTATAGCAGACAATAATCATGACATGAAGGTGCCGGAGCGATCACTTTCATTGCACATGAACTGGAGCGCGTTTCATAAAAAAAAAAAAAAAACACTCAGCAGGCTACTTGCCTCACAGACATGTGAAAGCTGTGTATAGATTATGTGTATAGAAAGCTTGAAATGTCTACTTTTAAACGAAGCAATTCGAAACAAAAATAAATAGTTAAGCAAAGCACACTGTTCACTCGAGCAGCTCATGACTGGCGTCTGTTCAGAATCACTGCATGTGCTGTGATGACTTTAACACGCATTTTTAGACTAATCCTGACTTCTGCAACTTTGTACACATTTGTTTCTTATTTGTAGTATTAGTTCTTACTTTGCTAAAAAAACAAAAAAACAAAAATGACCCGGAACAAGGATAGTGGCGGGAAATATCAGCCCTACCCGGCCTGCGGGTCAAGCTCGTGCTCGGGCAGAGATTCTAAACTCTACTTGATAGCTTACATTTTCGCAAATCTGTGTGAATGGGGATTGTGTGAATGGGAACATTATCGTTTGTACACAAAACGTTTCAAAAATGCGAAGGTTTTTAGTACATTGTTGTTGTGTAAGCGCACCCTCAGTTTAGTCTTGTTAATCCTCTTGATAGTTTTCTTGGTTTCTGATTAGTTACACCTATGCGTCATTTAATTTCCTTGTTTGCTTCTGTGTATATACTCCCTGTCTTGTTAAGTTCAGTGAATTCATTGTCTTGGTATATGTGTAAAGTACACTATATTGCCAAAAGTTTTGGGACGGCTACCTTTACATGCACTTTATTGACATCCCTTTCTTAATCCGTAAGGGCTTAATATGGAGTTAGCTCACCCTTTGCATCTATAATAGCTTCAACTCTTTTGGAAAGGCTTTCCATAAGGTTTAGGAGTTTGTTTATGGGAATTTTTGACCATTCTTCTAGAAGCGCATTTGTGAGGTCAGGCACAGATGAGTAGGCCTGGTTCGCAGTCTCCGCTCTAATTCATCCCAAAGATGTTCTATCAGGTTGAGGTCAGGACTCTGTGCCGAGCAGTCAAGTTCCTCCACACCAAACTCGCTCATCCATGTCTTTATGGACCTTGCTTTGTGCACTGGTGGACAGTCATGTTGGAACAGGAAGGAGCCATTCCCAAACTGTTCCCACAAAGCATGAAATTGTCCACAATGTCTTGGAATGCTGAAGCATTAAGATTTCCTTTCACTGGAAGTAAAGGCCAAGCCCAACCCCTGAAAAACAACCCACACCATAATCCCCTCCACCAAACTTTACACTTAAAACAATGCAGTCAGACAAGTACCGTTCTCCTCGCAACCACCAAACCCAGACTCATCCATCGGATTGCCAGACAGAGAAGCATGATTCGTCACTCCTGAGAACAAGTCTCCACTGCTCTAGAGTCCAGTGGTGGTTTGCTTTACACCACTGCATCCAGCGCTTTGCATTACACTTGGTGATGTATGGCTTGGATGCAGCTGGTCGGCCATGAAAATCCATTCCATGAAGCTCTCTACACACTGTTCTTGAGCTAATCTGGAGGCCACATGAAGTTTTGGAGGTCTGTAGCTATTGACTCTGCAGAAATCCACACTGTGCGCTTCAGTGTGCGCTGACCCCGCTTTGTAATTTTATGTGGCCTACCACTTCATGGTTGAGTTGCTGTTGTTTCCAATTGCTTCCACTTTGTAATAATACCACTAACAGTTGACCATGGAATATAGTAGTGAGGATATTTCATGAATGGACTTCACGGTACCACGTTTGTATGCTCCTAAGAGCGACCCATTTTTTTCACATGTGTTTGTAGCAACAGTCTGCATGCCTATAGGTGCTTGATTTTATACACCTGTGGCCATGGATTGATTGGAACACCTGAATTCAATGATTTGGAGGGGTGTCCCAATACTTTTGGCAATATAGTGTATAGCCTATGTCATTACTCTCCTGATATTCTCCTGCATGCTCTGTTAGTTTAATAAGGACTGTTTATGTTTATATATCTGTGACAAGAGTGTTTGGATGAATACTACACATGACAAATATATGGAGTGTTTAAATAATTACATTTGAAATGTTTATGTGAAACTACTTCCATGTTTATTCAAATTAAGATTTTTTTTTTTTTTTTTTTTGCAACCCATACATGTCCAAAACTGTGTTCTTATTTAGTTTGTGTAATTTTGTAATGAAACATTTTTCAGTTGATTGTCCATTTCATTTGAATCTTTTTGTTTTATCAATTGAGAATCTTGTTTCTTTCAGGCTGACTGGAATGAATTTGCCATCCCCTGTCATCAGTAGCAAGAATTGGCTGCGGCTTCACTTCACGTCTGACAGCAACCATCGAAGGAAAGGATTTAGTGCCCAATATCAAGGTGAGGGGTAGCCGTGTGTAGAACACTAGAGGAGAGGAGCACTCATTATTGGCAGATGTGGGACAGTTGGCAGTGAAAGACAGCATATCCCTTGGTGTCTTCTGCTGTAGCTAAAAATGACATCTTGGCTTGTCTTTGACTCAATAAGCAGAAACATTGCCGGAATGATGATTACAACGTCCCACCAAACCCATTCCCCCCAACCCCCCTCCCCCAGCCTTTAAATTGGGAAATCAGTCACGACAGTAGTGAGGGAATTCATGTTCCTAACATGAATAACACAATATGAGGCCCTTTTAAATCATTTTCATGATATGCGTTTATGATCGTGTTTTCTATTTGCATAATAAGCGAGGGATGCTGTGAATCTCAGGGGAAGCTCAGGGGATTTGTTGAATTTGTTACATTTTAGAGAGTCGTACATAAATGCACTTACTTTGTATATATATTTTTAAAATATATGCGCTTTTGAAATACTGCAATTTGTGTAGGCAACAAATCATGTGCATGTTTACAATGGATTGATGCAATAGAAAATGGTCACAATCTTAGTGCATGAACGGGGATGGTTGTAACACTGTCAGTTTAAGCACTTAGAAAGTGGCCGCAGAGATGAAATCACTATCATACCATCTTTCGAGGTGATGGTAATTAATAAATAATTGGCGAAACATTCATGCATTTAAGGGTCAAGATCTGTCATTCCCCTGCTAATTAAGAAAATGCCTCTGCCCATTAGAATGGTCTCATTTTGATGTCCCACGCATGACTAATTCATAGAGAGTTGCTTGTATTCAATGAGGTGTTGGCACTCTTGGGCACTCGACAGGCTTTGGTAACTGTATAAATGGATTGTGATTTCTACTTCTACACACTTCACCTCTACCCTCTCTCAACAGTGAAGAAGGCCATCGAACTGAAATCCAGAGGGGTGAAAATGCTTCCGAGCAAGGATACAAGTCACAAAAACGCAGTCTGTAAGTACACTTAAAGTCTGTTCAAATAAGCACCTATAATAAGCTGGACCTAATAACCTTCTTTCACTGTGGGCTATACAGTCTCACTAGAGATAAAACATGAGGTAAAATGTGGAAACTTTACACATCCTTTCTTAAAATTCTTCCTCATCTTGACTCATTTGGGACACATCTGTATTTTTCCATTACATGTATAGCAAAATCTCCACTGTTTAACTGTTTAACACAACGGAGCCAAATAAGTGAGTGTTGTAAAATGCAGTCGACTGTTGCTAAACTGCAGGACATGCTTGATATTAAACAGTGTTTTTAAAAGCGCATTAAGCCACGAAAGAGACGCTGTTCCCTAAGTGGCCTCCTGTGTGTGCGCTCCAAGACGTAGTCGAACGCGCATAAGCGACGTATAGTATGGGCTTCATATACGCGCCTGAACGATCAAATAACTTACACACAAATATTTCAAAATGCCGTTTTGGTAATATCCTCATAAACACAGCCTATGTCTTAAGTTAATATAAAAACTGAGAAAGAGCACGTGTGTAACAGTATATTGGGTCATTGCAGCTCCTAAAGTTACAGCAGTCTAATAAATCTGCTACAGTCATTATTGTTAATCAAACAATAAAAGACAAAGATAAAATCTCACTGCTCTTGAATGGATAAGCTGTAGTTTTAAATAAGGATTAGTCTATGCAGCAGTATTTTACATTTGATTACTTTATTCAGTTTTTTGTTGTAGGCTATTACTTATCTGAATGCCACTGTTAGTACATCTTTCTGAAAAACCTAAAGCACTGTTTATTTAATTTGTATTTTTGTTATGTTGTTTATTTTTTTTTTATGTTTTTTTATTTTTTTGTCGGTTTTGTTTATTGTACTTATTTTATTGCTGACTGTTTACTTGTCTTTTGTAACTGTTTTGAGGACTTTTTACTTGCATTAATGAACCTAGTAATAGTTTTTGCTGAAGTATCGATAATTGTGAAATTTCACTGACATTTAAAATTACTCTCATCATGAAATGACTTTGATCATATCACCCACCAATAATCGGGATTTCAGTATTGACCAAAATAATCGTTATTATGATTTTTGCCTTAATTGAGCAGCCCTATAATGATCCCAAACTGTGTAATTATCCGATTTCCTACATAACTGTGCTAGTTTCATATTTTTTTGTATACAATTGTATAAAAAGAAATAAGCAGGCACAATGGTGGTAGTTCACGGATCACTTCTTGAGGGGTTCAAACTTACAACCAATAATTTACTAACCGATATCATTAACCACCACGCCACACTTTTTAAAATCCAAAAGATCAATGTAGTACTTTTGGTGGAAGGAATGCTAATATGCTAAAGCACAGTGGTGCTCCTGATAAATATATAATTTATAATGTATAAATTCATTAATGAACTGAATGGAAGCATGAATTAAATAAAGCTGAACTATTCCATTCTCTTCAGCACAACTGTATTCTACTCAGTCACTATTGTGGCCTTGCTTGTTTTCATTATGAGTTTAATAAAGATGCCCTTGATGATATTCGTAATAGGATGGAGGAAGCTACTCAACGTTATGCTGTATGGATGATTTTGCCTGTTCTGCGCTTCGTTGAACATGTTCCGTGGCAATTAGCATTACAAAAGCAAAGCTGCTGACTCTGTGAAGTACACCACTTCAGTTGAGCTTCTGCAAAATTTATACAGTGTGTGCGTGATGACAATAGCTTGTTTATGGACATTCAGTCATTACATACAACATGAGAGAAGTCGCCTAGGGTTTTCATGACAAAAAGTTCACTTACAGCAGATAAAGAGATTTTACTAAAACAAACCAAAAAGTCAGTCATTTTATTTGCTCATATTAATATGGCTTTTAAGATTAGTCATGTGGCATGCAGTGTAACTGTTTTATAGCGTTAGTAAGTCTTACAAAGCCATACTTTTGACTATCGTCATAACAAATCTGGGCCACTTTGTATTCTGACCAAGAACAGCCCACTTAACATCGGAACTGTTGATTTCAGCACAACATTTTATGAAGTCAAAATAATACAAAAAGACTTGTATAGCTTTATTAACTTTTTAAAAAGTTAATGAAGTAGTCATCCAATAAAGCGTTGGAAATAACAATAAAATCAGAAAGTGTGGTACAATGCAAAACTATTGACCATACTGTATAATACAATATATTTGACTTGTATTGCAAAATATTCGGGTATATTTACATATATATTAGTTTTTTGAGACTCTAGGTACCTTATTGTATGTATAGTTTTTCAACAGGAATTTGGCTATTAAATAAGATTGTTTAACAGTTTTAATCATACTGAATTATTACAGAAGCACATATTATAAATAAAAGGTCTTAAAAGGTTTATACATTATTGCTAAAAATTGCTAGATTTCTCTAAGGAAAATGAATGTGATTTTTACACTTGGTAAAACACTTGGGTAGCTAAATCTGGAAGAAGTTAGTGAAGTGCCTTACAGCACCTTTAAGAGCAGCCCTTAGATCTTTGATTGGAATGGAAGTACACTTGGCATTTATGTATTAAACGTTTACATGTGCATTATAAGAAAGTCTTTGACACATATTGAGGTGATCGCAGGGCAGTACTGGAGGAAAATAAATGCCCAAGAAAAAGATCAGAAAAACGGACACCCGCTTTGATCACACAGAATAACTTTGGAGACTGATATCAACAATCAGAAGAGATGACATTTGAAGACCACATCAAAAAGAAGGACATGACAGGTGATCAAAAAGCCTCACTCCACAAGTGAAAAGCTTGGCTCTCTCTCTCGCTCTCTCACACACACACACACACACACACACACACACACACACACACACACACACACACACACACACACACACACACACACACACACACACACACACACACACACACACACACACACACACACACACACACACACACACACACACACACACACACAATATATAAATATAAAGACCTTACCCAATGTCCTTTTCAAGGAAAGTCTGTTCACTTGGCGGCCATATTTGCAATGTCTCCTAGCAGGTATTTCTGGCATCCAACACCAAGTCCTATTTAATTAAATGTTGGAATCCTAAAATCTCCAAAGACTACTTGCCAAACTCAAATCAGCAGCAAAATTTGACATGAACTTTCCGATAAACATTGTTTCTTCTGCTCAAATAGCATTAAAACACAAACTATTTTTCAGGCTAGACCTGCCAATGCACATGTGCAGGTCCTCAGTGCACACCTCGAAACACTACACACTGTTTCTATAGCAACCAGAGCTTCTAACAGCTGCAGTGACACAATGACATTTACCAATAAACTATTGACTCTTTTATTTCGAAGGAGGAACTTATTTCACCATATTGCACGTTGCACCTTCTTCCATTCACGTTACTTCCATTCAAGTAATTTGAGTGCACTGTCTGTCTAGAACTAAAGTTGTTGTTTTTTTACCTCATGATCCAAGTGTTTTTGAATATATATATATATGTGTGTGATCCTGGACCACACAACCAGTCTTTGGGTCAATGCTTTGAAATTGAGATTTATACATCATCTAAAAGCTGAAAAAAAATAAGCTTTCCATTGATAGGACAATATTTGGCCGAGATACTACTATTTGAAAATCTGGAATCTGAGGGTGCAAAAAAAAATTAAATATTGAGAAAATCACCTTTAAAGGGTAACTCAACCCCAGCTCAGAGCCTAACTCCACCCACTGACAATATTTGAAAAATGCTGGAAAAGTGGGCAGAGCCCAGCAGAGACAGAGGGGACGAACCGAGGGCGGGGCTGATTAGGGGGCGTGCAGACCCGCAGTGACGGAGTGATTGACAGCTCTGAGTCTGACTCGCAAAGATAGAGAATGACTGGAGTGACGTCAGTAGCTTTGCAACAGAGTGGTCATTCGAAGTAGAGGACTTTTCTCCCCCACCTTCGTCTGCAGTGGAGGAGGGTGAATTGTCTGTAGACACAGGGCCAGAGCCTTATCAATTCGAGCCACTGGCTCAAACTGCGTTAACTCCCGATGCTGACGATGCTAGCGAAGCAACAGCGCAAGAGAGAATGAGACCACTGACCTTATCTATGAACAGTCAAATCCTTGTATCGAATGCCACTAAAAATAGGTCAGATACATGCAAATTCTTTTCATTCAAATTAACTGAATCAATAGGCAGTGCAGGAAAATAAGTTCAAACCTAATAGCTTATTATAAACAGATTTCCTCAAATAAAAGTTAGACTACGCCAGCACGTTACAATATTGTTGTTCGCTACCACGGCAACCACTTGCGTGTCAGGGTTTGCAAGTGCGTCTCATGTATGAAAAGTATCTGAAGCCTACACATGACGGGCAGCAAAAATATCACAAGAAAAGTCTGACGTGTACTGACAACTGCATTATTTAACCGCATTTTCTTCATTAGAATGCTACTTCATGTAACATGAGAGTTCATACTGGAGTGAAGCTGTTCTCATGTGATCAATGCGGGCGTCGTGAGCTTGTGCCAGGGACGTGGTAGTGAGCCGTTGGAAGAACCATCATACGTCAAAATTACCTACAATGTCCAAAAGGAAAACTCAACTGCAGTAGCCACCGTTCAATCTTAAGAGGGCAGCACTCAGATGTTTTTACACCATATATTGTAGAATTAAAACACTTTACACCCAAATGTCAAAACATTTACTCGAATCAATGAACAGCACTAATAAAGCCCCAGTCTTGCAGATCATTAACTAAAAAAATGGTTTAGGGTTTAGTTACCCATTAAAGTTGTCCAAATAATTAAGTCCTTAGCAATGCATATTACCAATAATAATAATTGTAAAAAATATTTACGGTAGGACATTTTGAAATATCTTCATGGAACATGATCTTTATCCTAATGATTTTTGGCATAAAAGAAATATTGATAATTTTGACCCATACAAGGTATTGTTGGCTATTGCCACAAATATACCCGTGAAACTTGACTGGTTTTGTGGTCCAGGGTCACAATATTAACAATCAATCTATCAAATGTACATTGATGGTCTTTGGACATATATGTGTGTAGACATAATATTTATATTATATTATTGTTATATCTGCCCTAAACTTGTAAATTACAGACAAAAATATAAAGTTCTGCTCTTGTATATCTAGGTTACTAACAGACATTAATCAAAAGTGCCTTTTTTGTTGATCGTGTGTATAATATGCATCAGCTGATTGTTGAATGGACTGTGGATGCAGATGAGGCTGAGACTAAGATCAAGTAGACCTTTTAATTATGAAATGTCTTTCTCAACACAGTTCCTATAAGGAAACTATTGAAGCACTTAATATTAAGCAACATTAATAATCATTATTAATGTTATACTTCACTAGCCTAAAGAATATGCAGTCATAAGTCCAGTTCAAGGTGTTAAATTAGCTCTTGCCAATTTATTGCTATTTTTAAGATGATATTTGGTATGGAAATCCTTGATATTTTATATGAAAAGATGCAACAGGATTTTTTAAAAATAATTATTTTAAATTAGAAATATTTTGATGTAGAACAGTCTATATTACTCACCGCATTTAGCTCTGGTTAACATGTCATGCAGTTGTGACTATTTGCCATATCAAATAATAAAAAACACATCAGTCAAAAATAGGGACCATAAATTTTCCCAATGCTACACCTGAAGTGAAGTCATCCATGAACTCACCTAATGTGATTTTTGCCTGTAATTGAACTCAGGGGGGTGTCAGAAAGTGAGGCTGTGTGAACACAAACTCACTGTGGCTTAGGAGGAACAAGAGAGCGGGGAGGGAGGAAACATGGGACATGCTTTGACCTTTCTTTGCTTTTTATGGGAAATAGCCTTGAGCTTACCATCACTAAATCCCCTGTCAGCTCTACAGGAATAGATATTCCACCTGTGAATGCAATCTTTACTGGCATTCTGATGAGCATTGTACACACTGGGGTGTGTTTAATGGGAACCTGCAAGGGCTGTCAAAATGAATGTGTTATTTTTTTTGATAATTTTTTTCTGTTTAACGTGTTAAAAATATTCAATGCAATTAATGCAGCATTATTTTTTTTCTTCTTTCTGGCATCCTTTGGCTTTACAGTATATGATCACATGCTTATTCACTCAAGTGCTTCTAAACCATTAAAGCGCGATAAAACATGAGTTCTCTTTTGCATTTTATCACGCTTCAACGAACAAAAAAAATAGTAAAAAAATAAGCACAGTCTTAATGAGTTAAAACGTCTTAAAGGGGTGGTTGATTGCCCCTTTTATTAAGATCTAAAATAAGTATCTGATATCCCCAGAGTGTGTAGGTGTAGGTAAGTTTTTGCTCAAAATACCCCACAGATAATTTTTTATAGCATGTTAAAATTTTCACTTTTTGAGGGTTAGCAAAAACGTGTAGTTTTTGTGTGTCCCTTTAAATGCAAACGAGCTGCTGCTCATAGGGTGGAGCTTGAAGAACTCCAGTTAGCAGCTCTGATTACCTCATGCAGACAGGCAATGAAATTTTTCAGCCTTTTATGTTCAAACCGAAGATGGACAATGATGGAGAGACTCAAGAATTGACAACATGTAGAATGCAACAAGATTTTCCTGAATGGTTAGTTGATGAATTTATGAAGCTGATGTGGAGTTCACTATCTTCAAGTCATTGTTTAGCATATTCTGTCATGATAATATCTCCCGCTTTGTTGTGTGTTCCGGGGGCAGGGTTTATGTAAAGTTCAGGGTTAGTGATGAAGCTTGCATAGTCCCTACCAGCCATTTGTTGTAGTCCTTAAAATGGAATTTCTTTCAAATATCTCCCTTTGCTTTGAACTTTGAGCGTTGTAACTTTGCAGATGTTGTTTATTCTCAAACAGCAACATTACACACTAAATAAAGTTTAAAAAGTGACATCATAATCAACCACCCCTTTAAATTACAATAACAAATTGTGAGACAATCATATGTGTAATGCTGCATTTTAGACAACTCAGAATACAGATTTTTCCAACCTCCTACTTGGAAATAACACCTGGAACACCATTCTAAATTGGACACCTGACCTGTGAACTCGGGGCAGGTCGATCAACCCTGACCTCAGCACTTCCAAGATGGCAGCAAGTCCTGGTTCCAACGAGCATAAATGGAAAAAATATGATCTATAAACAAAATAAGAAAAATGTACACATCATCCTGTTCATAAGTTTTCACCCACTGCTCTTAATGCATTGTGTTTCATGGAAACTTGTTTCAGCCACTAAATATATATATATATATATAAAAAGGTACTTGCACATTTTTATCTCACAATTCTGACTTTTTTCTCCGAATTATGTGTTATAAAGTCAGAATTGTGAGATAAAAAGATTTACCTTTGAGATTTTTTTATTAAAGTCGCAATTCTGAAAGGAAAAAAAAAGAGTCAGTGTTTAATTGGACATTATAACTCACAATTACGAGTTTATATCTCAGCCAGAATTGTGAGATAAAAAGTCGCAATTACCTAAACAAATTACTTAACATGAAACATGAAAACAGTCGAGATTGTGGTGCTAATATTTTTAATTGGCACAAAAATGATCATGGGACTTAACAATAGGTTTTATTTGCTTTAAACACAATATCCTTCCAATTTGTTTCTTTTCATTTTTGGGTGAAATTTGTCCAGGATAATTTTTTTATAAGCGCTCAGTATGCTCAATGCATCTGGTGAAATCCTTCTGATATGCTGTCTTGGATTTGAATACCACACACGCACCAGTTGTCATGTACTATGTCTCATTCATTTTGTTTTTGTCTTCCTTCTCTTGCATGCTCTTGCTCTCATGCAGTAAGCCAAGGGGGGATGGCTGCAGACATTTGTCCAGATCCGGGGATTCCTGAGAATGGGAAAAGAATTGGCTCCAGCTTCCAGTAGGTCCTCTCTTTGTTCTCTTATCTGCTGCGTTTATCCTTTTAACTCCATGACACAGTTTTAATCAGGACTGGGCCTGCTGTTTGACACAACTGTCTGAACTCCCATACCGATAGGCCATTACCATCAAGACCTTTGGTCACTGCTACTAAGTGGGTTCCTTAATGCCCTTAAAGGAAAAACCAAAGGCTGTTACATGTTCTGCATTTAATGGAATACCATGTGAGTGATTCTGAAAATAGAAGAGACAAGCAGTTTGTAGACTTTTGACAGAAACCGCTTTCATTTAACAAAAGAAGGATGCATCAGAGACATAGAGGGTCTGGGAATGATGGTGTGACTCATATATAGCTGGTCTTTCGCTGACGGTCAATTCAACTTCGGCAGGGTCGGCGCCAGCATCCAGTTTTCCTGTGACGACAGCTACGTGCTGCAGGGATCAAAGAGCATCACTTGCCAGAGAGTGACTGAAACCCTGGCGGCCTGGAGTGACCACAGGCCTATCTGTCGGAGTAAGTGCAAATATGGGTCTCTTTTCCCCTGCTCAGACACTTTCTGTAGGGATGTTGTCAGATCCTGTTAAGTGAGATGTGTAGCACATGGCAGTGGGGAGTAAGACCACACAATTCGTAGGAACATTTGTGCCATACGGATTTAACAAAGACCTCACTAGCACACGTGAATATGTCAAAGAACATGTCTGTTTTGAATTATGCATTTGAGATATTTTTTGTTGATGACTATAGATAGCTCTATTCTAAAACCTGGTGAGCTCTCTTCTCCCTACAGAACAGTATTTCAAGGCATCATGGGAATGCTCCCAACACAAGCTGTTCCAAAATGTAGTCAGCATAATAAAGAGCGGAGCATCTTATTAGGTTTTGGAACAGAGCTATTGTGTATAAATCATTGCAGCACAAGTTAGCAGCCAGAAGCAGCTTTTAAATGAAAGTATTTTTCATTTCATTTTCTATTTTTCTCTGGGTTTTTTTATTTAAGAGTGATGTTTGCTTTTATTAGGCACTGTCATTCACTATATCCACAAAAAAAGAAAAACTCTAGGTTAAAGTTTTCATGAAAAAATTACAGGTTTAATTAAAGTTTTGCTAGCTTTTACAAAAATTACTTCTCTTTATGCCGCCATAACCCTGATAACATCCACAAGTGTTAATTCTATTCCAGCCCAATGTTTAATATTTACCAATTATACTACATCACATTTGTCTCACAACTTTGTACTTAAAGGAATAGTTCATTTAAAATGATAATTACCCCATGATTTGCTCATCCCCAAGGATGTGTATATGACTTTCTTCTTCTAACACCGTGTCCTAATTACATGTGATGCCGCGACATGCGATAAAAGGTATCTTTGCCATGTTAATTCGTCCTAACCATGTGATGATTCTATTTTAGAAATGGTTTCTATTTCTGCGATGTTGCGGCTGGAACAACAACACAAAACATGACAATGATAATCTCAAGTAGTTTTTATGTGCTTTATTTAATGTTAAAAGTGTGTAATGTGACTTTGAATATCATTTAGTCCTCCCAGCTTTGTAACGTAGTCGTACTAAAAGCAACAAAGGATAATTCACCACAGATCTTGAAATATTAAACAAATGGAAACAAGAACATTCAAACTGTGAAGAAACAAATATATTCTATGACAAAGATTGTTTTAGTAACTCAGTATGTATTTTTTAGTAACTCAGTGTATTTTAGTAATGTTTAAATGGTGTAATATTTGTGAATTTGATTATGTACTTATCCATTTTTTGCGAGTGCCGTAGAGATTAATCTCTGGTGCCGTGCACTTGCTCTAGAGGCTGCCCACACGCTGTTCTGATTGGCTGTGATTTTTGATTGATTTGTCGCATCTCGTAGTCGCGTCTGGTGTGGACAGTCAAATTGCTTGTCGCTGAAATCTTATTGTGTCGCGTGTAGTTAGGACACGGTGTAATGAAAACAATCAGAGTTATATTAATAAATATCCTGACACTTCCAAGCTTTATAATGGCAGTGAACGGGGCCCACGATTTTGAAGCTCAAAAAAGTGCATCCATCCCTCATAACCATACTCCACACGGCTCCGGGGGGTTAAAAGGCCTCTGAAGTGAATCAATGGGGTTTTATAAGAAAAATATCCATATTTAAAATTTTATAAAGTAAAATATCTAGCTTCTGCCAGACCGTCCGTATTCAACTTGTGCAGAAAGTGTAACGTCTCTCGCAGTTCAAAACGCTTAGCTATGTCCGACGTCATATGTTGCGCCAGTTACGCTTTTTTCGTAAGCTAAATATGGAAGGCGGTCTGGCGAAAGCTAGATGTTTTTACTGAAACCTGAAAGAAACTGTTCTACGATAGCCGTTGCTATGATATACAGTATTTGGTTCCTGAGATGCACTGGGCATGCATGAATATTCATGAATTTTTCTTGATAAGTCTCCAAGTTCACCTAAGTCATTTATTACTAACACTTTACTACATTAGTTAACACAAACTAATAATGAACTTTACTTATAAAGCATTTATTTATCTTTGTTAATGTTAATTTCAACATTTAGCCTACTAATGCATTATTAAAACTATTATTGCTAACATTAGTTAATGCACTGTGAACTAACATGAACAAACCATGAACAGCTGGATTTTTATGAACAAACGTTAACAAGGATTAACTAATGCTGAACAGAGGTGTTATTCATGGTTAGTTCATGTTAACTAATGCATTAACTAATGTTAACTAATACAACCTTATTGTAAAGTGTTACCAAATGTAAGTTAACTACCCTGCTGTGATTTATTCTGTCATTCTAAATGTCTTTGCTCGTTTTGTAGATAGCCCCACCAGTAAGGCTCAAGTACCACTTAGGGCTTTTCACACTTGAAATAGTTAACCCTGGGTCATTCTACCCAAAGATTTGAATTCTGTCACCCACATATGTTGTTTCAAATCTGTCTCAGTGTGTGTAATAAGCAGAGTGTATGTGTGTTGTGTACCCGCTTATGGTGCATAAAAAAATACTGCGCTATTGACTTTAGACCAGGTTTTTGTTGGTCAATGGCACAGTTTTTTTCAGTTGCCTCACCATTAGGAACCAATATTGTTTGGGTCCTAATGTTCTTCAGAATATGTTTTGTGTTCTGCAGAAGAAGTCATACATGCTCTAGACCTGCAGTATACTCTACAGACCAGTGAATCTCAACCGTGGAATGTGGAAAGATTTTGATGTTACTTTGTTAAAGCTTTTGTGACTTTAATGCTACATAATATCCAGTATAATATGAGAACAAACAAGTGTTACGACCCTGTCTCCTATTGTGTTCTGAGGGTGTGATTGGCTGCAGACAATCATACTTAATTGATTAATTTATGGGCGGAGGGTATAAAAGCTGTATCCACCTGCTCATCACTACTTCCTCTGGGGGAACATCTCCAGAGAAGTCATTTTGCTCCACTTTGTTGCGTTCTGTTTTAGTTATCATTTCTCAACATTCCTCACCAATTGGATTATTATTTTCCCCCTGTATTGTTTAAATCCCTAGACTTTGTTATATTTCTGTAATGGATCACTATTTGTGCTTAATAAATAATCTTGTAAGTCAAACTATTCATTTTGCATGTGTGATCCTCTTTATGTAACGGTCGAGAACGAGCTGGCCGTGACACAAGTTATATGGTGTTGATAAGGGGTACTTGAGCATTATTGATGGGCTTGTGGAGGCTACCTACAAAATGAGCAAGAAATGAAGGATGACACCTAATAATCACACCAGACATGCATTTTATTAGGCAGATACTGTACATTTGTGGAGTTTTTTTGTCATTGTTGTCGACACAAACTATTCTAATGAAGTTTAAAGCCTCAAAATTTTAAGAAAGGTCAAGTACATACAATATTGAAATTAAAATGTATTAGCCTAGACTATCACCAATGTCTGTAATTAATCAGGAAAATGATTTTTCATATTACACAAACTACTAATTGTTTTGAAAATGTGAACAGTTGCAGTTTATGATTAACATAGAAACTTTATTACCTTTTCAAAATAGTAAATTGAACAAGTTGTGATTTGAGGAACGTGCATTTAATAATATTTTAAGTTCCATTTGTTGTCTGAAGGACACGCCCAGACATGGGGAAATTCATAAATATTTGTGCATTGGGCCACCCAATAGAACCAAATATCTTAGGAGCTAAATATATTGTAACACTGTTCCGCCAATTCTGCCCAACCCTTAAAGCGAAATGCTGTCGCGCACAGGTAAAAAAGCTGTTGCTATAGCACTAAATGTTTACCATAATGCTGTTTAAAGAATAGACATAGTGCAATGTGCAAGTGATAGAATAACTACTCTGTTAATATCGGTCTCTCAATGTTGTGTCATCTGATCACATTATGGGGAAACACCTTTTTCCTAGAAAACTGAAGCCTTATTGAATCCCGTTATTTCCTTGCAATAGCCAATGACATTCAAGCACGCAAATCTGGGGTGGCAACACTGCCTATATAATGCGTCTCTGAATGACATTTCCTCTTTCTCCTCCATACCAGCAAGCATTCAGGTGAGACCAAAGATGGCTGGTGAGTATGTCATTTTCTTTTAGCGTTTGAAGGACCTAGCTATCTTCACTTGTCGAGTAATGAGTGTAAGAATTCTCCATATTGCCATCATCTTTGATGATAAACTGGCCTCTGAACCACTTTCACTTTATACCAAGCGGCAGCCGTAGTCTATAACCACTTCCTTTTGATTCCGCTGCAACGATTGGAGCCACCGCTTGAACAGCGCTATTTTACTTCACTTTGATTTGGTCATACTACCAGAATTAACATTGTTTAGCTATGATTTATATTGTGTTAGGGAACTGGGATTCACCTCTTGCTTCTCATTCTCGCTGTGGCGGCTGGATGCGGCACTTATACTGCATTATTCTACTTCAGTTTACCTATATAAACTGAGTTAATATTGTTATCTATGATCTATAATTAGTTTAAGGAACCGGGATTCACCGCTTCCTTCTTACTGTCGCTGTGGAGGCTGGATGTGCCACTTATACAGTGTTATTCTACTTCAGTTGACCTATGTTAACTGAGTTAACGTTGTTAACTATAATCTATATTGTGTTTAAGGAACCGGGATTCACCGCTTCCTTCTCACTGTCACTGTGGTGGCTGGATGTGTTACTTATACATCCTTATTCAACTCCAATTGACTTATACCAACTGAGTTAACATTGTTTATCTGTGATTTATATCGTGTTAGGGAACCGGGATTCACCGCTTCCTTTTCACTCGCTATGGTGGGTGGATGTGCTTCTTGAAATGTGTTATTCTACTTTAGATGAGCGCTTCACTGCTTTTATCTCTTGTATTACCCAAATGCTTACAGCGGCTGAGCATGTTCCCCATATTGTCATCAAATGACGCAACGTTGAGAGACCGATATTAAAAGGGAACATCTCCGGTTACTGACTTAATCTTGGTTGCCTAAAATGAGGGAATGAGACATTGCATTCATGCCATGTTACTTATGCTCAGGGTTTTTGTGACTGGCTTATTCAGTAAAAAGATTCAGAGAAAATGTCATTCAGCGGCGCGTTATATAGGGGGCGTTGCCACCCCAGTTTGAACGCAATTGGCTATTGCAAAGCAATAGCGTGATTCATTCAGGCTTCAGTATGTCTAGGAGAAAGGTGTTTTCCCATAGCATCATCAGGTGACGCAACGTCTCGTTCCCTTATGGAACAAGGATTTCACGAAAGCCCACGAGCTGGCAAAAGTGAATAAATGTGAATTTATTGGTCCAGATAACACAAAGAACAAGTAAACATTGTTAATTTACATATACTATTGACAATTTAAATTAACAAATTTATTGACAAAGTGGGTTGAAAATCAGTGAAGTTACACTTTTACATCGTAATATATTTTATGTAAAAGTAGTTGGTGAACAATTTTCACTAAATTTGCTACGGAATGTATTCTACTTTATTAATGTTTCATAAATAAAGCCAAGAACTGTTAACATCCTCAGACTCATGACATTCAAATGGATCCATGTGCATCTTTGTTGTTGATGTCATGAAAATACATACATTGCTACATTAATTCAAATATATATGATCCTCTACATTGAGAGCCTGGTGCATCAACATCAACTATATAATATTAACCCTCCTATTATCTTTGGGGTCAATTTGACCCCATTCAATGTTTAACGTCTGTAAAAACATGATTGACATTCTTTTTTTTTACTTTAGATTGAATGACTTTTCCTAATTTAATTGGGACAACTCTGTAAACATAAAATTAACATGATGATATTTTTCCAATGTCCTGTACACATTTTGTAGCATCTGTGTTCTTTAGGGTCAATTTGACCCCAGGCTCTTTTAGCTGTATAAAACATAAGAAATATAAAAATTTTACACCCATTTGTTTAGGTTGTTTTATTGAGGTCACTATAACATGCTATAATTTTATATATTCAATGTAACATTCAAACAACTTCCCTCTGATTTAGGGCTCTAATCTAACCTAACCAAACCATACCTGTAGTATTGCGAGAACCACTAGTAGTTCACGTTATTATGCCCCCCCCCCCCCCCCCCCCCACGTGAATGACAGGGTAGCCATAGTGCTGCTAATGTCATCAAAATTGTTCCAGGGCCCACCAGATATGTTGTCAGACATAAATGACCTGAGACATAAACCTTTGTAAAAAAAAAACAAATCATCTTCTGGAGGTTTAAATTGCTGGGGTCAAATTGACCCTTGTGGGTAACAAATGTTACTAGAATTGAGGATAACAGGAGGGTTTTAATACATGGGATCTCATAATTATGGTAATTCTCACATGACCTTAACACACCATAAGACCTGAGGAATACAACAAGGTTGATGCAATTCAACTGTCTTCTTAATAAAAGCAAGTTTCGTTTTGAATTGTATTTATGTATTTATTTTATTTTTTGAGAAACCTTATCTCATGCAGCTAGATGTACGCGGTCATGCGGCTAGATGTACCCTTAAGATGAGACCTGGAGTGTGGCTGTTTTGAAAGGCATAGAGGACACAGGCCTCCAAATGACATTAATCAAAATGAAATAAGGCAGTGTGTCAGAGCAGCAGACGGAGGAGTAACCATGTTTGACAATTTCCTCACACAATTCTCGCCGATCACTGATTGATCCAGACACTTTTTGTTTCAGCAGTGCCAAGTAACCTTTTTAAAGACAAGCCTTAAATGCCTTCCTTTCCTTCTTTCTGTTATATGTTAAGGGAGTGATGGTACAAAACAGGAAGTTAAAGACCCTTTAGCCTTGTGATTTAGTAATTCTCTGTTTTTCTTTTTTTTATTCTTCTTCTTTGCGATGGTCTTAAAGAGAATCTCAAGAGATACGTATTTTGAGTTAATTAAAGAGTACCTGTAAATGAAACGAGAAGCTCAATCTGATCACTTACTGCTACTTCGATAATTAAGTTGCACTTACAACATCAATTTGCAAGTATACAGACCATGAAAGTGGTCATTGTAAATGCCAGACACATCACGGCTATTCATGTTTTTAAAACTCATCTTTAACCAGAGTCACTATTTCATAGGTTTCTGTTCAAAGGTGAGCATGACTACATCTATGTTGATTTCAAACAGTATGCTCTGCAAAAGGAAACCCTAGGAAATTGCTACTTAACACAATATTTACACTTAAAAATTTCACTTAAAACTTTACACTTAAATATTTTCAAAATTGATACTTATTTAAAATTATGTATAAAAGTAAATGTTAAAAATTAAGTTATGGTTTCCTTGTATAGCCTATATTAAAACATTTGTCACAAGATGTTGTTACGCCGCATGTTGATTCTCATACACAGCTGACAATAGCATAAGACATCAAATGCAGTAATTTACTGTACACAGAAGCAATAGAACAGAACCTTAACCTAGTGCTTGGCAGTATGACCAAAAATTTATTTCACAGTATTTTCAAAATTATATCGGTTTCATGGTATATGACGGTATTTTTTTCCTCTATGCATGACCGGGTGTTAACCACATTTTAGACTGATTGAGAGAGGAAATACTGCAGTAGATTGACTAGAAGGCCCTATTTTACTGTCATGATGAGTGAATATTGTAGAAAAATTCCACACTAGAGTTAATACAGGTTTGCAAAGCCCCACAAAATGATGCTGTGCGGAGACAACCAATAAAACACGCTCATTACAGACACATGAATATTAAAATATATATAAAAAAAGAGTTGAGGGCACCTTAAGCATTTTAAAAACCTCACCCTAAATAACAGACAAAACGAGGGAGAAACGCGGAAAAACATTTAAACTGTCTAAGGATATTTTTAGTACATTTAAGAGCACTACAGTCTCTGAACAAATGACACACATCAGTTTAACACAGAAAGAATAAAGCAGTTACATTTTTGCCCATTCTTCTTTAAATTGTCAGTCTATTTATTAACTTGCATTGTATTCTGTGTAGCAGAATAACCCATCATGTCATCGTGGTCGTGATCAGATGTACGGTTCAGTGTCCTTTGCATAACGTTACATTTCATTTGAAGAAGACATGATGAAATATGTGCGCATACACG
Source organism: Gobio gobio (assembly GCF_949357685.1). NCBI lineage: Eukaryota > Metazoa > Chordata > Actinopteri > Cypriniformes > Gobionidae > Gobio > Gobio gobio. The sequence goes on along the minus strand of NC_137111.1, from coordinate 13,044,525 downwards.
CTGCTGGTTTATGTCAAATAGGTCCTTAAAAAACTTAAACGCGTAGTTTGAATTTTCCGCTGTAATCAAGGGCTGAATCCAAAATCGCCACCTATAACCTCAAATAGGGCGTTATTTGAGGGGACAGCCATTTCTAGTGGTGAATGAAACTATAGTGGACGTTATTGAGTGCACTCATTCTATCCCACATTGAACCGCAATAACGAGTGTACAGCCGATGTAATACACATAATGGCTGTCCGAATTCACTCACTCATTTTCATTCACTCTTTCACGTGAACAATTTAAGTGGATAACGTAGGGAATAATAGTGAATGAGGCTTTAGGGGGTGATTTCGGACTTACCATAGGCTGTGATGCGATCTCAGCTGTGCTCTCACTACATTGCAACAGTGAAACGTGACCCCTCGAACAGTGACGCGCTGCGCCGCGTTCCGAACGTTGTTTAGCAACACATACCCTTGTTGTGGTATCATCAAAATTCATATCATAACAAAAATAAATACCGGTATTCAGTATGAACCAGTACACTGCCCAGCACTACCTTAACCTAACACTTTCCTAAACTTTAACACTGTCCTTTTGCTGCATTTCAAGCACTGCTATTTCCTTCAGGAAATACTAGTTTGGTGGTTGATGTTTTTGAGACAAAAACTGTCTGTAGATGTTTGGTTGCAAGACATTCTGAACTCATTTCCATGCAATAGTGTTTGCAGTAAAGAAGCCAGCAATTTCCCTGTTTGAGGATATCTGCTACGTAATCTCTTCACATCTCTACCTATCCAAATCTTCCTTAGTACCCTGTGGAGAAGCCAATGAAGCCACAGTAATAGAGCAGGGCTGCTCTTTTAAGCTGTCAAAGAAAATCCCTGACTAAACACAAGGGAGAAGCAGTTAATACCCTGGCACAGTATAGGGTTGGAAAAAATACCCTGAATTTGTCAATGATTGAGTTGAGTTATTCTGAGGCATGACCTTAAATAGATTAGCTCATGTCGTGAGAGCTGGATGTGTTCAAAGGAAGTGTTTTTAGTGTGGGGCGGGGAGGAAATATCTATTCGAAAACCTAGTGAGCTGTGGATGGATAGGAAGCATTTTCGGCATCATAGGTGCACTCTCGACTGTTCTCAAATGTAGGTAGCATTATAAGCTGCATGCCTTCTAAGATACCAAGTGTTGGCTATAGGCTTGTAGAAGGCAAGGCAATCCATACTAAAAGGTGACAAGCTCAGTGGGGAAAAAAAAGGTTAAGCATGAGAAATATAAGTTATATATACAAAAAAGGACTGGCACAAATGGTTCACTCTTATTATTCTTATGCTTATCGATTTATCACTTAAGGTTATTTTGTCACTCAACATCAGAGTCTAATACCCACACACACATAATTAAAGGTCCCATAATGTGGATTTTTTGTTTTATTTTATAATGTTTCCTGAGGTCTTGTTAGTATGATTTTTACATCATAAAATGTCATAATTTAGAAATAAAAGGCATTTTTCTATCCTGATTTTAGCCCTCTGGCTTGAATGCTCTGTTTGAAGGGGCGTGTCTGCTGTGAGACTGCAGTGTAAACGGCCACTGTTGTGATTGGCTGACATCTTTGCATTTGAAATACATATTACATGTGGAACCCCTCTCGAATACTTTTACTACGTTTTTTACAGCTGCCAAGATTAACGAATCTTTAAGTGAAAGATTAAGATTAAGTGAAAGTGTTGATTAGAGAGTTATTTTTAGATCTTATTTTTAGAAATGCTTTCACCACAATTAACAGCAAACACAATATCCATATGAATACAGTAAGAGCTTTGTTGTGCAGCATAACAGCATTATCTATTATAACGGGAGTTTGGGCAAGTGTGCAGATATACTCGCAATGTGTGATTGACAGCTTCAGCCATTATAAAGAGAGTGTTCTTTGATCGCTCTCTGTAGTTTAATTACAATTTAAATAACAGATTTGTTTCATGCTACTAAGGGAAACAATGTGAAGTTGATCGCTTAGTCACTGGCTTGATTCACTGATGCATAAACAGTATTACATGATTTATAAAGAAAGTCTGTGTGAACTTGAATAACTAACTACACATCAGAAATCACTGATCACAGATCAGGCATTAATGAACACTGTTAATTACTGTTTGTGGTGGTGCTGTCAAAACCATATCGTAAAAGTCTGTTTCTAAAGCCTGTGCTGACATTGCGACTGAATTAAATGTAAAAAATAAACTGAATCCATTTTCTCCAAATTCTCAAAGCAGATAAAGGGGAGGTTACCTTTCCCTGTATGATGATATAGGGAAGATTCCGTCTCATTGGCGCTTTCACTTTCTCAAAGGCAGAGCAGGATACCCAGGGCTTGGTTTACACCTATCTCCATTTCTAGCCACTGGTGGACCATAGACAGGCTAGGGGAACCTCATAAAGTGACATTTTCATGTCATGGGACTTTTAAAGTTGCAACAGTCAAGTGAAGGAAGTGTCCAACATGCCAGTCAAGTGCATGAAGTGTCCAATTTGTCAGTCGAGTGTATGAAGTGTCCAACATGCCACACTTCGTTTTAATTTGGTTCATCATTCGGATATTTAAAGTGCACTTTTTCTTTTTGTAATTTTCAGTGTGAACACACTATTCACACTATTTATACGCACTATTTATACTTAAAAACGTCATAGAATAGTGCAAAGTATGCTCATTTGGAAGGCACCGATGAGACAAATAGGCCATTTTAAATTAGACTGCACTGTTATTTTATCAATGTTTTCAGTACTGAAATAATTACATTTCTAAACAACATTTCTCTTTCTTCATCCACCATCTTGGATGTTTTTTGTCTTCCTTTTGCTTAAAAGCTTCTCTGGGCATCTGGCAAAGCTGTAGTGATGACATTCTGATTATATTGCATTTGTTTCTTATACTGATGATTATATGACTGTGAAAGGTTTTGTCATATATCGTAGAATGTGTGCATTGATTCCTTTCATTCCTTTCAATAGCATCCTCAATGACTACACAAAACATGGCAATTGTTAAATCTACGTTCGTTCACTTTGTTGTACTGTTTACCCCTCTCAACAGCTAGGACCTGTGGCTCTAATCTGCGGGGCCCCAAAGGCATCATAACATCTCCAAATTATCCCGTCCAGTACGAGAATAACGCACACTGCGTGTGGGTCATAACAGCGGTGGATCCAGAGAAGGTACGTCTATCATTTGAATTTAAATTCAACCTAAGGCTGACTCCAAATCATATAAGTACACAATTCCACAAAACATGTTCATTTTTAATCTGCCAAAACAAAACATGATATGCTTTTGAATAGCCTCCAAGACATAATTGAATGGGACCTTGCATAAATGTCAAAAATAATCTTAAAGATAATTTGTGAGGACATTTGCATTGCAGGCCAGTGTTTGCATAATTGTCAACCTCTTGCCCTGGTTGTCTCTCGCTATTACTGTGTCTCCAGAATTGATTAGGTTCAGCCACACATCTTCAGCTCTGTGGCATAAGTGATGGTTAATACAATCCAGCATGAACTCAACACACACAATGAGAGTGACTCATGCTTTTGTTACTAAATCAAGACAGAACGAAGACAGTCAAAATAACATAGAGTAAAAAAGAGATATCCTGCTCCCCATGCATATTTAAATGTTGGAAATGTTTGTGTATGTGTGACCTTATTGAGTTTACTTGCAGATCTTGAAATTACTGTAAAATGATGTAACATTATGACACTGTTTACATTTGAAATATTTAGCTTTGTGCCGAGGGCCGTATGATACATCAAGTATTTACCATACTACAATTCAAAAGTTTGGGGTGGGTAACATTTGTTTAATGTTTTTGAAAGAAGTCTCCTACACTGTAAAAATTTCCCTGTAAAATAACAGTAAAGAGCTGGCAGCAGAGACGCCAGCAGTATATCGTAATTTTTACGGTAATCATACGTAAAATGACTTTACGGTAGTAGTCTGTAAACCAGGAAAACAGTATAATTCTGTATTTCTATAATTTACAGTAAAGAGCTGGCAGCAAAGACGCCAGCAATATACCGTAATTTTTACGGTAATCATACGTAAAATGACTTTACAGTAGTAGTCTGTAAACCAGAAATACATATATTTCTGTAGTCGCACTGTTAAATGATTTCACACTGTTCAGAATGTAGTCGCACTGTTAAATGATTTAAATGCAGCATATTTCTATGATTATTTGGAAATTACAATAATATTGTTTAGGTTGTTACTATAACTTCTCACAGTTTACTGTAGAGTGGCACAGTAGATCAGAAATATGGGGGGTAATAGGGTAATAATTTTATTTTTACAGATCTTGGGGAGTTCTACTGCAAATGTTACCAAAATTAAACAAAAAAACTACCCAAAAGTAATATTGTTTTGGCTATTCAAATCTAAGCCTCACTGTTAAATGACATGTTCAAATCCCTAGCAAGACAAACTCCTGAGCATCAGTTTGATATCAAACATTCTTGGCAATAGGAATAAGATTTTAATTACCGTTTAATTTGTAGATGCAAGACCCGATGGATGTTGATAAAGAACACTCAATGATGTGCAGCACGTCATCTAAATTGTGCGACTTCTTCGGGAAAGTCTCCTATCCAAATGATGGTTCCTGAAGTCCCTCCAGAAGTTAATGGCAATGGCAAAATTATTTCTGCATTTTTTAAAGAAAATTGACCAAAAGCAGTAGCCTCAATTTAAAAGACTAACGTTGTATCAAACATCTGACCGTGCTCCAAATTCCCCAGTCAACACTCAGTTTCCAAAAAATACTGTAGTGTCCTGTAATTTAAAACAGCAGCATACTGTTTAGGGCCTCAGTCCTGTTGCTCCAAGTTAAGCAGTCCACAATGCATTGCTAACTACAGTACTAAACTGTGTAACATGAAAACAGTATTTTAATGTTGCAAATTGGCTGTAAATTTACAGCAATTGCTTACAGTGTATGTGCAGTAGAAACAGTAATATTGTGAAATATTATTACAATTTGAAATAACTGTTTTAATATATTTTAAAATGTGATTTATTCCTCTGATGATCATTACTCCAGTCTTCAGTGTCACATGATCCTTCAGAAATCATTGTAATATGCTGATTTGGTGCTCAAGAAATATGACATTTTTTTAATCAATGTTGAAAAATGCATCATGTCTTTGATGTATCACCTCTTTTATTTAAAAATCATAATCAAAAATGCAGATAGAGTTATGTGAATAAGTAGACAAGATTTTAGTGAATTATGATTCAAGGATTTATTTGCATCGCCCTACAGATATAGCCACTATAGTAGAACAATATAGTGATAGAAAATGCAGTTTATTATTATGTATTATTATTGTATTATTATTCATATACATTATTCCTTTTGTCCTTTCAGTGTTAAAATGTCGATTATTTGATTATTTTTATCAGCATGGCAACAGTGTTTGGTTGAAATTTTTGTTTTTCAGATAAAGGGGATAAAATCATATTTTTTTCCCCTTTTTTTTGGAGGAATTATTGTTTTGGAGCCTTAAATTCAACCTTAATTGTGTCATGTTTTTGAACACATAATGTATCTTGGTTTGAGGTAATTTACTTGCTAAAACTGCTTTTTAAAACATGTTGTCTTGCTAGCCATGAAATTCTGCAGCAAACTGTAGTTTTCCCAGAGCAGCTAAATTTGTTTAACATTCAAATCCTACAGCGCTGTAGACAAAAAATCTCAACAACAACAAAAAACGTTAGATTTATAAAATCCATCCCTCTGGAACTGGATGTGTATAATTAGTCATACAGATGATAGACTACTGTAAAATCTTAGTGACATGCCAGTAGATTGAAAGTACCTGTTGGCCACCATCATAAACAGACTTGACTATCATATGCATAAAATCCCAGCCATGTCACAACCAGTGTATTTTTACTCCTGGTCACATGTTTTTGCTTTGATCTTATGATGAAAAGATGTGACGTTAATTTATCTCACATTGTGTATTTCTTTTTTCTGTTTTTGCTGAACAGAAAGGCCATGTTTCAACCTAGTAAGCTGTCTACCTAGATTGCATTTTAAGGCAACAGAAACACGCTCCTGACGTGAAATGTATTCCAAATGGTAGTTTGTTTTTCTAGCCATGGCACTCTTGATTAAAAAACCTTAATTGTCAGACGGCTACATACAAAAAGTTAATATAGCTCCCCTTTGCGTTTCTTGCGGTCATTGGATTTGACCACTTGACTGCTTACTTTTGATTACCCGATAGGACACACAGCATAGTATAAAAAAAAAAAATATATATATATATATATATATATATATATATATATATACAGAATGTAATTATACCCAGTACACAAACTTTTATTTTGGATGCGGTTCATTGCGATTCATCTTTTTGACAGCACTAATATAAATAAAATAGTATATCAGTCTGGCCAGTAAACTAAAAAATTTACTAGCCAATGGGGATTCTATTGCCAAGGTGTATGTAGAGGGTTGCTACCATTCATACATTTTCACCCATGACCTCATTGGATAGGAGAATGTACACCAGATGTACAGACATTATTTAAAGTTTTTTTATTATTATTTTACTCTGCTCAGAACAGAATGTTAAGACCTCAAAAGGTCAAAAATGCAGTCTTGATCTTTGTCTCTGTCATAGCATATGGTCTAAAACAAGAAGGTCGTGTTCCACATGTTCTGAATGCTGATGAACTCAAATTTAAGGCCATTTAGCATTTCAGTAACAGATATCAATCTGCTTACAAACCAATAGCATTTTGTCATGTTGATCTGACCTGGATAATGTTTATTGTTCATCTAAAAAAAAGGCCATTTACCGACAAGGAGTCTCACTGCCCCACGCCATTTACTAGTAAATATAACTTTCATACTGAAGTTGACATAAAGTATGAAACTCAATCAGATTTAGCTCATAAAATTCTTTGTTCCTGTTCTTGCTTTAGATAAAATATTTAGTGCTGCCTTTCATATTAGCTCAAATATGTTATATATCAGGCCCACAATTATACTACTGCTACAGTGCACTTTCCACCAGGGTGATTTATTATTATTTTTAATGCTGCTGTCCATAACTTTTTTTTTGTGTTCAAGATTTACAAAAAATTTTATAATGAGAATGTACAACATGAATCCATTTTCCAAACCGTGTTTTTGTCTTACCCTGAATCATTATTGTACACAATAAGTGTTTATATTGAGACCATTTCAGACAGGTCTGATAGGAACCGCTGCGGAGGAGCACAGTCCCTGCGTGACTCCCCATAGACATAAAGAGAGAGAAGTAGCCCCGGCTGCAATGTTCTTTCTGCAAGACGCATGCAGTTCTGTTTATTAACCGCTAGAGCGCAAAAAGTTACGGACTGAAGCTTTACATTTTCAATCAGAGGAGCCCTCATTTCAACTACAGACATTGTTGAATAGATTCAAATAGGCCTGCCGCGATTGGTCGATACAATCGACTGCGTCGAAGCTGTTAATTAGTCGACGTCAATATTTTTAGTCGACTGGGTAAGTTGAGTACGATATGAAATTGTATTAGTACCGGTACTTTAAAAATGACAGCAGTCTATTAAGAGCAGTATTTCTTCATCTGCGTTGATGTGTGACAGCAGGAGTGAGGACGTGTGTGTGACCGTTCACTAAACAATGGAAGCAGAACAGTCAAATATATACGCGCAGCTCAGGAAAAAGAAAGTAACAGAAAAGTGTCGCAACGCCAGTTTCGTGGATTATTGGGTTTGAATGGTAAAATATATGTAAAAATGCACGTCCTGGCGAATATTCAGGTAAACGCAGTCGAATATGTTTTTAGTGAACGTATACAGAGTTCAGTGAGAAATCGGGTGTTACATTGAATTAGGGCTGAAACGATTCATCGAGTTACTCGATTTACTCGATTACAAAAATTCCTTGAGGCAAAAATTCTGCCTCGAAGCCTCGTTAAATTCCTATGACGCGCACTATCTGATGCACTTTTCTGTGACACGGAGAGTTGAGCCGTGTCACGTCTCTGACAACGCGCGAGCCCTGAAGGCAGACCTCTTTTCACGTGAAGATCGCGCGCGGATAGCTGCGCAGAAATGCAGTGTCAACGCCGTCCTGTGACTAAAGTAAAGTCACTAAAGTAGCTTAGAAACTCAACTCAAACGTTATAGGCACACATTTGAATACCTTTGAAGTAAGTACACACCACAGCTTCATAATGAATAGAGACGATATGAGTAATTCACACACACAATCACTCTCTCATTAATGCATCCAAATAAATGTAATGTAGGTCTACTACTGTGTTAATGTATCTAGGTATCTGATGTACAACAAACATAAATCTGCACCATACATAGACAATAACTGCTGAAAGTGAACCGTTTCCTTCAAGTATTTTAAAATGACAAAGAAATGCACTTTTTGCATTTGTTGGAAAAATTCCAACTTTAATAGTAGAAAATCAGTAACACACACACACATGCACCCTCCTCTCTCTCGTGCCAGTCAGACCAATCGTGGCGATGCATCACATATGCTTAAACTTTTATGTAGCCACGCAACAATAATTTCAGCATTCACTGTATACACCCGGACGCGATTTTTCGAACGGATGCTTCACCTAAAATGCACCGCAATGCAAGTGATGCAAGCCAAATACAGCGTTCTATTGAAAATTAATGTATGTATTTCTGCTGTACCAAACTGCAATGAATACCTTACGCACACACACACACACACACACACACAGGTTGCTAGGTTACCATAGCAAATAGGCTCACCCCAGAAATTATATATTATTTGTTAGTAGCCTAATGGTAGGTGTAGAAATCTACATAAAAGATATTTACTTTGATGTCAGGGCTAGATTACAGCATGAAACCTGTTGTGCATATTAATAAATTAAATTGCTTTTCCTCTTCATTTTCATTATGCATTATTTGTTTTGGTTGTTTAAAAAGACAGAATTTTTTTATCCGATTAATCGATAGAATCGATAGCTGCAGCCCTACATTGAATTTGTTCCGTGCAGCTAGTAAAGAGCCGGGCCTAATATTCTGTGTGAAGCAGGACAGGGCAGGAACATTCTGGCCAAGTGAGTTTTTAGGGTTTTTTAACCCGGAAAAATTATAAAACAATGTATAGTAAGTTATGTCATATTATTCAATTACTTTTACAGTTTTTTGCCATGGTATGGATTCAGTATCAGTATTGAGGTATTTTAGTCAAAGTCATAATTTTGGTATCGTGACAACACTATTCTATACAAAAAGTATTTGCTGATATTCTCTTTTTTTTTGTTATGTTGGTTTACAAATTTGTACCTTTTTACATTTTTACTCTTTTAGTTTTACATTTTGTCAAGGGCTTGTTTACATGTATACTTTGTTTTATAGTACACTACTGAAGGCCAACATTGCAAGTTAAATTAAATGTTTTTAAGTAAAATTGTTGAAAATTATTGCGATAAATTAGTCGATAGATTAATCGATTAATCGATAAATTAGTCGATAGATTAATCAATATAAAAGTAGTCGTTAGTGGCAGCCCTAGATTCAAATTTTAAAACAAACAAACTATTAAAATATTTGCTTTTTGTGATGTGTACATTATATGCGTATATTATACTGTCTCTTTTTATTAAATGAAAGGCACATGCACCTTTGGTTGGTGTCAACACCATCACATAGCTGGTTGAAGAATGTCTTTTTATAAGCACTGGAGATTTGTAGCCTTTTTGTTGTTGTTTATGAAGCGTTTTGATTTACGGTCTATTTAATTTTCCTTCTGTGTTTGGAGGTGAGGCAGTAATAAAGGTTAAGTTTTCATTTGTTTTATTTTAAGCTATAGGGCGATAAATAGTATCTGTGGTGAAAAGAAAATTATATTTCTGAAATCAAATGACTTGTCTTGAGATGTCAGGTCAAAAAACTCTATGGGCCCTATTTTAACGATCTGAGCGCATGGTCTAAAGTGCACAGCGCAAGAGCAGTTGGGGAAGTCCGGATCCACTTTTGCAAGTTTAACGACAATAAAAAACAGTTGGCGCGCAAGGCGCATGGTCCAAAAGGGTTGTACCTATTCTCTTAATGAGTCATGGATGTGTTTTGGGTGTAACATACAATAAACCAATCAGAGTCTCCAATTCTCTTAAAAAAAAGTTGAGCTTACACCATGGCGGATTCGCTATTTACATGGCGGCATTTGCGAGCAGAAAGACTGAACGCTTCTCCAGAGAGGAATCCTTTTATTTTTCATATTTAAAAATGTTTGGGCTGCTGCTGGGTGTCCCTGTGTGCATATTACTTACATGCTCTTTATGTAATACAATAAATAGTGCGCAATTGACTGTAGACCATGTTTTCGTTGGTCAATGGCGCAGCCGTTTTCATTTGCCTCAAAATAGAAAGCACCAACAATGCGCTTGAACACACCTCGATTTAATACCAGCACGCCCATGGGTGAACAGATGGGCACGAGTGCATTTGTTATTTTAACAATGTGTGCAGAGCGTGAAAATGATAACTGCGTCGGGTTGAAACTAGCAAAAAAACACTTGCATCGCACCTGGCGTCGCATTGTGCCGGGTGTATGATAGGACCCTATGAGTACAGAAAAAAATATGCTTATTTGATTACGTAAGGTGAAGACAAGCATTAATTACAAGTACAAATGTATATATTTGTTCTATTTATAAAATTATTTATTTTTCACTATTTTTGAAGTTCATGTCATTGCTGTTACGCATGTGAATAATTTTCTAGTAAGTGTGCAGTAAGACTGTCAGTAAATTGCCTTCTTTTTGGCCCAATTAACATGAAATATGGACCCAGATTATATTAATTCATAGATTTTGTTGGTCTGCGTAGCAGCAAAATCAGACGTGCATGGCCAAACACATGGCCAAACACACACACACACACACACACACACACACACACACACACACACACACACACACACACACACACACACACTCTCTCTCTCTCTCTCTCTCTCTCTCTCTCTCTCTCTCTCTCTCTAGTTGGTTGTAACTAACACTGAATGTGATTTGTAAACACTCATACTTTCTCACTTTTTTTCCTCCTGGGCGAATAAAAATGCACAATAAAACCACGCCATTTAGCAATTTCTGAAGAGCATCATGAACCATCTTTTCTCAAACTGCGACAGAATCATTGAGGCTGCTGTCAGGTTTTTTTGTTTTTCTTGTATGGTTTTTTTTTTATGTTTTGTATAAAGAAATCAATAATTATTTCAAGCTGGTTCAGGGAACAATTGCTAAGATGACCTGTCACTCTCTGATTGTGTTTATGTAGACCATGAGTGCTGTTTTTTTCATCTTGCTAAGTCTTCTGTAAAAAAAGAAATAGGAAAAAAAGGAATTCTTACTTTTGACAGGATAATTTAAAAGCCTGTATTTTAGACTTCTCGTTTAAAGTCTTGCCAAATGACTCTGTATCAGCACTGACATTTTATACAGATTACTTGTCAAGATCTGCTCAGTGTTGCTGAATCATTCCTTTCTTTTCAAACTGATGCACTCAGCCAACCTGCTTGATCTATTGACACTGACAAACAAATTAGTGACCCTAGACACTGTACCAATCATAGAACATTAATAGGACTTCTTTGTACATGTGTCACTGTACTGAAACCTTTGTTAAATTAATGTATTATTAGTGAGATAAATCACATATATAGTTAATCTGTGAGGTACAGGAAGCTGTGCTGTCCGCAACCCTTGGAATATAGTAGAAAATGTTGGAATGATATAAACTGATCAGAATCTAACACCAGAATGTATGGTGTTAGTTGTAGAATACATTACCACATTACCACCATAATGCACACATTCTAAATGTTTGAACAACTTAAATACAAAAAGGTTTATGATGTATACATGAATTAAAGGTGCTGTAACTAGTGTTAGCCACTTTACCAACTTTTGTTTCCAACTTTGTAAGCTGTCCACATCACACTATTGGGGATAAAGTTAGTTTTCTTTTGCTTTTTCACTTTTTACAAAGTCTAAGACTTTCACATAGACAGGTGTGAGTTCTCAGGACACCTATTTCAGTGTTATCTGTCAGGTCTTTAAGTTTATGTGTGCTATTCCATATACTGTAAACTGTAAACCCGAAAAAGTTGGCCTTACTCAAAACATTTTTGGTAATCAGCCACATCAAATTTTTTTAGTTATGATGTTCCCAATTTTAAGTAAACAGAACTATCAAGTGTCAATTTGCTAATTTGCTAACATGTTAACAATAGCATGGTATGGCACTTACTTAAACTAAACTTAAAACATGCTCTCAAACTAAGGAGCATGCGCCGCTTGTCACCATGATGGTAACTCTCCAAAAACAGAAACTAACAGAAACTAAATTACTTATAAACTTCTAAATTAGCATAATAAAACATTAATCTCTACTAAATCTCCCTTATCATTATTTAGCATTTACTCTCCCTTTCGAGTGCCATGCAAAGCATGCTGGGAAATACAAAAAATGCCAGCCCAGTTTCAGTTACATTTAAGTTAGTCTAAATTAAAGGGAATGAGTTCATACAACTCAAAACAATGAAACAGTTCAGTTTACTTGAAATATGTCAGTGCTGTGAACTCAAAATAAAAAAAAGTTCTAAATACTCATAACAGTTCATTTAACTGAACTAATTTGTTTAATTTAAGTTTGTCCTATTCAAACCAATTAAGTATTTTAAGCATTAGGATTTACAGTGTAGAAATTAAGTATAACACATTTATTGTTATTGTTAAACTATGATGTCATATTTACTTTGTTGTTGTTCTGTGCCCTATACCTCAGAGAGTGAATGGAGGTTACGGTTTGAACATCATGTTTGGGATGCGCTCTGGGAAGATCACTGTAGTAATGGGCTTATGATGCACCTGGACTTCCAGTCTTGCATCACATACATGAGTAATTGCGATATATATATTTGTTATTGAAATTTGGTTTTTCTGAGCCACGTGTCACCAAACTTCAAAAAACAAAAAAAACACAAAAGCTGTTTTCAAATGTCTGTGAACACTTCCCAAATCAGCCATTGGTCAGACAAAACAAATAGACTCACCCCCAAATGCCGGGCTGTATGCTTTTTTTGCACATAGCACTGGTGCTACATAAATCGAAAGTTTTGTAGGACAGGTCAGCACCATTGTAGCACAAGTATACAATGTTACATCTAATAAAACAACCACAAGTAGCTCAGTTCGTCGCTTAAACAGGCAAGTGACTGGCAAAAGAACTGATCATTTCTCATACAGGGCACGCAAAATCCAACCCTTAACAAGAAAACTTTTTAGACAAACATTTTCTTTCTTTGCCCAAAATGGCAGGAACGTAACACTTGTTGCTTAACATTGTCAATTTTGTTCATATAGCCCAATATCTCTGACTACAATCCAAACAACATCCATTTACAATTCAACCTCACAACACCATTAAACGTAAATACAATTAAATTTAAAGAAGAGTGGACGATTTCTGCCACCTGTTGGTAAACAAGAACTTTTAAAAATGAAAATTGCATGACATTAACATTATAACCAGTAGATGGCTGCTTAGGACCACTCATTAGCTCATTTGCCATAGTTATTTTCACAGATTTTTAAATGACTATTATAGCAAACTTTAGTACTTTTATTGTTGTAAAGTACGTTGGCAAGTACAGGAGTCTCAAGCCGTTTAGATGAAGGGAACTTTTTTTCCCCTTAACGGCCTATAAGGGTTAATTATTTAACTACTGTGATTACTTGAAAATACAAAATAAATAAACAATTTAATTATTAATACAAATTATGTAATAAGTTATTTGAATAATTTCAAATAAATTGCAGGGGTGCGTTAGAACATGGTTCAAATGAGAGTTGCTACCATTTTACTATAGCAAACTACAAATTGCTTACTTATGTCTCTGCAATGCATGTTCGAGGGGTAGTACAAATGAAATTTTACTCACTTATGTCCAAAATATTGTTTTCTAACACAAAAGGCAGAATGACAGTCTCAATACCCTCTCACTTTCATTGTTGGGGGGGGGGGGGGGGGGGGGGTGCATTGAAAGCGAATGGTGACTGAGGCTGTCATTCTGCATAACATCTCCTTTTGTAAAAAAGACATAGGCCTATGGGTTTTGAACATGAGGGGGAGTAGAGGACACAATTGTCTTTTTTTTCTCTTTAAGATAGAATAGAAGGCAACATTGAAAAAAAATTACACCAATCACATTTAAAGATGGGACAGAATATAGATGAGAATAATGGCTCTTTAATGGCTCATTTGAAAAAAAAAAAAAAAAAAACCCTGAAGATGTTGATAATAGGGTTGTCCTAATTAAGCTTGATTTTTTTTTCTCCTTCCAGCAATCTCTCCTTGAATCCAATTTTCTTTCTGCCGCCTTTTTTCAGTGCTCACATCAAATGAACATGCAACCCGTTTCCTCAGGCTCTGCACAATACATGGCAAAACTCGAAATCTCACATTTCTTAAATGAAACCAAATTATTTAATTCCACCTTCATCGCCACTCTTGCAATCAGCCTCACATGTCTATAGCCATGGAAAAGAATTTAGAGCGATGGCTGACCGGCTGAGTTTTTTTTCTTTAATATGATCATTTTCTGAGTCAGCCTCATGTGAATGGGGCCATTCTCCTCAGGACTTTTTAGTGTGTGGTGTTTATCATGACCTCTCCTTTATCCCCATAGGTCATCAAGCTAGCTTTTGAAGAGTTTGACCTAGAGCGAGCGTACGATACGTTAACAGTGGGTGACGGAGGGAAGATAGGTGATGCTCGAAGAGTGCTTTATGTGTGAGTAGAGCACAAAAGGTCTTTTATGTTAAACTTTGAACATGCATGTGCTTCTATTCACAAATGCCCCCATACCTACTCCTATATGCTCATGGAATTACAATGTATGATTTTCTTTCAAGAGCAAACGCAAACATGAAATAGGCACTGGGTTTATGTAAGCTTTCATGGCTGCATATACATAAATGAAAGAATAAAATTCAATTTTGTGCCTCTATTCCAGTCTCACGGGATCCAGCGTGCCCGATTTGATTGTGAGTATGAGCAACCAGATGTGGCTCCATTTGCAGTCCGATGACACGATCGGATCGCAAGGTTTTAAGGCCGTATATGAAGGTATGTCATTGTAATGTTTGGTAACCGTATGAAACTATGCAAACCTGCTGGTTTTCTCTTTCATATGGTCATTTCCACCCACTATAAGAGTGATGAAACAGGACTGTAAACGGTCACCCTTTTTTTATTTTCCAGGAAGTATGTGTGTTATTTATTCCTTTTTATAGTGAAAAAGTTTGACTTGGTGACTTTTGGTTGTTAAAGCATGCCAGTTTCTAAAAGGTATGCAAATCGAAGGCAAATGGAGCAGCGTATGTGCTGTGCCAAAATGTTTGAAAAGCTTGTGTGAAATTTTGTACCTGCCGTTTACCCTGCAGGAGAATAGCATCAAAGCAAGTCAGATATAAGAATATATAGAGGCATGTATTTACATATTTACAGATAAACTGATACAATTTGCTACAACAACAGCTATTTCTTATGCTATCAATTTACACAAGTAAACATGTTGCTCAAGATCTGAAATCTTGATGGTTTGGTGAAAATGATTCTATTTTACAAACCTGTTGATTTAATATATATTCCAGAATTATATTATCAGCTAATGAAAATGTATTTATGTATTATTTACATTTATTTATCTGTCTTGCATGTACTTCTAGTTTAATACATTTTTTAAATATCAGTATAATGTATAAACAGTATAATCTTATATTCTCTTATTATATTATATTCTATTATTTACTTACTATCTAAAATTAATTTATCTATAGAAAGTGGTGACAATGGTAATCATTACATAGGAGAAAAAAGGCACAACATTTTTTTTATTTAACTAATACAATGATGGCAGTTTGATGGTAGTGAGGAGTGGTGGTGGTGATGGTAATGAAGATGGTAATAAATAGTTAATGGTTCACACTCACACCCACCCACACACCTATACATTTACACATTTCTATTTCACTTCTGGAATTATGGAATTACTAGATTGTTTGTTACTGCACTATTTTGGTCTGTATATCTCTCTGTTAAAAAAATAAAAAATAATTCAGTATAATTATTAGAATTTTAAAAATAAATAAATAAATGTAAAAAAAAGGGGGAAAAAGAAGTGAATTTAAGAACTTTTAAAGGCCCCCTGAAATCAAAATATATATTGTTTAGCTTTTAGTATGAATATGTTAGCCTTAAGGTTATGAATAAGCTGGTGCGTTCCAAAACAATGACAAAATTAGCATTTAGGAAATAAAAGCATTTAAAAATTACAGTCAAATGGATCACAGATTTTTATGACATCACTGCAGACTTCAGCTTCTCATGACGCTGAAGCTGCGGCTAAAAACGGTCAGTTGTTTACACATTTACTATTTTCTACAAGGTGAATGGCACATAGTACACTACATAGGGGATAGGGAACGATTCAGACAGTGTAAATATGCTTTCAGGGGAGGTGAATGAAATCTGGTTTCATGTTAGTTTAACGTGCACCGCCGCAACGCACACACACACAGTCTGCTCCGGTCCAGAGACACGGGAGCACAGAGCGGATCATTTGCGCAAACCACAAAACGTACCAGACCCATTTGAATTCTGCACAGAATGCTGGATTTCAAAGCGATATGGAGGAGATTATGATGAGAAACGGTTAGAGATTAGGAGGAAACTGCGGCTTTTCCGTGCTGAACGGCTCTAGTCAAACTGTGATATAAACAAAACGCTATTGGCTGTTTTTAAAAAGGGGTGGAGCTACTTGATATGTCCCGCCCTGCTTTCCTGTTTCAGGGGAAATTACATCAACACATTGAATAATGCTGTGTGTTTCAAGGCACTTTAGTGGTGTTTAATGCATTCAAAGCTCCTTTGGTTTGTGTTAAACCTGATGATTATGTTTTGACTCTAGCATGATTGATTCTTGTGTTTGAAAAATCGGACTTTTTGAACAAAGGAATTCACATGGTCACCAATTAGACCTAGAAATAGAGCACTGTATTTTTTATTCATTATATGTCATCAATTTTTCTGTTTCACATTTATCTAAAGTTTAGTTTATTTTCTGATGTAAATGTTATATTTAATAGTTTTAGTATGTAGTGGATTTCCTTAAATATAATGACAACTTTAATTGCATTTAACATGATTAAGTAGTCTTTTTGTTTTGTGTTTATCTATCCATTTAGTGTCTTCCTTTTTTTTACCCCTTAACTTGTTTTTCCAAAGCGTGTTGTTTAATACCTTGAAATAGAGTTTTTCCCTAGCCGCTCTTCACTCTGAACTGTAACCTCACAATTGAGCAATTCTCACTGTCTGGATAGCCCAGCACAATGACACAAACCCAATTAACTTTGTGTAAACCCAATTTCACACTTGTGCTTCTAGTCACGTTGTCATGTTTGACAACATTTCCACCGGGACCCACTGGTGGGACACTTTGTTTGAGGCCGTGTAGATGTCAAACTCAAATTTATCATTTCATACGTTCATTTAAAAGTTTTTAGATTGGCAAAGGATTGTTTTCCCTTCAACAGAAATTATAAACTGTACAGAAACTGTGGACACCAACAATGAGCTTCATCAAACAGACCAAAGGCTAATTTCATAATGGATGATTAAACCCAAACCTCTAAAGAGTTAAATGAATAGTTCACCCAAAATGAAATCCAGTTATTATTTACATGTTTCATTACAAACTGATAAACTGGAATTGAGTCATTGCCCATTTGACAAATGTAAATATTCCCCTCCAATGCAACTCTTTTTTTGGTGTAAATAATTTCTAATTGGCAGTATTTAAGTATTTTAATTCTGTCTATTCCCCTCACAAAACTATCCCCACTATTGCATGGCTTCAGAAAACTGTCACATTTGGTCTGTGTTTGAGTTTAGTTTGAGTTGGGTTTTCTGTTTCTTCTTCCCGTTTTCGCATTAGTTTCTGTGGTGTTTCATTGTTTGAATAATTTACAACACCTGTGTCTTGTTTGCTTTATTGGTCTGCCTTTGTTTATATAGCCCATGTGTTTATGTTCTTTGTTTGGTCTCTGTTTGCCGTGTTTTTGTAGTCTGAGAAGCGTTATTCTGAGTTTGTTTTTAGTAAAGATCAACTGTTTGTGAGCCTTTATTTTCATTCGTGCCTCAACCACTGCTGTCAAAAATGTTTTTTTTTGTTTTTATTTTATTTTTTACAGCCATTTTACAGTTTGATTTGTTTCCATAGACAATGCTCATTGAGGTACACAGGCTCTAACACTATTTTCAGGTGAAGAATCCCTTATATAAAATAAATGGGGTGATTGCATTATTGTGACAATATCCATGATAGAAATAACCATCAAAATCCCTACATTCAATAGATTTTAAATAAGAAAATGATTGAGCATTACCAAAAAACCTAAACAAAAGCGAACTTTAAAAAAACTATGTTACACTTAATTGCACAGAAAATGTCAGAGAATTGCTTATCCATTAATGGCTAATACATTTCATTTATTAGTCGTTGTTGCCGGTGTCTAAGCAACACAATGACTTGTCCTGGCATATTTGACATTTTTGTCAATAGGACACAATGTAGATTTGTTTGGTCCACAGCTTAAGGCAGGTACACACATTAGCTTAATGGTGTGTTAAAAAAACCCATACAAAATATATGTGAATGTTTACCGGAGCATTTCTATAGCTATTAAATTCCCAGTTGCCTTTCTCTGCATTATTTAACATTGTTGCTTGTGAGAGCTGTTCGCTTTTTGGTCATGATGAGCTGGCAGTCCTAACACTAGCCTACCATTCTTGTGAGTTCTTGAACTAATCGCCTGTGGCAGCACCGAAGGTATTTAGCATGCTCTTAACACCTTGTAGAGGTTGTGGATTTTGCCGCAAGTGGGAAAACTCATCCGCTGTAGATTATCGTCTGGCTGGGTCAATAGAGCACTTGCTGCTAAGCTGACACCATAGTTGTTAACATTAAAATGAACTCTTCCCTGAACATCATTCGTTTGTCACTGTCGTTTTATACTTGATCCATACACTTCCTGGAGATACACAGCCTTATCTCAATTGTTCTCACAACAACAAAAAATAAAATGTGTTGAATGTCTTGTCTGATAGCACGGGAAAAAAACAGCACAGTAAAAAACGGTTAAATACAAATAAAGAAATGCAACTACCAATAATCACATTAGGATTACATAAATATTGATCAACTTTTGAATGGAAGGAGAAGTTTTTGCTATCCATAGTTTTCACGTGTCGTCACACGCTTATAGGAACGCCCACCTGGAGGGCAAAACAAGGCTCTCCTCCATTTAACCGCAAGTCCTTTTTACCAGGTTTGTAGTCAGTATTAATGCGGTAAGACAGTGATATTAAAATACCAAATTCAATATACACCTTATTGATGTTGCATACTTTGTACAGGAAAGCAGACGAACACAGAATATTAGTGCAACACGAGGTTTCTCGTTAGGTGTTTTCCCCATCAAAACCCATTATAAAGAAAACACGTTGCGTTCATATTCTTGCCTCATCTACTCGCCTGTATATAGTATGCATCATCAAAATGGTGTAAACTGAATTTGATCTTTTAATATCACTGTTTTAGTACATTACGGCACTTTTAGGGTGGGTTGCACTAAGGATTCTTTAGCCTGTCGTCAGTTCACCCTCCACCTGCTGCTTTATCAGCTCTATTACGTTTTACTGCGTAATTAATCTGTGTTTAAAATGAAGTGGTGAATATAACTCGATTTAAAATAAAACCCATATCAACAAATCCTTTAAACTTTGCTTAATTTAATCCTTATTGGTGCAGCTCACCCTATAGTGTTTTTCACGTTAAGCGTTTTAAAAACGTCCCGCTGTTTTCAGTGATTGAAATACTGCAGCAGGTGCTGTATATGGATCATAAGTGCCCAAAACGTGCATCTTGTTCGTATATTTTTGTTTTACTTACATATTGTTGTGTGTATGTTAATATTAATTCATTAATACATTTCAGTAAGGACCTTCTGTTTAGTTCTGTACAATAAGTAAGTGGTACTGTATGGAGTCGGCACTTGATGTTTGAGGTATAATCCAAGTTCTAGAGCTAAAGCACTACATTCGACTACTTACTATTCCAAAAGAGGTCATATGGCATATCAGAACAACATCCAAAGTAATTGCCAGACTGAAAACAACATTCAAATTAAATAAATCATGTACCCTTTTTTTCTCTACAGAAATTGAGAAAGGTGGCTGTGGAGACCCAGGCGTCCCTGCATATGGAAAGCGAACTGGAGACCGTTTTTTACACGGTGATGTGCTGACCTTTGAGTGTCAGGCTGCTTTTGAATTGGTTGGCGAGAGGACAATATCATGCCAGCAAAATAACCAGTGGTCTGGAAACAAACCCAGCTGCGTCTGTAAGAGTCATTTTCTGAAATGCATGGTTATAATTAACATGTTGCCATTTAGAATGATTAATGTATTGCAGCTGTAAAAACATGACATCTAGATTAGGGGCAGATATGAAGCCGAATGGCATCCGTCCATGTTGGCAATTCCAAGGTTTGCAGTATGAGAGGTCAATTATCATATTTCTGTTTCTCTAACATTACAGTTTCTCTTCCTCACTCAAGAGGGAACACTAAGAATTGTGTGGTTGTTCATTAAATATATATTTTTGTAGATTGTGATATATATACCTGATCTATAAAGCATATTATATAATAAATATCAATCTATGATATTAAAACATTTAGATTTAAATAAGGTGCTTACAGTCAAACCAAAAATGATTCACCAAAATCTATACACCAGATATATTTTTTTACTAGTGGGTGCAGGACACTATAGTTAACCCTCTGGTGCTCTTCGGTTTTGAAATGTTAAAAATCACAGCTTCATCGGAATTATATGAAACTTGGTGACTTTTCTTGCATTGGGTATGTAAACACACAAAAAAATTGGGGTCATGATTCGAGCATGCTAAATGGTCGTAAAAAAAAAAGTAGCGTTCATTGTCTTCGGTCATAAATGACCGACCATAGGAAATGAATGGGAAATCGGCAAAAACACAAAAATTCACAGAATATTTGTGTGTACAATCTACAAATCGGCGACAATGCTGAAAAAAAGTACACATCAGTAAAGGGGTGACACTCTAAAACATCAAGAGTGTGATATTGACACATCCACTCACGCACACATGCACACTTATACACACACACACACACACACACCTATGAAAAACTGAGCCTATGAACCACATTTAGTTTTTTTTTTTTTAAATCAGAGCGTCCTCGGAAAAATATGAAACACACAAAAAAATTGAGGGCATGATTCGAGCAGGCTAAAAAAATACTCCCACTTGTGCTCTTCGGTCAAAAATGACACCATAGGAAATTAATGGGAAATCTGCAAAAACAAATTCACAGAAAGAAATCTAGATTTCTAACAAAAAATATATAAAACTTTATAATAAATAGTTTTTGAGATTTTGTTTAAATATATATTCAAATCCATCAAAAACAAAAATCATTAAATGTGTTCAAAACAGAACTTGGGAATTCTCCATAGAGACCTCTAGTGATTACACCCATGGTTGCATGATTTCTTACATAATTCCAAAAGAGAGCGCTAATCTGCCTTCACAGTTTTTTTTTTGGAAGGCCTAGTCTCTATTTTAGCTTGAACTACTGCAATAATAATAAAATAAAAAATAAAAATAACAACAAAAAAAATTTGTATAATTTTCAATGGCAAAAATAGACCATAATTATTGTATAAATATTAAAGAATACCCTCAAATCATCTCAAAATACAAAATTAAAAAGAAAAAATATTATTGAAGAAAAATTAATTGCATTGGTTTTAC
Organism: Gobio gobio; assembly: GCF_949357685.1. Classification (NCBI taxonomy): domain Eukaryota; kingdom Metazoa; phylum Chordata; class Actinopteri; order Cypriniformes; family Gobionidae; genus Gobio; species Gobio gobio. Next base: position 13,022,539 of record NC_137111.1, on the reverse strand, counting down.
TGGGGTGGAGGAAGTTTAATTTTTAGGTGTCCGGTCACTTATGACCGGGAAGACAACCAATGCAACCCCTAAACGAAGAGCACCAGAGGGTTAATTTATGCAAGTGAGGATAGCAAAATAAAGTAAACCGTTACATATTATACCCAAAAATTCTTCATACAGTGGAGTACCAGTAAATCTGATAAAAAGTTGGGACCAAAATTATTCAGACACTTTGACCTGACAATGTTTTACTTAAGTGTTTTTTTTTTTCTTTAATTGGTAAAGCAACCTTTTACATCACAGACTGAACAAAATTAAGCATTGCTTGGTAATTGGTTGACCTAAATTGGTATTATCTAATTGTGTACTTACATTTAACAGCTGACAGCTGATTGGTTGATTGTTATCAATTACATACCTTTCTTTCCAAGTTAGCTGACATTATCAAGATGAATTTGTTCTGACACAGTTTAACTCTGAGTTCTTGTCATATTTTATTACCATTTTCTAAACTATGGCGAATAAACTGTGACAATGTGAGAGAGTGTTGAAGGTGTCTGAATACATTTTGGTTTGACTGTATGTCACTGAAAAGAAAGAAAATTTCACTGACTTTAGACTTGATTTAAATACACATGGTGTCGCACGGTACCAGTTTTTGCACTCACAAATGAACTGTAGTGAATTTGGCCTACAATCTAAGATAACCTTCTCATGCAGTGGTATTTTTCTTTAGTACTGCAATAAGAGGAAGCAGTACCTTGCTAATGTTTTGTTGTTCAAATGAAAACCTGACAAAGCTCATACTTTGAACAAATTCCTTGACATGCCATTATTTCTGCACCATGCGAACAACTCATTATCATGGTCTATGTGAACTACCTTTCCTCTCATCTTTTTTTAGAGACAAAATAGCATTCCTGGTAACATATCCATTGTGAACTAAAATAAATATTGTGACCTTTGTAATGGAATTATATATATTTGTCTTCATTTCCAGTCTCCTGCTTCTTCAATTTCACCACTCCGTCAGGCATCATCCTCTCGCCAAACTACCCAGAGGAATACGGAAACAACATGAACTGCGTGTGGCTCATTATAGCCGAGCCGGGCAGTCGGATCCATCTCATTTTCAGCGATTTTGAGATGGAGCCCCAGTTTGACTATCTCATTGTGAAAGACGATGGGATGCCGGAGCCCACCACATTTGGAACGTTCTCTGGGAAGGATGTACCCTCGCAGATCGCTAGTAATGGGCATATAATGCGCTTGGAGTTCCAGTCAGACCACTCGAATACGGGAAAGGGGTTTAATATCACCTACACAAGTAAATACAATATTTATTTTATGATGTGCTTTTATTTTTTTAAAGGCAAAGTGTGTAATTTCTGTACTACTAAGAGTACTAATAATGTAGTTGTGTTGGGCTGGTTGGGATACTCTGACAGAGTAATGTTTGATAACGTTCAGAGCCACATTGTTTCCACTATTCAGGGAAGTCATACTACAAATTGCTTATAAGGCAATATATCCGCATATTAAACTGGGATATAACAAAGTCCCTTACAAGGCAAGTCAGTTCACTTGGCAGCCTTCTTGGGAATGCACTCGGACAACTATTTTCAGTCATGCAAGTATAGCTCCTATCTAATTGAATAGGGAAATACAACAATGTCACAAACTCACATTTCAAGAATTTTATTTTATTGTTTTAAACGGCAATCAAGTCAGACATTAATAGTATCATAAACATGGTTTCTTACACTCTATTTCTTACAATAATTTATATATATATATATATATATATATATATATATATATACAGACATTTTAATAATTTTCAGGGCTATAGTTGATTTATCTTATTTTTCCCTGAAACGTGCAAAATTATTGCAACATTTTTTTCAGCTTTTATAGGATTTAAATAAGTATAGTATTTTTGAAGTTGAATAGATTCACACCTTTCATATTTCATATCTCTATTGTGAAAAATGCCATACGTTCATACTTTCAGCACATAAAGGGCATTTTGACCTTCAGTACAACTTTCATAGGATTCCATTTGTTATAGAAAAAAGATTTGGATTTATTTTTCCCCCATGTGAAGCCAGATGTAGTCATGCATAGCAAGAGTTCTTAGTTTAATTAGTTATAAGGTTTTATTAAAATTACATTGATGCACAAATATGTAATTTTATTTTATTAACAAATATTTCCACTGAGATTAGCTTATATTTAAACTAATACAAAAATGTGTTTTAATATTTAGGTCTTGATGCATAACAAACCTTGATAATCCTAGTCTACAATGACACAGCAATAAAACCCAATGAGCTGCCAACACATGCAGCATTTTATGGCATAGACACATTGTTAACGGATGTACCAAAAAGTAGGTAGCACGGATAAGATACATATTTAAAAATTCTAAGGCTGCATCTTATGTATCTCATTGCACACAAGGAAATGGAGAGGCTTCCTCCAGTTTGTCATTGAAAATCAAGCTAGCTAGCCTGTTAACTTTTTTTAAGCTAACTTGTGAAGTTGCTTAATGTAACCACAGCAGCAGTACGTTTATTAAGTTGTTATGGCAAACATTGGAAGCAGATTTGCTGAATACGTTCTGGAATAAAAAAATACATTTAAAGGGATAGTTCACCCAAAAATGAAAATTACCCCATGATTTACTCACCCTCAAGCCATGTGTATACGAGATTCTTATTTCAGACGAATACAATCTGAGTTAAATTTAAAAATATCCTGGCTCTTCCAAGCATTATAATGGCAGTAAATGGCAGCCCAAAATTTTAAGCCCCAAAAAAGTGCATCCATCCATTATAGAAATAATCCATACGCTCCAGGGGGTTAATAAAGTCCTTCTGAAGCCAAGCGATTGATTTTTGTAAGAAACCCACTTTCTTCATAAGTTGAATATGGAAGGCGTAAGTTAGTTTACTTTATGAAGTTTTAAATATGGATATGTTTCTTACACAAACCCATTGCTTCGCTTCAGAAGGCCTTTATTAACCCCCTGGAGCCGTGTGGATTACTTTTATAATGGATGGATGCACTTTGTTTGGGCTTCAAATTTTGGGCTCTACGATTCACTGCCATTATAGTCAGTGAGCATAATAGCTGAAAATTGACATATATAGATTTTTAGAGAACTGATGAAACCGAGGACCATGATCTTTGTTGGCACGTCTATGTGAGAACAAAATTTGGGGGTAGATGGAACCAGTAGTTGCAGGCGATGTCAGTGTCAGTGGATTGTGTTGTTTGATATCTCAGTGCTGCTTCGGTAATGGTGTGTCATTGTCTCAGAAAGAAGTAGACATGTTTCCGCTGGAGTGGCGCTGGAGCAACTGTCAGGCACAACCGTAAGAACAATGAGACTGTCATTGGGGAATGGGGTAGAGCTGCGTACATGCCCTAAGCCCTGGCCGCAGGTCTCCATGCATTAGCCATCACACTTCCACAGGGGCTTTGCAGACAGATGTATTCACCAAATGAAAACACTAAAATAGCGTTGGCAGGATCTTCTGCTTCTGCGAGTGCACATATTGAATAATTGAAGCTTCCACACTGACATCTGTGATGCATGTGCAACACATATGTGAGCTGTCTGCAGAGTTGTGTTAAGGGAAAACAGAGATTTGACAAAATCTGAGTGTCTCAAACGACAATAGAGGGTTTAAAAATGAGGGCAGTAATGCGGCTGAACGCTCTCTGCCAACATCCACGCAACGCCTCAACGTCTGTGGCTTTCCTTGTGACTCGTATTTATTTTTCATGAGAAATTGTATCTGTTAATGTAGAGTAAAGTAAGAAATAATTAAATTAAATTATGAGAATGAATGCACAGGATGCCCCTAGGATGCTAATGCTGCCTCGAATGCTGCCACACAAAGTGGAGTGGGCATTAAATATTTGCATTTATTTTAAATAATTCAGCTATCTGGAGTCAATTATTCCACTTCTACCATGGTGGCCACAATAACATTTGGTTTATCTCAATACAATTTTCAGGTTTTGGTCCCTTAAATGCTCATGTAGAATGTCATAGTCATTACTAATTTAATAGTCACTCAAGCCACCATTACTAGTTTGACTAGTTCTACAAACAACAACCTGGAACTACTTCATAGCTGTGCAGATAGAGGAAATGAATTATTGAACACCTTTGAATGTTTGTTAACCAATCAGAATAAAGCATTCAATGATAAAGTGAATTAATGTCTTGTTACATGTTATATATGCGTTGCATTATCACATACACTATATTGCCAAAAGTTTTGAGACACCTGCCTTTACATGCACATGAGCTTTAATGACATCCCATTATTAATCTGTAGGGTTTAATAAGGAGTTTACATACCCTTTGTAGCTATAACAGCGTCAACTCTTCTGGGAAATGCTTTCCACAAGGTTTAGGAGTGTGTTTATGGGACTTTTTTACCATTCTTCTAGAAGTGCATTTGTGAGGTTTGGATGTGAAGGCCTGGCTCACAGTCTCTGCTCTAATTCATCCCAAAGACATTCTATCCGTTTGAGGTCAGGACTTTGTGCAGGCCAGTCAAGTTCCTCCACACCAAACTCGTTCATCCATGCCTTTATGGACCTTGCTTTGTGCACTGGTGCGCAGTCATGTTGGAACACGAAGGGGCCATTCCCAAACTGTTCCCACAAAGTTGGGAAAATGAAATTGTCCAAAATGTCTTGGTATGCTGAAGCATTAAGAGTTCCTTTCACTGAAACTAAGGGGCCAAGCCCAACTCCTGAAAAACAACCCCACACCATAATCCCCCCTCCATCAAACTTTGCACTTGGCACAATGCAGTCAGGCAAGTATCGTTCTCCTGGCAACAGCCAAACCCAGACTCTTCCATCAGATTGCCAGACAAAGAAGTGTGATTCGTCACTCCAGAGAACACTCTGACGCTTTGCATTGCACTTGGTGATGTAAGGCTTGGATGCAGCTGCTTTGCCATGGAAACCCATTTCATGAAGCTCTCTATGCACTGTTCTTGAGCTAATCTGAAGGCAACACGAAGTTTGGAGGTCTGTAGCTATTGACTTTGCAGAAAGTTGGTGACTTCTGTGCACTGTGCTCTGTGATTTTACGTGGCCTACCACTTTGTGGTTGAGTTGCTGTTGTTCCCAATTGCTTCCATTTTGTCATAATACCACTAACAGTTGACCGTGGAATATGTAGTATTGAGGAAATTTCACGAATGGACTTATTGCAACCTATCACGGTACCACACTTTAATTCACTAAGCTCTTGAGAGTGACCCATTCTTTCACAAATGTTTGTAGAAGTGTCTGCATGCCTAGGTGCTTGATTTTATACACATGTGGCCATGGAAGGGATTGGAACACCTGAATTTAATGATTCAGAGGGGTGCAATACTTTTGGCAATATAGTGTACATTACTGTAGCTTTCCACTCACACATGTTGTGTCATGTCTGCATGCATGGTTTATTTGACTGCATGGTGTACAGAACATTTTAACTTATGCAATTGTACTGTAATTGCAAATGTAAATATCATTTAAAATGACATATTGGTTTTGTCTCTACCTGAGAGCAACACATGATAACAAAGTTAATCCAAGCTTTATGTAAACCTTTGATGGTAACATACCTATCACAGGTTGCAATAAGTCCATTCGTGAAATTTCCTCAATACTACACATTCCACGGTCAACAGTTAGTGGTATTATAACCACTACCGTTTTGGTAGTGGGTTCATTAATGTAAATTAATATTATTACCTTTATTCTTTGTGTTATGTAGTATCCAACTCAGGATCATTAGAAGTCATACTAATTTGCGAACATGTACAAATCCCTGTATCTCAAACAGTAGAACATGATACATGCAACACCAACGTCATGAGTTTGATTCCTAGGGCATGCATGAACTGATAAAATGTAAACCTTGAATGCAATGTACTGTAAATCACTTTGGATTAAAGCATGTGTTAACCCAAATTTAGAGCTAACCATCAATCCCAACCTTTTATCCAAACCATCTAAATCTAAGCATGATGATAACACAAAGTCAGACATTATCATACAATTCTATTGTGTACAAATTATTATGAGTTGTGTTTGGCCATGTATGTTAGCTTTGTTTACACATGCACATTGCAGTCTGTTTCCGTGCTGAATTCACCCATACAGTGTATAGGATAATAATGCAAGCTTATTGTGTCTCTACATGATGGCATCTTTTAAACACATGCTAACATGCAAACATTAGCGAAGCTCTTATATACACTCTATGAATTAGGTTTAGTGGTATCATATATGTTTCCGCCCGTGTGCTGCAGATTCTCCAAAATTAGGTTAAATTGCAAGTGACGGTTTGGTGGTCCACAGGTAATTGTCACTGCTGCAACATTTTGCTTATGAGACTGGGCATCAGTTGTGTTAGTTGTTCCTTAAAAGATAATTATAGTTCACTTAATTGAAGGTTAGGTACTCTTAATGCATGTTAAGTGCTGATATGTTCTCAGGCAAGGACAGGCAGGACCTAGATTAATTATTATATGCTTCAGCACTGATTATACTTTCATCCTGTGTCTGTAGCGTTTGGTCAAAATGAATGTCACGACCCTGGTATTCCCATCAACGGACAGCGCTTTGGAGAGCACTTCTTACTGGGCAGCTCAGTGCTCTTCACATGCGATGAGGGCTTCATCAAGACCCACGGATCCGAATCCATCACCTGTGTCATCCAGGATGGAAACGTGGTGTGGAACGCAGCCGTCCCCCGTTGCGAAGGTGAGAGGGCTCTAAGACTTTGCTCTTCTTAGCTTTCTGAAGGTGCTGCTGGGATTTGTGAGATGGGCTGTAGTTGACATTCTATTTTTCTGCACTCTCACTGTCCCAGCTCCATGTGGCGGACATCTAACAGCTCCCATGGGAGTCTTACTGTCCCCTGGCTGGCCCGGATACTACAAAGACTCCCTTAACTGTGAATGGGTGATTGAAGCCAGAAAGGATCATGCCATCAAGATATCTTTTGACAGGTATTGATTTGTTTTTGGGAATTCAGAGCACGTGAAACCCCCAGACACCCACCCCCCTCCCATTTCTGGAAACCTTGGCTGCAGTCTCTTCAGTGCAGTTTTCTCGCTCCTACAATTTCGTTTGTTAACCTTCCAGTTTAATCTCCCTCATTAGAGTAATTCTGCTAAAGACCTAGGTCATAAGCGGACATTCTGCTCATGTTTTTTTTTTTTTTCCTTCAATTTTCTGTGCAGGTTTCAGACGGAGGTTAATTATGACACTCTAGAAATTCGGGACGGGCCCTCCAATTCGTCGCCTCTGATTGGCGAGTACCACGGCACTCAAGCCCCTCACTTCCTCATCAGCACCAGCAATTACATGTACCTGCTCTTTACCACGGACAACAGCCGCTCCAGCGAAGGCTTCCAGATCCGCTTTGAGAGTGAGTCAGCACCTGCAGTGATTTATATGGATATTGGGTTTTCATGCTCCACAGTGGGCGGTTCTGCAATATTGTGCAAATTTTGCCTGGACACGCTTTCTGGTGCATGTAATGTAATTGGAAGAGTTTCTCAAGGGTTACAATTAGATTATAGGTCTTTAGTTGCCTAAAAAATATTTTGAGAAAAATATTGTGTGTGTGATAGCATCACATGACAAATATCAACATCCAGAGGCAGTACACAACTTTAAGAGAGGTGAGGAACCCCTGTGAATAATTTGTTTTCTTTTTGAATATGGTTGGTGGTGGTGTGTTCATAAACTGTGCTTCAGAGTGCGATTAAAGTTTAATGTCCCGCTGACTCAAGGACTGTTTGTTGTTAGCGCAGGCTCAACAGATAACCCAACCATTATTGTTAAAAGCATGTTTTAATGCTCTTGTAGTTATTTTCAACTGGTTAACAGGGATTAGGTCAGAACAAGCTGAAATCCGATTTGACATCTTGACATCTGACACCTGCAGGGATATATATAAAGTGGGTAAATTGTAAACCTCAGTGGGCATCATGGCGTTATCAGAAAACAGATAAACAGGGACGTGCACAGGCGGGTTGCTCAGGTTGCCCAGGCAACTGCCCATATGCCCTTCTCGACTCACGTTGCCCTTCCGAGGTGGACAAAAATAAATACAAAAATCGTACAATGGATGCAGAATTTCACGTAGGCATAAAAAAATACAAAAAATACAAAACAAAAAAATCACAAACTTTCATTCACTTCCATATTCGGGCACCCGTCCGAAAGTGAAAGTCAGTAGGGGGGAAGGGCACACTCTGTTTACGTGGCTGCAGCGCTGCACGCGACCGGCACCTGAGCACTAGGAGCATAGTTGCCAGGGTCGCGGTTTTCCCGCACAATTGGGCTATTTTTAAAAAAGGAGTCGCGGGAAAGGTTACGGAGCTGCGGGTTGCGTTTTTTTGGGCTACTTTTATAATCTACCGCGGCCGCAACAAAAATTGCAGGCAAAGAAATATGAAAATGGAACCGTTTATTAGTTTGTATTGATCCCCCGGGAATGAAAACTTGGCAACAACCGCTGCTGCTCGTGTGCATTTGACGTAACATCATCACACGAGTTATGGTTGTAGTAGAAGCATCGGTTCGGTTGTCTGTGGAAGAACAAGCAGCAACTATAAATTGTCAGGTAAATGGAGAAAAACCATCACTGCAAATGCTTTCTCTCTTTACTGCTGAAATCTATTCAGAAAGGTGGGGAAGAGAGCACAAATGTCTAAAAGAAAACAGCCCTAAGATTGTATATAGTTCTGTTATATATATACACACACACAAATACACTATACCAGTCAAAAGTTTGGAAACTGTACTATTTTAATTGTTTTTAAAGAAGTCTCTTCTGCTCACCAAGGCTGCATTTATGTTATTAAAAATACAAAATAAGCTGTAATATTGTGAAATATTACTTAAATGTTAAGTAACTGTTTTCTATTTGAGTATATTTTAAAATGTAATTTATTCCTGTGATCAATTTAAATTGAATAAAGATAAATTTATGATTAATTCAAAGAAATTAATACATTTATTCAGCAAGAATGCATTAAATTGACCAAGTATAGACATTTATAATGTTGCAAAAGCTTTATATTTCAGATAAATGCTGTTCTTTTTAACTTTCTTTTTATTAAATAATCCTGAAAAAAGGTGCACCACTGTTTTCAACATTGATAATAATCAGAACTGTTTCTTGAGATATATTATATAATTGCATATATTGCATATTAGAATGATTTCTGAAGGATCATGTCAATCACGAAAAAAAAGTTAGCCTATTTTAAATTGTAAAAATATTTCACAATAGTACTGTTTTTGCTGTATTTTGGTTCAAATAAACGTAGCCTTGGTGAGCAGAAGAGACTTCTTTCAAAAACAATCAGAATAGTACAGTTAAAAATGTTCAGTTATATATATATATATATATATATATATATATATATATATATATATATATATATATATATATATATATATATACATATACAATATATATATACACGCGGTTGTCGGGTGAGACAACTTAACGTTGTCAGAAAGGTATAACAAACGGACGATCATCATCATCATGTTTAATGAAATGAATTAAAATCGTTATAAATCCAGGATGAGTTTGCCACGTTTAGCCTAAATTATCAGACAGATAGCTTGCAGACAAGCAGCCTAGGCTACCTTTTTTTTGGTAGGCATTAGGCAAACTAAGCTACATGTCTGCTGATAGTTAGTTTCTCACATTTCGTTTTAGCAAGAAGAATGAATGATGGAAGTAATGCATCACATTAATTATTTTATTCAAAATGGTTAAATGCCTAAATCCTATCACTATTTTGGGTATTGTTTGAAGTGCCCTTTTTTTTTTAGGTCAGAGCAACTGCCCCTCAAAATTCCTGTGCACGTCCCTGCAGATAAACCTCCACTTACATAAAAGATTTTGAATACTTTGTCAAAATTATAGTTAAGTGTTATAATCTGACATAGCAAAGAACATTTAAATGTATCTTTAATCTTAAAACTGTTAAAAGACAAGCTCACAGATTTTCAACCAGCTTTGTATTGTTGCAATGTCTGCAGTATATGTAATTGAACAATGTGTATGTAATGATAATGTTTCAGAAATGAGAAAGAGGAGGATCCAAAATAAGAGAAAATCCAGGCAATAGGTGGAACAGAGAAAATCCAAATCAGAGTAATCCAAACAAGGGCTGAACTGAACTGAAAATGACTCACAAAATACATCCACATTGGAGAACACCAGACAAAGAACATGACAAACACTGGGGTATTTATACATAAGTGGGTGACGAGGGACATGTGTAGGCTATGGTAACATACAATGGTAGCTATGGAAAGAAAATAGAGTGGTGCAGGTATGACATCACTTTAAAGGCCAAAACGCGGAAGCGAGTTTGCATTTTAACAATTCGGTTCCCTCGAACCAAGTCAATGGGGTTTTAGTTAAATGGCTGAAATAAAGTCTGTGGATAACACAAGTGCAAGACACTTTCACATTTTATTCTACGACATAAAATACATCAGTATTACCCCATTTGTGATTTTGTTTAAGCTGTTACGTGTCTTGAAAAAGGCGGTTGCTATCAAGTGGCTGAAATGGGACTACAGGGGCTGTCAGGGGTTTTTAACGTCATCACACTGAAAAGGTAAACTCAGTCCTCTTTTACAGCCTTATGATGCTCATAATTGTGCTCTGATAAACTAGTATAACGCAAACGATCTGGGAAAATGTTTTGAGATAAAAGTTGAAAGAGTTGTCAGAAGCTTAAGTGATGAATTTGTGGGACCGTGGTGTAGTCCGTTTATTTTAGCTTTTTTACTTCTGGCGACTGCATTTAGGCTTCAAATTGTATAAAAGTTGTGTTCATCTATGAAAATTATCTTGATGGACAAAACGTGCAAGTATCATAAACTTTTGTTGATCACAGAGCTTGTTTTTGCGATAATCCGAAAGCTAATGTGAACTGAACATCCTATTGGGTTTTAATCGAGGGAACCAGTGTGATGCTAACTGCCGGTTCTCCTACAAAGTGAAAAAAAAATAAAAACTGGAACTGAACACAGGAGTGAACACAGAGACAAGTGGGAACAGAGAATACACTTCAACATAAAAGTCCATACAAAACACTTCATGTTACCAGCACCATGATCTTCCAGTTTATTTGTCAGCTAAAGTCCTCACAATGCATCATCTGGTGGAATTGTTTTGTTTCTAGCTTCTTCCCTTCAACACCTTTTTATTGCAAATACAGCCTGTCTTATTAAAAGCCCATCCATTGGTAAAATATCCCTTTAATGACTGTTTTACAAATAGTCATATGATCATATGTGGTCAATGTCCGTTCACATTAGTAACATAGTAATTCATTTATGTGAATTTACATGGGAGTGGAAATAAAATCACATAATAAAATTTAATAAAATCACCTGGAAACGTCTCGGGTTATGACTATAACCCTTGTTCCCCGAGAAGGGAACGAGACACTGCGTCATCGAGTGACAACACTCTGGGAACGCCCTCAGCGTTACGCATCTGAAGCATGAATGAAATCAAGCCAATCTGATTGGTGGTGCGTCGTGACGTAGTAGATGACGGCATACCCGGAAGATACAAAAAGGAAGCTGATGCAAACACACACTAGCTCTTTTGCGATGAAGCAAGCGCTTTAGCCGTGATAGGTGTGGCGACGAGACGCAGTGTCTCGTTCCCTTCTCGGGGAACAAGGGTTATAGTCATAACCCGAGACGTTCCCCTTCGAGGGAACTCGCACTGCGTCGTCGAGTGACAACACTCTGGGAACGTTAATACCCACTAGGCCACACCAAGTCACCCCACATCCCAGTGTGAAGCTGGGTACCCAGGCACACTTAGGACGCAAGAACTCGAGCACCAGGCGTCACAGGGAGGTGCAGACTGTAGAATCTTATGAAGGTGTGCGGGGTGGCCCACCCGGCCGCCTCGCATACTTCTTGAAGCGAGACGCCAGAAAGGAGGGCCACTGAGGAAGCCATGCTCCTGGTGGAATGGGCCCTCACGGCCATGGGTGAAGGCAAATTGCGCACCCTATATGCCGTGGCTATAGCCTGGACGATCCAGTTACTGATCGTCTGAGTTGACGCAGGCAGCCCCTTCTTGGGTGAGCCAAAGCACACCAACAACTGGTCTGACCTTCTCCAATGGGAAGACTTCTCTAGATAAATACTCAGAGCTCTGATCGGGCAGAGCAGATGAAGTCTCCCCTCTTCCGCCGTCAGGTGGGGAGGGGGATGGAAAGCCTGAAGAACCAGGGACCGGGCTCCCTGAGATGGAACCTTGGGAATGTAACCCGGTCTAGGGTGAAGAATGGCCCTTTCTCTGCCGGGGGCAAACTCCAGGCAGGTTGGCGTGACCGCCAAGGCCTGGAGATCTCCCACTCTCCTCAGAGAGGTAATGGCGAGTAGGAAGGCCACCTTCAAGGTCAGGTTCTTAGGCTCAGCCAGCTCCAGTGGCTCGAAGGGGGCCTCAGCCAACCCTTCCAGAACCACCGCCAGGTCCCAGGTTGGGACTCTGGAGCGAGCTACCGGCCTCATCCTCCGAGCCCCACGGAGGAACTGTACAACCAGGTGGTGCTTCCCCAAAGGTCCATCACCTAGAGGTGCGTGGAAAGCCCCAAGGGCAGCCACGTACACCTTTAGGGTGGACGGGGTAAGACCAGCGGAGAAGCGATCTTGGAGGAACTCCAGCACTGAAGCCACTGGGCAGTTAACTGGATCCACCTCACGCTCTCTACACCAAGTGGAAAATACATTCCACTTGAGGCTGTACAGTCTCCTGGTAGAAGGAGCCCTGGAGCTGAGTAAGGTCTCGACTACCTCTGCTGACAGGCCCGCCTCTAGGTACTGAGCCCCCTCAGGGGCCAGACCCAGAGGCTCCACAACTCTGGCCGGGGGTGATGTATTGTGCCCCCTGCCTGAGAGAGCAGATCCCTCCTCAGAGGAACCTGCCATGGAAGGCCGTCTAGCAGAGCTATGATATCCGAGAACCATACTCGAGTGGGCCACCAGGGTGCTACTAAGAGCAGGCTGATGCCCTCCCGGCGGACCCGCTCCAGAACTCCCGGGAGCAGAGCAATCGGGGGAAATGCGTACAGACGCAGCCTCGGCCACGTCTGCATCATGGCATCCAGCCGTAACTGAGCTGGATGCCTGAGAGAAAACCACAGTGGACAGTGGGACGTCTCTCGAGACGCGAAAAGGTCCACTTCCACTGGGCCGAATCTCTCGCACATGGCCTCCACCACCTCTGGGTGGAGTCGCCACTCCCCGGGCCTCGACAGGATGTCTGCTCCCTGATTTTGGTCCCCGGAAATGTATATCGCCCTGAGGGACGATAACTTCCCCTGGGACCACAGGAGGATTTGATGCGCCAGTCTGCATAGAGGGCGCGACCTCAAACCCCCCTGGTGATTCAGATACGCGACAACCGAAGTGTTGTCTGAGCGTATCAGGACATGGTGGTCTCGGAGGTCCGGGTAAAAGCTCCTCAGAGCCTCGTAAACCGCCAGCTTCTCCAGGCAGTTGATGTGCCATGAAGAATGCCGGGTCTCCCACAGACCTCTCGCAAACCGGCCTTCCATGACCGCGCCCCAAACAGTGAGAGAAGCATCTGTTGAAACGGCTTTCCGGCAACATGATGCTCCCAGCACTGGTCATTGGGACAGGAACCAAGGTTTTCGCCATATGACGAGGGAACGAAGGCATTTGCGCGTTACCCTGATCATACGAAACGGATTTCCCCGCGGGGAAAACCCCTTGGCCCTCAGCCACCACTGTAGGGATCTCATGTGCAGCAGGCCAAAAGGTATCACGTTGGACGCTGCTGCCATGAGCCCCAGCAGTCTCTGGAACTGCTTCACAGTGAGGCTGCGGCCTGGCTTCACTCTGGAGACCGACGCCAGTATGGATTCCACGCGCGCGGGGGACATTTGTGCCCGCATCGACGTGGAATCCCATACAACTCCCAGGAACGTAGTCCGCTGGGAGGGCGTCAACTCGCTCTTTTTCGTGTTGAGTCTCAGCCCCAAGCACCTTATGTGGGCTAGAACGACATCTCGATGCCGAACCGCCACATCGCGCGACCTGGCCAGAATGAGCCAGTCGTCGATGTAATTTAGTATACGGATGCCCTGGAGTCTCAGTGGAGCCAGTGCTGAATCCATACACTTGGTGAAGGTGCTCTCTCTCCTTCATCCCCGACAGGTTTAACCAGAGATGTCTCTCCACACAAACCATGCCCGCCATGGAGCGGCCGATGGAACGGGCCGTCTCCTTGGCAATGCGGAGAGACAAATCGGTGGCCTTCCTTAATTCGAGGACATTGTCCGGAGACGGGCCCTCGCCCTCATCGAGCTCCCTGAGGAGGTCGGCCTGGTAGGCCTGCAACACCGCCATAGTGTGCAGGCAGCTACCAGCCCGCCCAGCCGCCATATATGCCCTACCCACCAGCGCAGATGTATCGCGCGCTGGTTTGGTAGGCAACACCGGGGCCTTCAGGGACGAAGCGGCCTCGGGAGAGAGGTAGCTCGCAAAAGACTCCTCTACCCTTGGCAGCGTCCCATAACCCTGTTCGGCCGCCCCCAGTACGTTACCGTAGTCGAGTACTGGAGGGCTGGTAAGTCTGGCCGAATAGGGTTTGTCCCAAGACCTACACAACTCATTGTGTAGGTCCGGGAAAAAAGGCAGACCCCGGCGTGGAGGTTGAGACCTGCGCCTGAAGAACCGTTCATCCAGCTTACTGGGCGGCTGGATTTCAGGTTCTTCTTGTGGCCAATCGATGTTCAACTTGGCCACAGCGCGGGTCAAAACCTCCACTAGCTCCTCTGGAGCGGGTGTGTGAAGCGATGGCTCAGGCTCCACATCACCCGCCTCGACACTCAGCACATCCGACTCCTCGGAGCCGGATAGCTGCAGCATCGGGTTCTCCGCCCCGCGGGAAGAAGCCGCCTCGCGGGCTTCCTCACGGGGCGGGAGAACATCGGACTCCTCGGACAAGGATAGGGAAAGTGCCTCAGCAGTCCCGTATCCTGTCACGTGGTCCCGTTGCGAGCCCCATGATCTACGGCGCCGCTGTGCCTCAGCAACAGCGGGCCCAGAACCCTGGGGCTCGCGGGCTTGGCCGGCCTCATTGAACACGGCCAGCCGTGAGCGCAACACTTTGAGCGGCAGCTTTTCACATTCGCCACAGGCGGCTCCCTCGAGAGCCGCCCTAGCGTGCTGCACACCCAGGCATTGCACACACAAAAGGTGTGTGTCCGTGCCCGAAAGGAATCGCAGACACGGATGCACACACCTCGTGAACTGTTGCCCACTAGCCATACTTCTGAGATATATTTTGTGACAAACAACACCAAATAGACAGACAAAATGACATATAGCGCTTCGCTGAAGAGCAAAAAGCTAGTGTGTGTTTGCATCAGCTTCCTTTTTGTATCTTCCGGGTATGCCGTCATCTACTACGTCACGACGCACCACCAATCAGATTGGCTTGATTTCATTCATGCTTCAGATGCGTAACGCTGAGGGCGTTCCCAGAGTGTTGTCACTCGACGACGCAGTGCGAGTTCCCTCGAAGGGGAACTACTTATAGACCACACTGTATACAAATGTTTTACAATCTACTGCATCCCTGATGGCTCAAAATTATGCTAGAACTGCTGTAAACTGAAATTATAAGTCATAGCTTAATTGATTGTGGGTGGGCAACCATTTAATTGATAAACCTGTAATGGTTTAATATTTTACAGAATTTATGCAAAAAAAATTAAAATTTTAAATTTAATAATAATTTAGTCTGTCACATCATGGCACAGAAACAGATGTAAATGAACAGAAATTAATATTCTTTGCTAAAAAATTAAATAAATAACTAAAACTGAAAGCACTATTCAAATGGACAAAACAGTTTAAATTATTGTATTTAATGTTTAACAATTGTGATAAAGGTAACATTAAAATAATTAGCTAAATATTTTTTATGTATTTATTTATTTTTTAACCATGTATGATTTATGAAATAATATATACTATATACATAATAATTTCTCCATAACAATTTAGTCCCTGGCCCTTTGAATTTAAAGGAAGGATGACTGAGTGTGTTTTGAAATCAGGTTGACTTGCACTCCCTCATTCTTGCAGTGTTAATTGGGCTGTTAAACACACTCTTTTTTCGAACTTGCCGGATTCATCACAAGTTCTTATTCCAAAACCTCATTTTTATCAAATTTAGCACTGCTTGTTATAAATATAGCACATATCTCTGTGCCTTTTTGTTTTGTGTTATTGCAAATATACAAATAGGTCTGTGTGTAAAATTAAATGTTATCACTTTTTTCCCCATGACCTTAACTGGAAAAATGTTAATACTATCTTTATAAAACCAAATCACTTGACAAATAGTCTCTAGTTGCTCTTTTTATCAGGAATTTAACATTACATTATAATGTAATGTGCTGCAGTAGAGACAGAAAAATGAGAAATGTGGGCAAAAGGGAGCATGAGATGATTCTCAAACGATATTCACGACTCCCAATAAATTACCTCTGACATTATGCCTGATATACAGTATATGAAACTCATTCTTGTCAAAGTGTTCTCATTTTTCAGACTTTTTAGACAGCTATCAGAGGTTTATCATTATTACCGAATGCTTGTGAAATTGACAAGTGGAAAAATTCCTCAAAAAAAGCACTGTCCGAATTGTCTTCATAATGTAATAAAAAGGAATAAAAATGTATTTGTTGAAGGAAGGAAGCCACAGGGGGACTGATATCTGCTTATTTATACTGTATAAAATGTTTCCGACACCATTCTCCTTTCAATTTAGACCTTGGAGTTGAAATGAAATATTTTGTTTTGTTCCTTCCTCACAGGCATCATGATGGAAACAGATTCCTGTTTAGATCCAGGGATTCCGGTGAATGGGAAAAGGCACGGGAACAATTTCGCCATCGGCTCCAGGGTGACGTTCAGCTGCGATCAAGGCTATACTCTGAGCGATGAGGAGCCCATTGTGTGTGAGAGGAACCATCAGTGGAATCATGCACTGCCTAGCTGTGACGGTAGGCCATGTTGCGCTCTGTTGATTCTGGTCATGTACAAGAGGAACAGCTCTGCCCAACCACCTAATGTAAAAATGTCTCAAGATTGGACCCTGGTGTCAGCTTGCACTGTATGATTTGAGGGTGTTCAGTTTCCTTTGGTGGAGACTTTGGAGGCCCTTGACAATCTGGGGCCCGAGGACACTGGTCCAGTCCATAATCTAGCCCTGCTAGGCTGCATTACATTTTTATCTGAGGGGAAAGGGTAAGCCTTCTTAACACTCCTCCGAGATTTGAGTTCATACATTTTTGATTAGAGGAAAGGTGACTGGCGTGCGCTGTTTCATAGATAACCTTAAACAGGAACAAATAATGGAAGTCCTTAGCCAGATACCTACAGGAGTGTGCTCTATAAAGCTGTTTATCTCATTTGTTTCCCGATTGCAGGGATTGAAGTAAACAAAGTGTTTTCCAGTAAGAGCAATCAGGCTGTTGCCTGTCTGTTCCAGAATTCCCAATGTCTGCGTCTTATCAGCTCATTTGCTCTAACAGACTTTGATTCGGCCTAATGGGCTCTCATCAGAGCCTGACCTTCATTACAGACAGGACAGATTTGTTTGTGGGAATGTAAATACACGCTCATGAAAGATTACACATTTCCCTACTGTCAGAATGATGTTTTATTATTAAACGGATAACTCCGACTCAGAATTCTGATTGAATGAAACATATTCAGAGCCAATATAAAATGCAATGCACTATATTAACTCTATAAAGCCTACTGTATCACATTTGATATGCAAATTTACTACATGCCTTCTGTCATCTGATTTACTTTTTAGGCAAGTAAAGGGCCTTTTAGAATATTTCTAAAAACATGCATCTTCAGAATGTGGTACTTCATTGTGGTACTGATTTCCATTACAAGCTATTAGAATTGTATATTTTATCTTGAATATATCTATATAATTTTATTAAAAAAGAGAAGTTCCTACAAGTTTAATAAGTCAGAATTTGTTGTTTGATGAAGAGATATAATGGGCTGTTTACAGACAAAATGATGAGGCTCAAAAATGTGTGTCCTGTCATAACCTGCGCTCTATGATTTATTTTGATAAAAGCAGGACGATGAGCATGGCTCAAGGACATATTAAATATTCTGTTATGGTGTCTGTCTCACAGCTCTCGTGTTTCAAGAAAAAAAAAGAAGCTATTTTTTGACTGTCTCCACTGACAAACGTTCTCTAGTTGGAAAATTGTCTCAGTTGTTACATCTTCTCCTGGAAGTTTTATTATAGTATTTATTTATGGAAGAAGTAGTTTAAATGTTCTGGATATTGTTTTCCAGTTGTGACCCAGATATCTGCATCAACTTCATCTGGACTATTATTTGAGCAATGGACAATTTGCAGCACAAATGGCTCAAATCATCAAATCCAATTTAACTAGACAACACATGCCTCTAATTACTTTGAAATAGCTTGAGTTCTTCTTTTTATTGCATTTTCAGTTTTGTGTGGGGGCTATATCTATGGAAAAACCGGAACAGTTCTTTCGCCTGGTTTTCCAGATTTCTACCCAAACTCGCTGAACTGCACTTGGACGGTAGAAGTGTCTCATGGGAAAGGTAAGACAAAAGAACAGGTTACAGGTACGAACCATTGAAACTGATAACAGTTTGAGGCACATTGATTTTACCCATGAGGTTCCTTTCTGTGCCCTTTGAAATTACCCTTGATAACAAATTTAAGATACCTTTCACATTTCTCTACATTTTATTACTCAGCACCATGTCGGGCAAATGCGATTCTGTTTCGATCGGTATTACGTTCCCTCTGAAGGCTTCTCAGTGGGTTGTGAGGTTGAAACAGAGATTTTGCTTGTGAATGACGGCCCTAATCTCATCTGAAACTCCCCAGGAGTGCAGCTTCTCTTCCACACGTTCCACCTGGAGGACTCCCATGATTACCTGCTCATTACCGAGGACGGCAGCTTCGTTGAGCCAGTGGCCAGGCTCACAGGCTCTGTCCTGCCGCCCTCCATCAAAGCCGGCCTGTTTGGCAACTTCAGCGTCCAGCTACGCTTCGTCTCGGACTTCTCCATGTCATACGAGGGCTTCAATATCACCTTCTCAGGTGGGAGCATCGCTCATTCTGTTCATTTTGGTGTGCTTGAAGGCACTGTTGTCATAGTGCTTACTCTAACCCATGCTTTGCTAAGCAGTCTGGAGGTTTAAGAGTTATTATGACTTTGTACCACAGAGTACAGCCTGGAGCCGTGCGAGGACCCAGGAGTACCTGCATACAGCAGGAGGGTGGGCTTCCAATTCGGGGTTGGTGACTCGCTGGCCTTTTCCTGTTTTGCGGGCTACCGTCTGGAAGGCGAGAGTAAGATCACTTGCTTGGGTGGAGGGCGGAGAGTATGGAGTGCAGCCCTGCCCAGGTGTGTGGGTAGGTGGTCTTATGATTTCTTTTCAGTGTTTATTAAAGTGATAATTAAATTAAATCTCATTGAGACAAATTATTACTATAATAAGAATGAACTTGTGAGTGACATTTAGCCTACACACTTAATTTAGTGAGATTTAAAATATAGCTAACACATGGAGCAGAGTTTTCTTATATATATATATATATATATATATATATATATATATATATATATATATATATATATATATATATATATATATATATATATATAGGCATGTGCCGGTATCAAATTTTCATGTTGCGATTAATTGCTGAAGCTTTTATCACGGTATACGGTATTATCACGATATTGAAATAAGTTGCAAAAAAAGTGTTGTCATACTATGACAGGTTAAATCACTTACTTATAACAAAAGAACCAAACATTTAAATACAATAAAGCAATACACAAAAATGTATAAAGTAAACAAATATTTAAAACAGATTAAAGTGCAAAAGAATTTTAAAGAACAATAGGTATGCTGAAATGTACATTTAACTAAGATTAATACATGCTTTAGAAGTATTTTTCATTGTCAGTTTGTTAATGAAGGAACTAATGTTAAATACTGGAGCCTTGTAAAGTGTGTGATTGAACAACAGTCATATTCAAACAATATCTAGGGCATGTAATTTAGTCCAGATTAAAATATAAAATTCAAGTTTGAAAATGAATAGCCTTAAGTCTTTAAGTATTATGTATTAGGTTATGTGATTACTGGGGAAACGGCTGCATTTCTGCTGTTCCGTCAGCGCCCTCTGCTGTCGAAGAATGAATGTGCACTTCAGCGTGTCTCCTCCTTCCGTCATGTGCGGTCTATTTACATCAGTGCGCATTCCTCTTTGACGTGTTT
The DNA here is from genome assembly GCF_949357685.1 of Gobio gobio. NCBI lineage: Eukaryota > Metazoa > Chordata > Actinopteri > Cypriniformes > Gobionidae > Gobio > Gobio gobio. The sequence goes on along the minus strand of NC_137111.1, from coordinate 13,002,112 downwards.
TTCATTTTAAACGGTTGATGGGTAAAATATTCTTAAAATTCATTCTAAAAATCTGAATAATTCGTAATAAATAATTATTCACGGTATTTTGAAGTGCCCACGATAACAATATTGTGCATGTTCATTATTGCGGTATATCGTATTACCGTTTACCGGCACATGTCTATATATATATATATATATATATATATATATATATATATATATATATATATATATATATATATATATATATATATATATATATATATATATATATATATATATATATATATATATATATATATATATATATATATATATATATATATATATATATATATTGGAAGTGGAATCAGAACTTGAACTATGATTTCTATTCTTAATCAAGTAGTTGTTGAATAGACATTTAAACTATTGAGTCCTCAATTCACAGTGCTTTAAATTTGTGATTTTTGAGAGTCTGTTGGCATTTTAATATTGGTCAGGCTAATTTGGCCATAAAATGTCCCATAAAAAGGAGGGAGAGCTAGAGTGAAATTTTAACTAATGCATATTTTTAGAAATCTGGTCTCTGCCTTTCACCCTAAATTGAGTCTATTTTACAATGCCTCAAATTCATTATTTAAATGCTCGGACTATTCTCCCATCTTATTAATGTTTTATTTATAATGGAACTTGACACAGTAAATGTTCGCATTGTAGGGTGAAAGATTTTCAAAGATGTACCCTGCCATAATAAATTAATTAAAATTGATCAGATTGCAGATTGCTTTTTTTTCTGCTGTGGCTGTTAAGTGTTTAAGGTCATGGATATTTGTGGACAGCATTAAAAACGCTGACAAAATAATTGGTTGTAATTGTGCAGTCCTCCTGTCGGACCGGGTTTTAATAATGGTTAATCGCTGTGGAGTAATAAGAGCTTGTGAGTGTGTCTTTAATTGGTCTGGTGAGCACAACAAACATTAGCCTGGAGAGGTTAGGATTACAGTAGCTACAACAATTGATAAAGAATTGATAGGGAAATTCTCATTGAAATAAATTATCTCCAGTTTTTAAAAGCCTCCAGACCAGATTTTGCAAATCAAAAAGTATGATATTTAATTATAAAGTGGAGGGGAAGGGCTAGACACCTTGGGCCAGATTTACTAACAGCTTGCGGCAGCTCAAACCCTCTTTTGGCGTTAAAAAAACTACTGTCAGGATTTACTAAAGATATGTAGTGATAAATTACAGCTGAAAAGGCGTGGACAGGGTTATTTTTGCGACTGATCTTATTGTATATGCACGTCTTAAACCAGACACTAAAAGGTAGATTGCGTTAGTCATTATGGAAATGATCCGTCTGCGTCTGTGTTCTTTAATTTGCGCGTCGTCAGTAGATCGCACACAGAACTGTCCACTCCCATCAACACTTTTATATATACTGTATATATATTATACAGCATATATAAGTGATTAATATAAGTGGTTCATTCTTGACTCTTCTGGCAAGAAAGAAAGAAAGAAAGAAAGAAAGAAAGAAAGAAAGAAAGAAAGAAAGAAAGAAAGAAAGAAAGAAAGAAAGAAAGAAAGAAAGAAAGAACACCTTCACTTTAGAATAATATCTCTCAGTAGTTTGTCTCTGAGGGGAATTGGATACCAGGAGGCCATTGCTGGAGAGTTTTATTTTAAGTTGCTGAGCTCAAGGTCTTGAAGCAACATCTGCTTATATACTTACAGAGTTGCTGGTGCAAAATATTAAACAGAAGGACATCTGACACTAACACAGCAGTGAGCTTTTGTGACCAGCAACTAGCTAATGCATAAAGGCCTTTCTGTTAATTAGTATTCCTCTGAAGTTGTTCTGGTGGTGATTCATCAAAATGACAAAGTCTCAAAATCTAGCTGGTACAAAACCTTGGACTGAAAAATTGGCCTATCCATAGGAAATAGAGTAGCAGCTGTCAGGGCACTACAGGCTTCAAGGAAACCCAACTTATTTGAGACCGACCCCTACTTTTCTGCAGCCATGTGCCACTTTGATAAGTTAAATTAGATATTTGCACTTTCAACCCCCAAAAATGTGCACATTTGGCTTCTCACCTTTTTCTTTATTTTTGACCTCTCTTTCTCATCCATACTTCCTGGATTTGCCTAGCCGAGTGTGGAGCCACTTCTATGGGCAGTCAGGGTGTACTATTGTCCCCCAATTACCCTTTAAATTACGACAACAACCACGAGTGCATCTACCTCATTGAGACCGACAGAGGCAAGGGGATTCAAATCACAGCCACCACCTTCCAGCTTCACGAGGGAGATTTCCTCAAGGTAAGAATGACTAACATAGGTCATTTTATATTATCACTGTACAATATTTGTAGCTGTAAATGTATATATATATATATAATATGGTATACACATAATATGGTATATACTGTATGTAACCCGTCATACTCAACCTGCTCCAAGCGGGATTCGAACCAGGGTCTTCGGCGTAGGAGGTGGGCACTAACAAGGACGCTAAAGACCGCAGCCGCTAGCACGCCTCTTGAGGTCAGGGGAGTGAGGTTTACACTTACAGCTTTTGCTGGCTTACGTCCATTACACTCACCCCCCTAAACCTCACTCCCATCCAGGTCAACAGCACCATATGTAACCGGTCCTACTCGACCCGATCCGCTAAATATGGCAGCCTTGAGGTTAACAAATTCTGCTTGGATGAGCCACAGCAGTTAAATGACTACACTTCAGTTGAATTCTATGTTAATGTGATCATTTGTGACGTTGCAAACACAAAGCAGAGTTGCATGAAGTTCGATGAAGTTTGGCGATTGCAACACCTTTGCAGCACTGTTAACAACAGTTTGTAATCCATGAGAGACCAGCAAATGGGACTTGGAGACACCATTAACAATTCATAGATTAATTTACGTTACAGTGCTCAAGGCACATGTACCATCACAGAAGAAAGATGGTCCCTTAAGACCAATAAGGCCACTAATTAAGTCACAAATGAAGGATAAGAATGATGTGCTTTAGCAATTCCAAACACATACATTTTGTCACAGTTATGGTGTTTCTGCTGCGATGAATCATCAAAATATTGTTTGTTAACATTTCAGGATATGTGAATCTGTCTGCATATTAACTCTTACACTTGTATATCTGGCACTATTTACAAGGACAACGTTTTGCCCTCATTAATGATGTTATTGATTGGTTTTGGCCATTTTTATTGATATCAGGTGATTTTAGAGACTTTTTTAAAGGTTTGCACCATTGCAGACAATCGGTGGAAGGAATGTCAGCCCTTAGACCAGTGGTCCATTCTGCACATGCATTCTGGAATCACATGATATTTTCCATTAAGCTTGAAACAGTGTCCTCCACAACAGAAAAGTGGAAAACTGCTGCTTGACATTGATTTATGACCTTTAATATTTTTTCCTATGCTGCAGTGTTTCCCGCACCCTCTTCGCAGAGGTTATTGTTTTAAAATATATGCAATTTTGAAAAGCAATTACATAATTCAGTGCAGACACCAAAAGGCATCATTTTGAGAAAACTCTTGTTTTGTATTTTAAAACAGAGGGTATATCATAAGGACAAGCAATTCTGAGACTAACTGCCTGTAAAACAAAACATTCCTGCTTATTTTGGTCTTTGTTTTTTTTATTTGTTTTTTATAGGTTTATGATGGTCAAGATAGTACATCAAGACTTCTGGGAAATTTCACAAAAAACGACATGTCTCATGCCATCCTCAACAGCACATCCAACCATCTCTGGATGGAGTTTAACAGCAATGGTACCGGTACCAGCAAAGGATTCAAGCTATCATACAGTAGTAAGTTAAACAAAATGGCAATAAAGGCTCCACCCGATTATCATGCACTGATTCTTGAGACACGGCTACAAAAGTGCACACATACAACTTCATGTATCAATTAATTATTTAGAATTAATCTTTTAAGCATGTCCAAAATTCACCTATGTTTGGGTGAAACTTGCTGCTTCAGTTTTCTCTCAAAAGATAGAAAAGTGTCATATTTACTATAAATATTGACAAATCTAGCATTCACTTTGATTAAGAATGAATTGAGTATATGGGTTCAAGCTGATTTTCAGCTCAATCTATTGAATTGTCACCACTGTGAGACAGTAATTTGATGGTTGACTGCTGAAAATCATATTTTGCACATCATGCATGAACTAAATGCAGTATCCAATTATCCATTTTCTTTCATATGATGGTTGTGAAAAAAATAGAAGGACGATCACGAAAAACACACACACACAGACACACAGACACACACACACACACACACACACACACACACACACACACACACACACACACACACACACACACACACACACACACACACACACACACACACACACACACACACACACACACACACACACACACACACACACACACACACACACACACACACACACACACACACACACACACACACGCCATATAACACACAAATCTCTGTCACTACATTTTGACAGTAAATTAATTAAAAAAATAATCAAATACTATTGCTGTAATTTGAAGAAAGAATAAGTAGAAACAAAGACAGCAAAGACACAGCATGTGCAGGATATTACAGATTTAATTGCTGGTCAGAGACAGTCTGATAATATCCTCGTTATCCACTCCTCATTATTTCCTCGTTAAGACTTCCACCATCTTCCCAGCTAAATAAAGGAGAATAGTAAATGTATTGAAGAGCGGCACAGTAGGTCTATTGTTTTTGGACACTTTTTTTTAAAGGATTTCCTGCATTGAAAATATGCATTAACCAAGCAGATAATGGAAGAATGGACAACATGTTTAAAAAGGTGATTTTTGAGTTGAACATATGCTGTGCTGGTATTAATTTGAGGCGGGCTCCTGGGGGCTGCATAGGTAATTGTTGTGAGCAGGTGTAGCATTTATTGCACCACCTTTATGTCATTATTAAGCAAGAGGCCAATCCAGCCTGCCAGGGGGTTGATTTCAGGTGGCCAGATGTCTTTTTACTGTTCAAATTGGCTTACCTTGATCCTGCCCCTCTACAGGTTTTGACCTTGTCAAATGTGAGGAGCCAGGGACACCTAATTACGGCTACAAAATCCAAGACGACGGCCATTTTGCAGACACATTTGTATTGTACAGTTGCAATCCTGGATACACGCTGCACGGAAGTAGCACACTGAACTGCCTCAGTGGAGACCGTAGGGTGTGGGACAAACCACTTCCATCTTGTATTGGTAAGTTCACAACATCAACAACGACACAAATTAAAGGGTTAGTTCACCCAAAAATGAAAATTCTGTCATTAATTACTCACCCTCATGTCGTTCGACACCCGTAAGACTAAGATTCGGAACACAAATGAAGATATTTTAGTTGAAAGCTGATGGCTGAGAAAGGCTTCAGACAGGCCTCCATTGGCATTCAGTACATTTACACTCCCAAGACCCATAAAAGGCACTTAAAACGTTGTTACAAAGTCCATCTCACCACAGTGGCTCTACAATAATTTTATGATGCGACGACAATAGTTTTTGTGCGTAAAAAAAAATCTAAATAACACCTTTATCCAACTTGTTATTGTCTTCTGTGTGTGCCTCCACGACGCATGCGCGAGAATATGACGTAGCGGCAGCGTTCGGGAATCCATGAAATGCACACTTAAGCCCCATTTTGAGAACTACGCCGAGACTTAAAGCACGATCAATGTAGAATCCAACAGCTTAGACACGCGCGTCTTCCTCTGCTTGTAAACAAATCGCTTCTGGGTCATGTGTCCGAACGCCGGATCTGCGTCATATTCTCGTGCATGCGTCGTGGAGGCACACACGGAAGACAATGTAGGGTGAGTAATTAATGACTGAATTTTCAATTTTGGGTGAACTAACCCTTTAATTTGCTTAAATTATATGAAGATCTTAAACCTTGTGTATACAGGGTTCCTACGGGGTTTGGAAAAGTATGGAAAAGTATGGAATTTGATTTGAGTAATTTCCAGGTCTGGAAAAGTATGGGAAAAATAAATCAGAGTATGGAAAAATATTTATGTTTCCAGACTATTGTCCCTATTTAGTTTTCTAAAAATAAAATTAAGAATTTCTAAATGTATATAATAAATATATAATATATACAATTGTTTTTTTTTTCATGGCGTTTTTGATCAGTCTGCCAGCGCTGCCGATCGTTTGTACACTTGATCTGCTGGAGTTTAGATCTGCAGTGATTGGTTGTTAGGTTGTTAGGCGGCAGTTGCCATCACAACGCCCCTACCTCAAACTGCTTGACTAAAAACACCTGGAACGTTGTGCTTGATTTTTACATTTGAGTGTGGACTTCACGGCAAACAAAATGGGAAAATGAAAGTTTTCCGAGGGCTGGCTTGCCGATCCTAAATATAAAGCCTGGTTAGCCAAAGATATAAAATTTACAAAGAAAGCTATTTGCAAACTTTATGTCAAATCATTTGACATCTCCAACATGGGGGAGGTGGCAATTGTAAGCCATATACTAGGCCAAAATAGTAGTGGGAAGTTCGGATCAATTTACTGACTCGGCTCTTTGAATCTCGTTCAGCAAAATGAACAAATCTTTTTTCAAGTCATTTCGTTCGTTCATGACATCAACGTCGCAGCCGCGCTCGTGCTCGTGCTCACAGCCGCATGTAGACGGATCGGCTCAAAATTAGAGACACGTGAGACTGAACATGCAGAAAATCGACCAATTCCGATCCCTGGCCGATCAATCGGTGCAGTATATGGCTTTCTAAAAGCATAATGTTTACCCATCTAAAGCTGCTTTATATCAAGTGTTGGTCTTGTTGTAATTTACAAGTGGTTCTTTTCATATTTGATCTTTCAGTGAATGTTTTCTCTTTTTTGCTATTAAATGTTTGTCAGGGAAAGGTTTGAGTTCCTGTCCTTCCACGAAAACCTACCAAAGAGCCTTTTAATTGGTTGTCAACATTTGAGCAGGTGAAAAATCCAGTGTACTGGAAAAGATGAGCATCAAAACAAACCTTTGTTAAAAAGTGTCATGAAATTTTGACTCAAATACTTATTAATGAAAATTTAAGACAGTTATGGAAAATAATTACAATAAAACAACACAGAATAAATTATAAATAAATAAAAATTATCTTAATATTAGCTCAAATTTACAATTTTGTCATTGCATTGCATGTGTGAATTGCATTCAGGAAAATTGCAAACGGGTATTTAGGAAAGTGTTGTGGCGTTAGTGTAAAACTAACAGCCCAGAGGGGCCTTTAGTTCTGTTGTGCACATATGTGACTTGGATGTATTTCTTTTGTGAATGAAGATGAAGATGAGCAGTTGCACCATCCTCTGCCCTCTTCAACTCATGATGTAACAGATTATAATCCAAGAGAGATCCACAAAGGGAATTTCATTAACCTTTCATAGATTAATTTACGCTGCTGTGCTCAAGGTACCATGTACCATCACAAAAGAAAGCTGGTGAAGTTTGATCATGTTTCCCAAAGCTGATATTATATTCCGTAGTAGAGTACTAGAGTGTAGAGTACTACATGTAGAGTATTCAGAACCTCAGAACTTTTTTTTGCTTTATCTTAACCAGTAAGATATTGCTCACATTGTGACTTCTGGTGAACCTGGTAAAATACAAAACTTCTATTGACTCTATGGATGATTTATAAGGTTTGCCAACACTGATGACTTTAGACATATACGTAAATATAAACAGTTTTTTTTTGGAAGAAACACTGATAAAAGTTTTGAAACACTTTTCTTGATAATGTATCTTTGTAGGGTGGGCAATATGAGCAAAATCATACTTTTTTACGATAACAATATATATCACAAAATAGCTATTTTTACCTTGTTATTTGAAATAAGAACAATAAACAGATTACAAACAATAGGACAAATACAATATATGAATGATGCAAACATCATTACATTTTACATTACATATACACTGATTCTTTAACCTGATGTCGTCATACTCAGATTCTAGACAGAATATATGAGTCTGATACTGCTCCATTGGGCTGTGATTATGGGACGAAAATGCCTCTGCACTCAATTGGATAGACTTACAACCAATAAGAGTGACGCATAGTTGTCAATAGACCTCAACTGCAGGCACACTGGAAGAAGTAAAAGAAGAAGATGAGCGTAAACGATCTTTGCTGGTGTTATAAAAAGAATTTAAGTGTACACGGAGTACTTACCAACACGGTCATCTTTTTTGAGAGAAATAGTAAGGTTGAATGCATATACAAACAAGTTCCCTTTCGAGGGAACTCACACTGCGTCGGTAATGACTCTTTGGGGACGATCCCTTATTAACAGCGTATCTGAGGTATGAATGAACCTATTCCAATCCTGATTGGTGTTGCGTCATGACGTAGTATGTGACAGCATACATGGAAGTTACATAAGCGGAGCCGGCACATAGTAAAGACAGCTTTCGCTTTTCAGCATAAGCGATCTGTGTTCAAATTGTTTGTCTATTTTGTGTTGTTTGTCAAAGCAAGTTGTAAAGCACTATTATAGTAGTATGGCGAGTCAGGAGAGAGAGCAGTTTAAGTGATGTGTGCACCCGTGCCATAGGTTTATGTCGGGCACAGAAACACATCAGCTTTGTGTTGTGTCTGGGTGTGCAGCATGCGATTCGCCTTTAGCCCGGGCAGGAGATGATCGGTTCAACCCCATTCTGCAGTGGATTATCAGTGTATCCCAGTTGTCTCCAATGAAAGTTTGTAAAACTATCTGGTGTTGGTGTAATCTATGAAAGATGTTGGTGGTGATCCTCAGCTCTTCATCAAGGTAGCTGTTCACAAAATGAATCCACCTCTTCTTGATATCATCGTTTTTGTTTTGTAAACTGTTTTGTAAGTTGTAGGCTGTAGACTAGTAACTAACGGTACTGACACGCGATCGAGCGGGCGAACTGATGCAAATGTGCTCTAGTTATGATCGTGTTAAGGGAGGAGTCAGGCTCAGTGGCTCCAGTGCGTCATCGAGCCACCGCCTAAAAAATAGTGAACACAGCAACGGTGAAAAACTGTTTAACGGTCTAACTCCACAATTCAGTACTACACAGTTCACAGTCTTTGTAACGTGTTTCAGCAATACGTTTCTAACATTTGTAATGTGTTTAGAAAGAAATCTCAGAATTGCCTTTACAGGGACTTTAATATCTCGCCGCTTCATTCACCCGCTCAAGAGGAGCTGGTTGAGGAGTTGACCCGCGCTGTGGCCAAACTTAATATCAACTGGCCACAGGAAAGATATGAAGTCCAGACACCCAGTAGGCTGGATGAACGCTTTCTGAAGCGCCGGGTTCAACAACCTCGCCGGGGCTTGCCATTTTTTGTGTAAGTCTTGGAATAAGACTTACTCAGCACGCGTTTCCAATCCCCCAGTGTTGGATTATAGTCATATAGCATATAGCATAATATATAGTCATATTTTTTAATGCACTACATTTCATAAATACATTATTATTATTTTTTTTACCTTAAATACTTAATTACATTAAAATAAAGTACTTTCTTATTTGAATTAAAGTAACATTTTAATTACTTTTACTTAAGTAAAAGTATGTAATACTACATGTTTAATTTAATCAAGTATTAAATGATATTCAATATGAAACGTAGTGCAGTAAAAAGTTTGACATTATGCTTTGGAATGTTGTGAAGTAAAAGTTTTCCAAAAAACTTAGATATGCAATACGATATTGCTTTAAATGTGTAAAATATATTTAAATTATATTAAACGAATTATTTACAAACTGAGAATGATACCATTTATGTTACAACTTCTGAAAGTAACCAGCAGTGTTTTTGCAAAAATGTATGCTAAATCTGACAATATAATTTTAACATCAATATAAACAAACAAAAAATGTAATGCCAATATTTAAAAATATCAAAAACTCTTTGCTTGACTTGGTAATATATAGTTATATCAACCTAAAACTTAACATCAAGAACATCCAGGTAAACAAAGACACCTGAACTAGGGGTGGACTATTATTTTTGTTATTTTAATTTATCTTTGTTATTAAAAATAAGAACTAAAAACAGTAGTCTTCACATTTATTAAATATACACAAATACATAATAAAGGTACAATGGTTATTCAGCAAAGAGCACTGAGGGATTTTCTCTTTTTCTTTTGTTGTTTGAGAGACAGCGGCAGGTTTACTGTATTAGCAGGTTTTCTCTATTAGCAGGTTTACTGTAGCAGGCTGTCACTTTAAGACATTATGCACGGATCATATTGACACACATTCGGTTTCTTTCCCCAACTGATATTGTTCACATGAAGCATAATCGACTGTGTTTTCTTTATTTTACAAAAAGCACAGCATTTTGTTTTTATTGTGAGTGTACACAAATAAAAGTAGAAACTTAACAGATTATAATGATGTATAACAATTGCCTAAAAGATAAAAATCGACAGAGTTATTTCAGTCTCTTTGGCACTGATAAGAAAAAAATCGAGTTCGTCGTGCCGGCGTGATCTTCGGCCTCTAGGGGTTAATTTTATACCCTACTCCACATAGGAAGAACAGACGTGCCAATTAGTTACTGACTTGATGCAGATGCATAGCTAAAGCGGGCTGATATTGTTTTTGTCTGGATCAAGGTTTACATATGGTAAAGTGAAGTTAAGAGAGGTAGCCTGAAATCGGCCCCAATGGCTCTCAATCAGAGCGCGCTGCAGTTCCATTTGTCACCACAGGTTTACATTGGAAATGTATGTTTGGATGAATATTTTGGTAGGGCTCTGACCCACCTACCTATACAGACCAGCTGCGGCTTTTCCCATAATGCACCATATACAGTTAAATGAGGGAGAGTGGGGAGGGCTGGAATCGAGATAATAAAGAAGATCAGATATAACACAGTCTCGATTTTATTTAATACATTTCGGTCACTGTTTTATTCCCAATGTTTCCTTTTTTTGTTGTTGTTATTTCATTGTTTTGATGACTTTACTAAATGTGGAGAATAGTCATTATAAATAATAAGTAACTGTCCAAACAATTGACCTTGAAGTATCATGTAAATACGGTAGTACATTAATTGAGGATCTATATGTCAAGCACCCAGGTATTGCCTCTTGATGCCATCACTGAACTATGGTACCGCCAGAATTTGTTATGTGAGTGAAGGCCATGTCATAAGATCAGAATAGTAGTAGAGAATAGTATAGTAGTTAGTCGGGAAGTTATCAAAAAAGCAAAAGGTTGGAGAGAGGCACTCTCACTGTGGTTAGGATGAGGAAAATGTCCCATGATTACTCTGCAAGCCCAGCGTGGTACACTTAAAGTGGAGAATATTGCCTTCAGCCGTTGTTGTATGCATTTATTTTAATTACATTTTACATTTACATTTACATTTAGTCATTTAGCAGACGCTTTTATCCAAAGCGACTTACAAATGGGGGCAATAGAAGCAGCTAGAGCAGTCAAAGGGCAACAATATCAGCAATATGTAAGTGCTGTAACAAGTCTCAGTTAGTCTAGCACAGAAGTATACAATTGTTTTTTTTTTTTTTTTTTTTTTTTTTTTTAAATAAATTAGACAGACAGACAATGAATAGAATGATAAGTGCTATTCTCGATCGGTCAGGTGTTGCTGGAAAAGATGTGTCTTTAGACGTTTTTTGAAAATGGGTACAGACTCGGCCGCACGAATTGAGATAGGCAGGTCATTCCACCAGGTGGGAACGGTCCAGGAAAAGGTCCGTGACAGCGATTTTATGCCTCTCTGGTATGGCACCACAAGGCGTTGTTCACTGGCAGAACGCAAGTTCCTGGAGGGTGTGTAAGTCTGAACGAGCGAGTTTAGGTATATTGGTGCAGAGCCAGTGGATGTTTTGAAGGCGAGCACCAGTGCCTTGAATTTAATGGCTCACCAAAGACCAACCTCGCCGCTGCATTCTGGATCAGTTGCAAGGGTTTGGTAGTGCATGCCGGAAGGCCCGCAAGAAGAGCATTACAGTAGTCCAGTCTGGAGAGAACGAGAGCTTGGACCAGTAGTTGTGTGGCATGATCTGATAGGAAGGGTCTAACCTTCCTAATGTTGAATAGTGCAAATCTGCAGGACCGGGTTGTTGCAGTGATGTGGTCAGTGAATTTTAGCTGATCATCAATCACAACCCCAAGGTTCCTGGCTGTCCTGGACGGAGTTATGGTTGATGAACCTAGCTGAATGGAGAGATTGGGGTGAAGTGCTGGGTTGGCTGAGACCACAAGCAGTTCTGTCTTTGCAAGGTTGAGTTGCAGGTGATGTTCCTTCATCCAGGCTGAAATGTCTGTTAGGCAGGCAGCGATACGAACACCAACCGATGGATCATCAGGTTGAAATGAGAAGTAGAGTTGAGTGTCGTCGGCATAGCAGTGATAGGAAAAGCCATGTTTCTGAATGACCGATCCCAGTGATGACATGTAGATGGAGAAGAGAAGTGGTCCAAGCACTGAGCCCTGGGGAACTCCAGTAGCTAGATGATGTGACTTAGACACTTCACCTCTCCATGACACCCTGAAGGACCTACCTGAGAGGTAAGACTTGAACCACTGGAGAGCGGTTCCTGAGATGCCCATCTTCATGAGAGTTGCCAGGAGGATCTGGTGATTAACTGTGTCAAAAGCAGCAGACAAATCCAGTAAGATAAGTACTGTGGATTTGGAGGCTGCTCTTGCCCGTCTCAGTGCCTCCGTAACTGAGAGCAGGGCAGTTTCAGTTGAGTGGCCGCTTTTGAAACCGGATTGGTTGATGTCCAAGAGATTGTTCTGTTCAAGAAACGTAGAGAGCTGATTAAACACAGCCCGCTCAAGTGTCTTTGCAATGAAAGGTAGAAGGGATACCGGTCTGTAATTTTCTAAAAGTGCTGGGTTTAGAGAGGGTTTTTTAAGCAGTGGGGTTACCCGAGCCAGCTTAAATGCTGTGGGGAAAGTCCCGGTGTGAAGAGAGGTGTTGACAATGTGAGTGAGTGCAGGAGTAACAGAAGAAGAAATGGCCTGAAGGAGGTGAGTGGGGATAGGATCAAGCGGACATGTAGTGGGATGATTGGAAAGGATGAGTTTGGAGACATCTGCTTCAGAGAGCAGAGAGAAGGAGGGAAGCGTGGGTGTGATGGTCGTTGAGATGTGCGTGTCGGTTTGTGGTGTAGAGAATTGGCTGCTGATGGAAGAGGTTTTGTTTGTAAAGAATGATGCAAAGTCATCAGCTGTAAGGTTTGACGAGGGAGGGGGGGGAGGAGGACAAAGGAGCGAGGAGAATGTTTTGAAAAGTGCACGAGAGTTGGAGCAGTTGTTGATTTTGTTGTGGTAGAATGTAGTTTTAGCAGTGGAGACATTAGTAGAGAAAGAAGCGAGAAGAGACTGATACAGGGTTAGGTCAGTAGCGTTTTTAGTTTTGCGCCACTTCCTCTCTGCCGCCCGGAGTCCAGAGCGATGTTCACGAAGAACATCGGACAGCCAGGGGGCAGAGGGAGTGGTGCGGGCTGGCCTGGATGTAAGGGGACAGAGGTTGTCTAAGCAAGATGTTAGAGTGGAGCAAAGAGTGTCAGTAGCACTGTTAGTGTCTAGTGCTGAGAACTGAGCAGGTGGAGGGAGTGAGGATGAAACCATAGTGGATAGACGGGAGGGAGAGAGCGAGCGTAGATTACGCCGAAAGGTGATCTGCGGAGGAGTGTGTGTTGTGTCCGGAGTCAGTATGAGGTTAAGAGTGATGAGAAAGTGATCTGAGGTGTGCAGTGGAGTAACTAAAGTGTTGTCTGTGGAGCAGCAGCGTGTGTAGATCAGGTCCAGATGGTTACCTGATTTGTGAGTAGCTGTAGTAGATACTCGCTTAAGGTCAAATGATGTCAAAAGAGTGGTGAAGTCAGCAGCCTGGGGTTTATCCAGGTGGATGTTGAAGTCACCAAGCAGTACCAGAGGAGTGCCATCCTCAGGGAAGTGAGAGAGTAAAATATCCAACTCCTCCAAAAAGTTCCCCAGTTGACCTGGAGGGCGATAAATAACTACAACATGGATTTTAGCCGGGTGAGTGATAGTGATTGAGTGTGATTCAAATGAGCAGTTGCCAGATAGAGAAGGAATGGGCTCAAATTTCCAATCATTTGAGATGAGCAAACCAGTACCTCCACCCCTCCCAATCGGGCGTGGGGTGTGTGAATTAGGTAATTAGGTAATTAGTCAACATAATAAACCCATTTTCTATTTTCTCTGCTCTCTACATAGTACATGTATGGCTAAAAAATACCCATAGTATACTAATAGTATAATTCAATTTCAATGCAGCTGGATTTAAATGTTCATATTTGAATTATACTCCGATGTTAAAGTTTTAAAATCTCCTTTAGCTTACAATGAGTATTTAGCATTCAAGTAACCTTCATGCGGGGACGTGCACAGGGGGGTTGCTCAGGTTGCCCAGGCAACTGCCCATATGCCCTTCTCGACTCACGTTGCCCTTGGACAAAAATAAATACAAAAATCGTACAATGGATGCAGAATTTCACGTAGGCATAAAAAAAAAAATAAAAAAAAAAATAAAATAAAATCACAAACTCTCATTCACTTCCATATTCGGGCACCCGTCCGAAAGTGAAAGTCAGTAGGGGGGAAGGGCACATATTAGCTGTGTCTCATTTCGAAAGGCTGCATCCTCCGGAGGTCGCATTTGAAGGCTGCATGCGTCTGAAGGCTGTCTCATTTCAAAAAAGTAAGTAGGATACTCCGAATGCGACCTTCAAATGCGCCCTTCTTTTCAGGAATTCGGAGTGTGCATGAGATGTATCCTTCGTTGCTGCAGATAACCCACAATTCTTTGCGTCGCCATTAACAACCGTCATGTTTTTTAAATATTATTTGAAAAAATGGCGCCGCCGGCAGATATACATGCAAGCGAAGATGTGGTGTTTAAACTTAAGTAGTTTAAAGCTTGTTTTTGTTTTTAAGCTGTATATATACCTCAAATAGATAGTTGTGGTAAACAGGATTACAAGTGTTGTGATTTTTTTTTTTAAACGTTTAGAACAGTACTTTGCTGTCAAGGCAAAACATTTCATAGTCATTTTCAAGTTATAAATAATTTTCATTCATATAACTGGTGTGAGAGCGCAACTCCACGGTGAACGTGTTGGCATAGCAACGTGATACTTCCTGCCTGTGTGTCCTACGGAGGACGTCTCGTTTAATTCTGATTAAGGACTCTCCGTATACCGCATCCTTCATAGGATGTGTCCTCCAGAGGATGCAGCCTTCAAAATTAAATGAAATGAGACACAGCTATTGTTTACGTGGCTGCAGCGCTGTACGCGACCGGCACCTGAGCACTAGGAGCATAGTTGCCAGGGTCGCGGTTTTCCCGCACAATTGGGCTATTTTAAAAAAGGAGTCGCGGGAAAGGTTACGGAGCTGCGGGTTGCGTTTTTTTGGGCTACTTTTATAATGTACCGCGGCCGCAACAAAAATTGCAGGCAAAGAAATATGAAAATGGAACCGTTTATTAGTTTGTATTGATCCCCCGGGAATGAATACTTGGCAACAACCGCTGCTGCTCGTGTGCATTTGACGTAACATCATCACACGAGTTATGGTTGTAGTAGAAGCATCGGTTCGGTTGTCCGTGGAAGAACAAGCAGCAACTATAAATTGTCAGGTAAACCATCACTGCAAATGCTTTCTCTCTTTACTGCTGAAATCTATTCAGAAAGGTGGGGAAGAGAGCACAAATGTCTAAAAGAAAACAGCCCTAAGATTGTATATAGTTCTGATACACACACACACACACACACACACACACACACACACACACACACACACACACACACACACATACACTATACCAGTCAAAAGTTTTGAAACTGTACTATTTTAATTGTTTTTAAAGAAGTCTCTTCTGCTCACCAAGGCTGCATTTATGTTATTAAAAATACAAAATAAGCTGTAATATTGTGAAATATTACTTAAATGTTAAGTAACTGTTTTCTATTTGAGTATATTTTAAAATGTAATTTATTCCTGTGATCAATTTAAATTGAATAAAGATCAATTTATGATTAATTCAAAGAAATTAATACATTTATTCAGCAAGAATGCATTAAATTGATCAAGTATAGACATTTATAATGTTGCAAAAGCTTTATATTTCAGATAAATGCTGTTCTTTTTAACTTTCTTTTTATTAAATAATCCTGAAAAAAAGGTGCACCACTTTTTTCAACATTGATAATAATCAGAACTGTTTCTTGAGATATATTATATAATTGCATATATTGCATATTAGAATGATTTCTGAAGGATCATGTGAATCACAGAAATAAATTGTATTTCAAAATATATTCAAATAGAAAAAAAAGTTAGCCTATTTTAAATTGTAAAAATATTTCACAATAGTACTGTTTTTGCTGTATTTTGGTTCAAATAAACGCAGCCTTGGTGAGCAGAAGAGACTTCTTTCAAAAACAATCAAAATAGTACAGTTAAAAATAGTCAGTTATATATATATATATATATATATATACATACATACATACACAATATATATATATGCGCGGTTGTCGGGTGAGACAACTTAACGTTGTCAGAAAGGTATAACAAACGGACGATCATCATCATCATGTTTAATGAAATGAATTCAAATCTTTATAAATCCAGGATGAGTTTGCCACGTTTAGCCTAAATTATCAGACAGATAGCTTGCAGACAAGCAGCCTAGGCTACCATTTTTTTGGTAGGCATTAGGCAAACTAAGCTACATGTCTGCTGATAGTTAGTTTCTCACATTTCGTTTTAGCAAGAAGAATGAATGATGGAAGTAATGCATCACATTAATTATTTTATTCAAAATGGTTAAATGCCTAAATCCTATCACTATTTTGGGTATTGTTTGAAGTGCCCTTTTTTTTTAGGTCAGAGCAACTGCCCCTCAAAATTCCTGTGCACGTCCCTGCCTTCATGTAACCATGTCATAATACATTTTTGCATATATACTTCCGATTGGTCTTCATTTTAGATGTATTTGCATAATGGACTGTGATTTGTCTCATATTAATACATTTTGTAGTAGTTTGATTTGTATGACAATGACAAAGCAGCTTGGATGTGGTATTTAATTACACACAAACCAGCATAAAATGTAAGCGTACCTAAAACTTGATTTATTGTTTTGTTGCCTTGCAAGCACTGATATTTCCTTCTGGAAATGCAAATCTAATTAAAGACCATAATTCCCTGTGTGTGTGTGTGTGTGTGTGTAGCCGAGTGCGGAGGACACATTAGTGGCGCCACATCTGGAAGGATTCTGTCACCTGGTTACCCAGCCCCTTACGACAACAACCTTCACTGCACCTGGTCCATCGAGGCGGACACGGGCAAAACCATCAGGTACGAAAACCGGTGGTTGCAAACCACATTATGTTTTTACCTCCTCTCCGTTAATTTCCATATAATTCCCATACAACCAATAAAGGAGCATGGTGATTGCATTTCACCCTGCTGTGTGGCCCACCACTGGCTGGCATCTGTTCCTACAAGTGCATTACCGTTACACAGAGGGGGAGGGTTAGTGAAAGGGCAAAAAGAATAGAGACACAAAAAGCGATAAGCCAGTTAAGCCTTCAAAAATGAAGCAAAACTCAGGTAAGCCAATTCAGTTGATCCGTTTAAAGAGAAGATGGCTTATGAAGAGCAGATAACAGGAGAAATTGTAAGAGTGGGATGTAATCCATACCATCAGGCTTGAGTCATGTAATTTTTTCTTGCTGCAGGTGTTTAAACTATTTCTATACATACAGGGTCTAAAGCGAATGCTTGCCAAGCACTGAATGCCTGAAAAAATTGACTTTGGCACGCAGAGAATGTGAGTGGAGTGGAGCAACAGCAATTTCCCCTTCTCGCTCAAATCTGTAATCACTCCGCTACAACTCCACTCCATCTCTTGCTCCTCGCTCACAGGTGAAAGAAACCCCTCTGTGACTTCTCTCCATAGCATACATTTGCGCAGTTACTGCTCCACTGTAAATTTCTCTCTGTATGTGTTTTATCATCTTAGCTCAAGATGTATCAAGTGAAAGCACGTTTGCGTAATTCTGTACAGTTGCAGGGGTGTTGCATTAGTACAATGACATGGTTGTTCACAATTTTCAAAAGAGCGGAGAGAATGATGTTTTACCCAGCTTCAGATTTTATTTTCTGAGTGTGACTCACACCGTTTTGTTTATTTTTAAATTGTGAAGTAAATTTACATAAAAAGTTTATAACCAACAATTTATAATGTATTTAAACAATTTATTCAGTCATTTTATATGATTATTTTTAAGTTATTTGTATACCTATATTATTAACCAGTTCCATTGGTAGGAAAAACGACATTGCTAGTGAATGAAATGTCACTTCTGAGAAGTGTGAAGATATGTGAATGTGTTTGCGGAGAGCAGAATCCATGGTTGTCCACCCACACATCCCACAGAGACAGTCATTGTTGTGACTTAAGTTGATCAGTGCCGTGTTTACATGCCAGCTGCAGTGCTGCGCTTGACTCAAGGAGGTCAGGCTACAGTCGTGTTGAGTGTAAATAATATAAATCCCAGTGGCTTAGCAAAGGAATAAAAATATTCTGAAGGCCTTTTGATTTGAACAATTTATAGTGAGATATATATTTTTTGTATGCATTCAGCAATTATTATTTTAATGCCAAGGATGATCCAAACATATTAAAAAGGTCATATTGTGAAGAATCAAATGTTACATAGGCCCCTATCATACACCCAGTGCAATGCAACGACATGCGCAACACAAGTGTTTTTTGCTAGTTTCAGCCCGACGCAGTTATCAATTTGACATCCAGCGCCATGTTGTTTAAATAGCAAATGCACTCACGCCCATCTGTTAGCCCATGGGCGTGCTGGTCTGAAAATGAGGTGTGTTCAGGCGTATTGTTGGTGCGTTGCTATTTTGAGGCAACTGAAAACGACTGCGCCATTGACCAACAAAAACCTGGTCTAAAGTCAATTGCACAGTATTTTTGTGTTATTTAAAGGGTGCGTTAGTAATATGCGCCTATAGGCATGTGCACAACGCACAAATACTCAGCTTATTACACACACAGGGATGCGCAGCAGCACTTTTAAATATTAAAAATAAAATAATTCCTCTCTGGAGAAGCGTTCAGTCTTTCTGCTCGCAAATTCCACCATAAAATTAGCGAATCAGAAAGCTGGCTTTTAAAGGGAATGGGAGATGAGACTCTGATTGGTTTATTTCACGTTAAGCCCAAAACACACCCATGACTCATTAAGAGACTAGGTACAACCCTTTTGGACCATGCGCCTGGCACGCCGACCATTTTTTCCATCGTTAAACTAGCAAAAGTGGATTCGACACACCCTACAATACTTAGGCTTTTGAAACATAAGACTGTATTATTTAATGTTTATAACTCAAAAAATGCTGCTCCTGCAAAACAGGGCTATTTATTAAAGCTAGATTAATAATAAGATAGATTAAGAATAATATTATTTAATTTTATCGTCCAAACCATATCTTTACACTTTGATAAACCAATAATAATGATTTATATTTTAGAGCTCTCGGGACGGATTTCACAGGAAATTGTGTGTCGTCATAAAAGTAGCTCCGTCTGTGGGTAGTGCGAAGCTGATAGCTGTCACAACATACCAGAAAAATTTATGAAGATGATCATTCAAAATGGCAAACTTCCGGGGAATCATGGGTTGTAAAGACAAGAACAAAAAAAGAAGTATTTAATTGTCCATCCACGCTGAGAAGACGTCCTATATATTAGCGCCTCAAGCCACATTCAAGGATCATAGCCGAAGCACAACCAAAACAATGTTCTTCCGCAAGTCACACTCAATTTTATGTTTTAACTACTACAGGGCCGAGCTTTAATTATGCATTATGAATTAATTTGTTATATCCTATCTTTGCAAAGTGCTGGTCTTCTTATTTTATAAAATATGAACATATTTTAGTTTGCATGTGTTTTTTGCTTATAATATGGATGTAATGTGTTTGAATATCTTACGGAAATACAACAACCTTTAATATTCTCACTGTATTTCACCTTCACAGCCTCCACTTCATAGTCTTTGACACGGAGGTGGACCATGACATTCTGAAGGTTTGGGATGGACCAGCAGAGAGTGGTATTCTGCTGAAAGAGTGGAGTGGGTCGCTTTTACCTGAGGACACCCACAGCACTTTCAACATCCTCACGCTTCAGTTTGACAGCGATTACTTCATTAGCAAGTCTGGTTTCTCCATCCAGTTCTCTAGTATGTATCAACTTCTCCTTGGCTGTGTTCAGAATAGCATACTAGCACTAGTATGCATACTGTGCAGTGTACACAAATGTTTATTATGAATGGTAACTGAAATACCTGGATGAGCTACTAGATATTTGCCAAGGTGGCTGGTGGGTTTTAAAATAAGAGGCACACTAAATTGTTGCGGTCTGTGGATCCCCTTCCAAAGATTTTTTTTTGGTTTTTTTTGGCTTAACTGCTTTAAAATGGCTTTTTTGTCACTTTTAGTCAGGAAATGTAAAGAAAACAACACATATAATGTCACTTACCTAGCGTAACATCCATCCTTCTGTCCCTTTAAATATCCGTGTTAATAGAGCATGTAGGGCCGTTTAGTGAAGCAGATTGCTGTAGCCTATATCCAACTTAGACGTAGTCTTTCTTCATTTTTAATTTGTAGCTGCTGTTCGAATGGTAGCTTGGCAAATTTTTTGGTGATCAAACATTTAATTTCTCCATAATTAAGGTAGTTTTCAGTACATTTTCAGTGGTAACAGTTCAAACTAATATGACGTAATTTACATCTCAATGATGATTGATTGATATATCAAGGGAGGCTGAAGCCTCCTCTGCGATTGTATGTTTTCTGAACACTCTCTAACTGCTGAAAGTGAAATACTCAATGGTGATTGGCTTTTTTTTTTCCAACCGAGGCAGAAGTCTCCTCCCTCCTCTTATCCCCTTGCCTTAGTGCAATTTTCCGAACTATTGTAATTACATCGGCAGATTTGGCACTTCGGGGAAAGAGCAGCGCTGGTAATGTTTAATGGTGTTACAGTGGTGAAATTACAAACAAGAAATACACATTCTGGGTCATGAAATGAAATTAATAAGTGGGAATTTTATTAACATTAAATTGTCCTTTCCTATTTTCCTCCTCAAAATCTTGGGTAGGCTGTGCCTTCCATGCCTTCCCTGATGAGCTGCTTCTCTGTGTTTGCCAAAATGGGCAGTTTACAACAATGCATGCTGCATGAAATAATCCATCCCATGAAGTCTATCATCTACTAAATAAAATAGCCAGCAGTATAATGTGTAGTGAATGCTGTGCAGTATGTAGTAAGTAGTAAGCTATTGTTGTAACAGCCTTTTATCTTTGTGTATTTTGAAGATGTCATGGAACATATGTTTATTCAAAGTGCAGATATTGCATATTTTATTTGACATTTTGACAGTAATATGATATGACTGATGAAATATAATTAAATTAAAAAATCTCCATAAACATGAGTTTAACAGCATCATATAAGTGGGCTGCTGTGCAACTTGGCATATTTAGTCAAGAGCAGAGGTCCGTTTTCTCATGAATAAGTGATTTTCCACTCTCTCTAATGTCTCACTGATCCACAGCTGATTCAAAATTTATCTTTTTATTTCAGCTACAGTTGCCTCAACCTGCAATGACCCAGGGACCCCTCAAAATGGAACACGCTACGGAGACAGCAGGGAACCAGGCAACACCATTTCCTTTCAGTGTGACCCTGGGTACCAGATTCAAGGAATGTCTGAAATCACTTGTGTTCAGCTCAACAGCCGGTTTTTCTGGCAGCCGGACCCACCCACCTGCATCGGTGAGATCCGACACGACTGTGCCCTTCTTTCTTTTCTCACTGGAAAGCTCCATACCACAGTAAAAACTGTTGTGCCATCGAACACTCTTTTATTTTAAAAGTAGAATGTTAATAGAAATTATGACTGTCAATACAATAAGTTAATTTAAGTGATTAAATACAGACAAAATATGATACTATAAAAAGTATGTTACTGTTACTTTTTTACTTTAACATGATACCAAACTACTGGCATTTTTGAAAATGGTAAAACAATATATTTAATTGCTCCACATAGTAATTAAACATCTAAAAGTATCTTTATTTGTATGTTTTGTTGAGAGGAGTACCTTTCCTTTGTCAATTAAAAATGGCTGTTTTTCTCTGCTCGCTTCTCGATGACTGACGCTGCCTCACGTCAGCACAAGTTTGGTATCGTTTTAAAGCAAAGCATTCCAACTTTATGAATATTCATAGCGAATTCTCGATGGCATGAGTATGAACCAATGAAATGGGATTTTCAAACTCATGCTGATGTAAACAAAACGATCTTACTCACTATGACTGACAGATCCGAAGTGGGCGCACCGACGCCTCAGACAGCACGATCCCGATATACACATATACACAGAATTACAGTATTTCAATATATCTATATATATGTCTTGGTGAGAATTCACACAGACATTATCTTTTGTGTCTTAAAGGGATAGTTCATCCCAAAATGAAAATGATCCCATAATTTACTCACCCTCAAGCCATCCTAGGTGTATATGACATTCTTCTTTCTGACGAATACAATCGGAGTTATATTAGAAAATAGCCAGGCTAACCCAAGCATTATAATGGCAGTGAATGGCAGCCCAAAATTTGAAGCTCAAAAAAGTGCATCCATCAATTATAAAAGTAATCCATATGGCTCCGGGGGGTTAATAAAGGCTTTCTGAAGTGAATCGATGGGTTTGTGTAAGAAAAATATCCATATTTAAAACTTTATAAAGTAAAATATCTAGCTTCCGGCGGACCACTTTCCGTATTCAACTTACAAAGAAAGTCTAATGCCTCTTGCAGTTCAAAATGCTTACGCTACGTCTGACGTCATTGTTGTGCCAGTTACGCATTTTCCGCAATCTGAAGGATTTATGAGATATAAAACTTGTAGAGCCACTTACTCTATTATCAACGCAAGGAAGAGTCATCTGTAATAAAATCTATTTAAAAAATGTTTTTAATTACTTGAGTAATCAACACAAATATAATGAAAATATTTGCATATTCGAATGCTCAGGTAAGATGAAAAAATTAGAACAGCCTTCTCTCTGTGCCTTCTTGACTTCTTTTCTCTTTCTTCACTTTCACTTTTATTCTCGTGCACTTATTCTCATGTTAAACTGAACTGCCAATCAGAGTAATCTTTCCCACCGACGACCCCAAAGCCGATTCAACATGCTGAATTTGGCTAAACTGCCGACGTGAGCCTGACTAGAGCCGACGTGGATCACACCGCAAAACCTAGCCCGACAGATGCTCAAGGCCAACCGTCAGCTTGGTGTGTCACAGTCCTAATGGTTTGTGCCCACCACAGCGACAAAAGTCCGCTCAGTGCCGCTGATGATGCTAAAATGTCTCCGCTTTGGGGTGTGTCTGTAGCAAGTGTGTATAGAGAGCGTGGCAATATAATCAACACAGATAAACGTGATTACAGTTGGAAAGAGGCAAGTTTTGTTTCCAAATGCCCTAAGTAAAGAAATGCTGTCAATTTTCTGAACTTTTGTAAACCCAGCCAATGAACGCCTCCAAACTGCAATTTTTAACATATACCAACTGCAAAGCGTCTAATGTGTAAATGTAATTTACACACTAAATCCAGCATAAACTCCGGCAAAATCTTCCTATTTCTTAAACGCTCAAGACAGACGTCACTACCTGAACGTCAAAGCGATTGGCTGCCGCCCGTGTTTTCCACTTGATATTTGCATAAAGTCGAGAATTGCCAAACCTTTTAACACTCTCGGCTGCTCTCAACGCTTCCTCTGGTCCGCTGTCAATTCCACAATGCACCGCCCGAGCGTGAAGCTCAACTTCCAAAGGAATTCATTGGAAATGCTCGCTCTGCTCTGCTCACTCTACACCAGTGGACACGCACCGTAAGAGAGGTGACTAAGAACCTGATAGTCATTTTGCTTGAACTTTAAGGCAAAATGGCCAGACAGAAGTCTCTCCTTAGTGACATGAAACCCTGCTTGAAATTTGCAACAAAAAAAGCAAGGACTCTCAGACTATGAGAAACAAGATTCTTTGGTCTGATGAAGGAAATGTCTGGAGGAAACCAGGCACTGCTTACCACCTGCACAATACCATCCCAATGGCAAGAGTGGCTTAGGGACGACGGATTTGAGCCCAATTAAACATCTCTGGAGAAACTTGAAAATGGCTCTTCACTGACAGTCCCCCTCCAACCTGACAGAGCTGAATACTTTCACAAGGCAGTGTATATTATAATCTAGAACTATCCCTCTGTCATTGTAAAAACACAGTTTTTGTAACTCTACTCAGTTGTCCACTACCAATCATAAAGTCATGGCATCATATAACTATTAGTGTTCATGTCTACATAGAGTGGTCTGCTTGTGGAGATTTTAAATGGGAAAAACCTTAGCATTATAGGGTAAAGTATAGTTGTCTTACTCTGCCTGTGTAACTGAATTACACAATTGCTTTTATATCATTACTATGACCTTCTCTCAGACCTTCAGTATTTGCTGCTTTTTATTCTTTCTTTTTTTTAAAGTCCGGCAGTATGCTCTGCACCTTCTAAGTACTGTATGTTCAAGAATGGCTTTTTTTTTTTCTCTCCAGTGTCCCTGTTGACTTTTTTGATGTCATGCTTTAATATTTTAATGAAATTCTACAAGGTCATAGAGCACAATAGTCAGGTTCAGGAAGTAAAAATCACATTCATCTTCTTTATAGAGAGAAATTGATTTTTAATGATAATGTTTGAACCGTTCAAGACAGACCTAGCATGAGCTCAGAGATTGTTAAGGGATGATATATGCTTTTGTACTTTCATTAGAGAGAGAAAAGAGCAGTTTAATTGCCGAATTCCCTGAGCAATGCAACATTACCCATAATTCTAAAGTGAAATCCACCAATCAAAAAAGGGAGTTTACAAGGAAGCAGGAATTAGAATCTGAATCTGACTCTACAGTGACCTGCTCACTCCCATAAATCATAAACCTCTCTATATTTTCACACAATTTTCATATTTGTATTTATTTTATTTAGTCATAAACTGATAATCCATCATATTTTATACAATGGGCATTAACTTGGTCAGTAGTTTTATGGTGTATTGCCTTTTTTTCTCAGTCTTCACGGGACGTAGTTCATTCCATCATAAAATACATCAAATACACAGTCTTTATTGCAGTAGCGTAGTTTCAGTTTTTGCTCCATACAAAATATTTTATGTTGTGATCTCAGAGCTCGTTGGTCTGGTCCATGGCGTAAACTTTTTTTTTTTTTTTTAGATGCTTATGGGAGAAATATTTCCAGAACCAAAGCTATAGGTCCTATAATATCAGTGCCAAGCATCAAGTACAGCTTTTCTTTTTTCAGTTCTCCAAACAAGACATAACCTTGATATCTAGAAATCTCTTAGATGGTTTGGTAATAAAGTCCTGCCTGAGCTCCTTTACAATTGATCTTAGTTACATTTATTGATTTTTAATATTATTATTATTATTATTATTATTATTATTTAATGTTGTGGCATGTAGTTGTCCTGCTATATTAACTGATAATGAGCTCAGAGTAATCAGGCTGCTTTGTTTACTGTTACTGTGTTGAAGGATCACATTAAATAATCTCTCGTCCTCACTCTCCTTGTTATGACAGCTACCTGCGGGGGCAATGTGACAGGGCCTGCTGGGGTAATTCTATCACCCAACTATCCTCAACCCTACCCACCAGGAAAAGAGTGTGACTGGCGGATAAAAGTCAACCCTGACTTTGTCGTCGCTTTAATCTTCAAAAGGTAATGTGCTCATGCAGCACTGGGCACCTCTGACTCTCATGCCACCTAAAGGGGTATACAATATTTTAAAGGGTTATGCACCATATAGAAAAATGGGTATAACATTTTTTAAAGGGTTATGCACAATATATAACTGTAGTTGTTTTTGAACTTCAGTTTCTAAAAATGTTTGTGTATTTGAATTGAGCCACCATATTTACTGGGGACATATGTTCCTTTCACTTTTTTACATATTAGAGTTCATTATACTATGGAAACATACTGTATGTTTCAGAACTCAAAACATCCTTGTTAGTCCAAAAACGGCTTTTATTGAATTGCATTATTTGTTTCTCTCTTACATTACACTGGATTATTTGGTAAGCCAGTCTCAATTTGATGCAGGATTGCAAGCAGACTTTTACAGAAAGATATGGACCCAGCAGTAATGCCACAACATGTCAATAACTTTTCATTCTAACTACAATCTGTGCCACCAATCGGAGGTTCTTTTTAATTCATAGCAATTACAATCGGTGATCTGCAAAACAGTCTGAGTGATTCTTTGTCGCAAAATCATTTGTTGTTGTTTATTCTCAAGTAAATTCAGTCAGTGAATAAATGGTCAAATACAAATTGTTCCACTTAGTACAATTGTTTGACATGATAGTTTTGAATTGCTTGAAATATGATGGTAATCACTTTGAAAAGGGAAAAGTGCAACATGTGCAAGTCTGTTATATAGGCTTTATAAAGTTATAATGAGAAAACCACTGTAAAATAATTTTTCTCATTTCATTTTCATCAACAATAGAGTTTAATTAAAATAATTTCATTATTGTCTGTGCATAGGCTATTCCATTTTATTTATAATTTTTGTATTCTTTATACAGGAGTAATGACTTGATTGCATTATTTAGGCATTATTTTATTGTAATACATTTGTTTAATAAAGTTAGCCATAGAACTGTAAAATTAGTTTTAATTTAACTACTGTACTGTATACTATATGTTTGATTTATATTGACGTGCTTGAGACATGGCTCTCAATCAGGCTCTCAAAAATTCTATAAAAATGTGGATTTAGATTTAGATTTATTGGCCAATACGTTGGTTATCGGCATTCAAATAATCGTATCTGCCAAAATGTTCATATCTGTGCATCCCTAGTCTTACTTTGTGTTTGCATTGTGTATTTGTGAGTGTGAGTGTGCAGTTTGATTGCAATGCGGGGTGCAATGCGAGTTGCAATGCGAGATTGTTGCATTCGTGCACTCTACAGACATGGATGTGAATTTAGAAATATAAAATAAAATAAATATTTATTATAAATATACCCTTTTAGACCATGCGGCGACCAATTTTCCCGTTGTCAAACTAGCAAAAGTAGATTCGGACACGCCCTAAATGCACTTACACCGTGCACATTAGACTATGCGCTAAGATCGTTAAAATAGGGCCCGAAGTCTTAAAGGAGACATAACCCACTAAACAGCATTTGTGCTAAACAAGGCAAAAATCATGGTAGAAAATGGCCTTTTATTTCTAAATTATGACAATTTTGATATACAAATCATACTAATATTATAATTGCAATTATAATTATAATGTAGTTTATAACAAATGGCCAGGGATTGTGCCAAGTACATATGGGGCATTTCTAGATATGGTCAGTATATCATTGCCAGATTACATTAATAATCAGTGCCACCAATCGGAGGTACTTTTTAATTCATAGATGTTTCATTATCTTTAATTAAATAGCTTTTATTTTATAGATCATAGTGGGAACGTACTCTTATTTACCCTTAAGTCTTCAAAATGGAGCCAAACTACATGGAGCAGGTTTGTAAGAGGAAGTCCTGCAGAATTTCTAAGAACCTAATGATTGTTTTTTGTTTTTTTTGTTTTTTTAGTACTTTAGTTATTTTTTTCTTTCTTTCTTTTTTGTACTTAGGGGTGGAAATACATCAGTGTTGAAGCATATTATGAATTCAAATCACTGCAATTTAATGAGTCTAGTGTATCTAAGCCTTCACACATAAATCCACAATCACAATCATCAACTCACATATACTTGAATATTTAGATTGATTATGACTCTGATTGCTTGTATTTCACTCATCATCATGACTTTATGGACTTTCATTACATTTACAAAACAGACCAACAATGAAGGATTCCCTTCTGGAACAGAATATGCTTTCTGGTCAAGCAGGTTAAGCGAGGATGTACTGGCCACCATTGAGCTCTTTCCTGGTTTATACCGACCTTGTTTATTAAAAGCATTTATCAAAAAAAATTGTTATGCTTTAACATATCAGTACATAATAATAGAAGCACATTAAAGCCATTGCAGTATTTGCAATACTGCTTAATCACTAGTAAAATCATTGCTAAGATATTGTGAATAATCAATGTATTGCCCGACTCTATTTTGTTTGACAGAAATGTTGTTAAGCATGTTATGCTTCCTGGTTGGGTCTAAATTTAAAATTGCCTTTAAATTTAGTACACCTTATGCGTAATGCCTCACAACTGAATCAAATCTCTAGTAACCATTAAATTATTCTTTATCTGCTGTGCAGTTTTAACATGGAGCCCAGCTATGACTTCCTCCATATCTATGAGGGTGAAGACTCCAACGGACCCCTGATCATCAGTCTGCAGGGGAACCAGGTTCCCGAGCGCATCGAGAGCAGTGGGAACAGCCTTTTTCTGGCCTTCCGCAGTGATGCCTCCCTGGGGATGTCTGGTTTTGCCATTGAATATAAAGGTAAGTCTCACCTTGCAGGTGTATGGTTTGTTCCCTTGAGGGAGGGATTGGGAAACAAGGGAAGCACAACCACGGGGTCAGTGGCCACTTTCAGATCGCATTTAAGGTCACATTTCAAAATAAAATAAAATAACTTTTAGTGCTGCTGAGGACAATTTTTTTTACACGATGACATTCAAACACTTTTTCATTATTATTGATAATTTAAATATGCTTATTTTAGCATTACATTAATATGAATGAGAATTTATATAATTTAAATAATTTAATAAGGAGGTATAATAATAAATGCACACCTAAAATCATCAATTTCTTTATATTTGTAGTGAAAATGACCTAGAGATGTCCTTGATAGGTTTTGCATAAACTTCATAATTCTCTTGGCTATACAATCTTGTTCTTTTTAGGAACGTCAGATAGTTTTGAATGCTTTGCCCATTAAAGCTTTAGTAATTAGATTTGCTTTCGCCTTAAATGAGTGAATATGGATATTTGTCTTTTATGTGGACTGTGAAGCCTGGTAGAATATCTGAATTATCTAAGAACTCTTGGATGAAATTAGGTTTAACAAGACAATGGCTAATGTTGAGCAGCTCTTTCATAACTAACGAATTAAAGTAAGAATTCATCAAAACTGTAACAACCATTAAATGCTGACCCTGATGACCAGATAAGGACTCTGGAGTATTGCAACTATTTCCTGCTCATCCTAAGAAGGAGAGGCTGAGGGAACTCTGACACGTTAAAAGCGCACACTGCATTTTTATATATTTGAGATTCTGATATTAAAGACTCCATTGAATTCAAATTGGAGGGCTTTGTGGCTTTTAGTCCATGCCTATTAGATTCGAGGCCATCATTATGCTAGTATACTCCTAAATTTGACTCCTAAATAAAGTCATTCTCTTCCAGGAAATTGAATAAAACGTATTGATGACTTGTCTTGCACTCAAGGGTGTATCCAAAATTGTGTCCAATAAAAAGCTCTCAAGAATTTCCCCTGAGTAGTGATATCAAGTAGAAAATATTTAATCACAGATATGAAGAAAATGTAAGGTTAGATTGGGGATGCTTCAATATGTCTTGTTATAAATTCCTAATTTAGGAAATACATCAATACAACAAGGACAACTGTGTTTGTGTAGCCTTTTCATGAGGTCCTTAACAATACCATGACATTTACATTTACGCATTTGGCAGACGCAAAACCACCAATTGAAACTTTGGCATCTGTACTGGAGTACTAAATGCATGTGTTAGTGAAAGAGCATTTGTTAAATGATTCGCACGAGTACTACTTTCCTGTGATTAGTCCAAAAAAAAAAAAAAAAACACTCTTTAGTTGTATTGAGTTATATGTTGTGTTTCTCTTCAGTAATACGATTAACCTTTCTCAGTGAATACCTGGCAATATTCCCCACAGAAACAGCAATTTTCACCAATCCGCCCTTTGTAAATGCTCTTTTAAAAAGAATATGAGTTTGTATTTCGAAAATCAGGGCATGTGACAACGACCGTCCCTAGTGTGCTATGCACCTCCCTGAAATAATTTCCACTCCCAGTGGCCCTTTTTATATGATGATTATGGTTGAGTAAAAGTGCAGTTCATGGATTGTTGAATATTTTAATTGTAATTATTTTAATGGCAGCATATTGCACAGTGTAGATGAACTCTGACTTCAACCTTTTGTCTTTGCTCCACATGAATACCCAACACATTTTAAAAGCTTGCTTGCCAATGTATTATATTGCTTTGTTGATGGTCTCAACATCCCACAATGCTTTAGGATTTCACTTTCATGTCATGCCATTAGGTTTTTCCTGTGTTTATTGGGAAACTGAGAGACACATGGGAGTTTGATTTGCTGTGAAAGCTCATCAGAGAGCATGATCACAACATGCAGTACAAGTGATGTGAATATTCGAATTCTGTGCTTCATGTGCAGTGGTTGAAACCCTGGTAGAGTACCTAATTCTACAGTATTGATTATATTATGCATTTCATTGCATTTCTTCTGACTTGAATTTAAAGGTGGTGTTATTTCTGCATCACTGGTGTTTTAAAAGTGTAGTTTTAGAGTGTATATCTGGGACATTAGTGTTGTGTCTAGCTATACGTATCATCTGCCACTCTGCGTATTCCCAGAATCCCAACGTTAGGGTGGAAAAAGAATTATAACAGAAGGTTGTTTGGCGCATTTCAGCATGGATTAGGAATCTATCACAATACAGTATATGCACATTTTTGGAAATGTGCTCTTAGTGAAGAATGCATCAGTTTAAAAACAATATAACTAAACTAAATATACACTTGTAATAAAACAAGGGTCTGTTTACTTTTACCGACTGTAAGAAAGAATGGAAATGGTAATGAATAGCTACATAATGACAATATTGTAACTTAATTGTGTGTAGTCTCGACGAAGGAGGATTCTAAAACATGGTCTTTAATAAATCCACAGGAGGGAAAACACAGGAGAAAGGCAGATACATCTACTCACATTGACATTACACATAGACGAGATCGGACAAGGAACTTAAAGACACATGGAGTAAATATACTAGAACAAATGAGGGAGCTTAATGAGATAAGTGATTAACAGGGCACAGGTGAATGACATGACTGACAGATTGGGGAAAACTAGGGGTGCGTTCCATTCGACAGTGTCCCTACGGACTGTTCACTGCTCCCTACTACCTGAGCATGGTAAATCAATTGAAGTGAACTTCGCTGACAATAATCACTCATTTGGAACGCCCTGCAACGTCATCAAAGAAAGGCAAAAACGGGGTCGCGCAGATTATAATATAACATAAAGGAATATAATAATTTATTTTACTTTCAAATTTAAAACCATATAATAAGTATATACAAAACACACAGTGTGTATCTAAAAAATATAATCAAAACATTTGTTTTAATTAAGTTTTATTAGTTTACGTATAAGTTGTATTGACTATGAACACATTTGAAGCTGCACCTGTCATTCAATATGGAAATACATTTTGATTTGGTTAACTATGTATAAATGTAGGCTATTCTTAATCAATGGTCTTTGTAGCGGTCTCATCTTGTGTGCTTTCTTTCCCAAGCGCAGCTACATAGTAAACATTCATGAGGTAAATAAAGTATAATATAAAAAAATGACAGCCCTCAGCTGCTTCTCAACACTTTTAATTTGTTTACATATTCATAAAATATAATATGCGAATGTAACTTCGCCATAACCATTCATAAATACTCCACAAAAAGTCCACTTCACTGTCCACTTACGGTCGAATGGAACGCACCTTAGGTCACAGAGAGGGGCAAAACCAAAGAATAAGTCCATGGCTGTGTTCAAAATCGCCCCCTATACCCTTAAATAGGGCACTATTTGAGTGAACATCCATTTGTAGTGGTGTCCGAAACCATAGTGGACGTTTTTGAGTGCACTCATTCAATCCCACAATGCACCGCAATAACGAGTGTACAGTAGATGTACGCACTGGAGAATATGCTTGTTCGATGCACCAGCGCTGCGCAGACCGATCAGCGAATGACAGCAAAGTCCTGCGAGAGCGTTTCGAGAGCAAACGAGAAACGACTCCTTATGCTTTTGAATCGCTCTCACTCACAACCAGACTGTGTACTCTCAACCCACTGTGAGAGTCGCGCTCTGAATGAATTAACTTACCGCTGTCCAATTCGCCCCATGTACCCTCATTCTCCATTACTCCACTCGCCTACTCCAAAAACGAGCCAACAAGCTTAAAGTTAACCCTATAGCTCTTTACTTGTGTGGCACTGAACTTACTGGGAAAGGGTAATGAATAATAAAGTAACTAAGCATTTAATTTAAAAATAAAGACTTAATATCTTTATGTACAAATTTATAGTATAAAATATATATAGTATAGTATATATTTTATACTATATAGTAGGCTACTATTTATACTATATTGCATGGGCGTCAGAAGCAAAATAAATTTGTGGGTTGGTCCTTTCACAGAAATTTTACTGGAGTAGATGCAATTTACATTAAGTACAAATATATTGGCTTGTTTACTAAACGTCTGGTTGAGGAAGACAAAACTACGGAAAACTCAAAATCTTTCGCAGCAACAATAGTGTAGGGGTAAGACACATGGCATCTTGACAGTTTGTTCTTTCTGTTTATTTGAAACGTAGCAAACCGGCAGCTCCAGTAAGTTAATAATGAAAAGATTTATCTTGAACTCTGCCGCAGAAACTAGCATGTTTAAACCTTGATCAATCAATATAATAATCAATTAAAAAGGAATTTATACCTGTATGCATGATATTGCACTGGACCAGTGTGGTTTGGAAGATGGATGGATGATTGATTCAGCTGTGGGCACTATTTGAGGGAACAGCCATTCAGTGGTGTCCGAAACCATAGTGGACGATATTAAGTGCACTCATTCAATCCCACAATGCACCGCATTAATGAGGCTTTTCTAATATTTTCTTAATTTTCATTGAAAATAAATGCCTTTCCGATCTGATATGTGATGGGATAAAGGAGTAGAGCGAGTTCGGCAAAAGGCAGATTCGAACCGCAGGTCGATTTACGTCAAATCTGCCAAGATTTGAATCTGCCAAGATTTGACACAAATCGACCCAAATACTCCTTTATCCCATCACATATCAGATCGGAAAGGCATTTATTTTCAATGAAAATTAAGAAAATATTAGAAAAGTGAAAATAAAGCTTTGAATGCGTTTAATCAGTGTTCAGGGAATGTAAACAGACTCAATTAGAGACGATAAAAGTGAGTGGGTCCAATATCACAAGTGTGTGGGTCGATGCCATCTCCTGGCGAAACGTTGGAATTCATTCAATGCATGGCGCGACTCTCAAAGTGCATTATGGGTATTCTCTAGCCGTCGAGCATACATCGGTTGTAAACTCATTATTGCGGTGCATTGTGGGATTGAATGAGTGCACTTAATATCGTCCACTATGGTTTCGGACACCACTAAATGGCTGTTCCCCTTAAATAGTGCCCACAGCTGAATCAATCATCCATCCATCTTCCAAACCACACTGGTCCAGCGCAATATCATGCATACAGGTATAAATTCCTTTTTAATTGATTATTATATTGATTGGTCAAGGTTTAAACATGCTAGTTTCTGTGGCAGAGTTCAAGATCCTTACTGGAGCTGCCGATTTGCTACGTTTCAAATAAACAGCAAGCACAAACTGCAAAAACGGCAGCCTTTCCGGCGTACTTAGTGTCCGAAATCACTCACTCATTTTCATTCACTCCCTCAAGTGGACTATATCTGTGGACTAATGTAGGGAATAATGAATGAGGGTATAGGGGGCTATTTCGAACACAGCCCATGTGGGAGTGGAGGGTGGGAGGAGCCATGGGAAAGCCAGGAGCAGGAGGAGCCAGATGTTAGGCCAGAGGTCAGCTAGGATGAGGCCCCAGGGAGGAGTCGAAGGCGGGAGGAGCCATGGTGTTGCTGACTTTATAGTATACACCCTGGGGACGACCAACGGAGAAGCCACCACTGAAGGAGACCCAGATGGAAATGATGAGCTAATGAGCTCACGTGATACTGATGGTTCTGGAGACCGAGATGGCGCCGCGACGACAAGCGTCCTGGGTAGAGCTGGAAACCCAGAGGACAGAGGCTGAGCCGGTGGGACCGAGGATGGAGGCAGAGCCGGGGGGAAGGCGGAGTTGAAGGTGCAAACAGGTCGACGGCTGACCAAGGCAAAACCGGAGGGATGAGGGAGCCCAGAGAAGCCGAATGGCCGATGGTGGAGCAGAGAGGGGGAGGAGCCAAGGTGGAGCCGAAGTGTCGACAGGCTGAAGTGGAGTGAAGGGCACAGAGGCTAGGGGTGGAACCAGGGGATCCTCAGTGCTGGATGGAGCTGATGGCCTGAAGACACTTGGCAGATCCTTACAGCACATGGTAGATGCAGAGGGACAGAAGGACAGTAGTGGAGGTGGGGTTGAGGGACTGGCTGATTGAGGAGGTGGGAGAGGGAGGCTGGGCTGGAATTCTGGAGACACTGGGGGTGCTGGAGATACTAGGATTTTTGCAAACACAGAAGGTGCTGAAATGAATTCTTCCTCCAATACTTCCTTGAGTTCCTCAAAATAAGAGCCAGAGGCCTTGTTAAAGGGGTGATGAATTGAGAACGTCTCGGTTACTACTGTAACTGTAGTTCCCTGAATAGGGAGCGAGACGCTGAGTCACCGCTTTGGGAACGCCTCTGCGTGATTGCGTCATGAAGCACATATGTAATCAGTCCAATAGAGAGACGGAACATCATAGGCGGGTGACGTCATAGACCCGGAACTATAAAGCATACCGGCAAACACATGCCTTCAGCTTGTGGGCATGCGGGGAGTATGGCAGGGTGACGCAGCGTCTCGTTCCCTATTCAGGGAACTAAGGTTACAGTCGTAACCGAGACGTTCCCTTTCAAGGGAACTCGAGCTGCGTCATCGCTTTGGGAACGAGACTATACACACGCCCCCATAGGAGCCGGATGCCCGCTTGTGACATAGTAGCCCAGATGTCGAGCTCGAAGAACCTGACGAAAGTGAGCGGAGAGGAACATCCTGCCGCATCACAAACATCCTGCAGGGAACCCACCCCCAAAAATGCCCAAGAGGCAGCCGTAGTCCTGAAGGAGTAGGCCCGGACAGCCAAAGGAGAAGGCTGCCCGGCCGCCACATAAGCAAGTGAGATAGCCTCGACTACCCACTTGCTCATCCTCTGCTTCGAGACTGGACCCCCCCACGAGGGAGGCCTGTAACAGTCAACGGCTGTTCTGAAATTTTCCACAGGGCAGATCTGTCGAATTAAGCACCTAGTGTATGAACAGGGCAAAGCAGATAGTCTTCCTGGTCTGACGTCAGAAACGGAGGACAAGAGGCCTGCAGAGCTAAGGGTCTCACAGGGTTAGTGGTAACCTAGGAACATGAACCAGCCTAGAATGTAGGAAGGCCTTAGCAAACCGGGAGCAAATTCCAAGCACAAGGGTGCAACAGAGCGCAACTTCTCAGAAACGTCCTCGAGCGGCTCAAAGGGAGCCTCGGAAAGACCTTGAAGGACCACAGAAAGGTCCCAGGCCAGCACCCTGGTGCGTACTGCATGTCTCAACCTCAAAGTGCCACGGAGGAAACGAGTAACCAGAGGGTGTCGCCCCAAAGAAACACCACTCAAAGGAGTGTGGTAAGCTGCTAAGGCCACCACGTACACCTTTAATGTGGAGGGAGCTAACCCAGTGGAGAACCTCTCCTGCAGGAACTCCAGCACCGCGCTCGCAGGGCAGTTAACTGGATCCCACAAGCGATCTCTACACCATAAGGTGAGTCTCCACTTCAGTGCATACAGGTTCCTCGTGGAGGGAGCTCTAGAGTGTAGAATGGTCTCAACAACCTCGGTTGAGAGACCAGAACTTATGAGCTGGGCCCCCTCAGAGGCCAAGCCCACAGTTTCCACAACTCTGGGCAAGGATGTACGAAGACACCGGCCGCCTGAGAGAGAAGGTCCCTCCTGAGCGGAATCTCCAGGGGAGAGCCGTCGAGGAGAGACACAATGTCCGAGAACCATACTCGGCCCGGCCCGTAAGGGAGGCATCCGTGATCAGACATACTCGCTGACACGGTGTCCCCAGTAATGAGCCGTGGGCCAGAAACCAATGATCCTTCCACATGACCAATGTGCGGAGACCCCGCCGCATAGCCTTGATAATGCGAAAAGCTTTCCCCTCGGGGAAAAACCCTTGGTCTTGAGCCACCACTGTAACAGTCTCATGTACAACAGGCCACAGCACTGGACGCTGCTGCCATCAGACCCAACAGTCTCTGAACTGTTCACAGTGAGCGGCTGGTCCAGCTTCACCCCTTTAAATATGTTATTCTCAAACCGGAGAAAGAGCGCTCTTCTTTGATGAGAGCCTCAGCCCTACCTCCAAAATGCATGAGAACGACATCTCAATGTCGAACCGTCAGACGAGCTGACAGTGCCAGTCGCCAAAAAATTGAGAATGCGGATTCCTTGAATACACAAGGAGACTAACGCCGCGTCCACGCACTTCATGAACATGCGGGGTGAAAATGCAAAACCGAAGGGAATCACCCGAAATTGGTGCGCTTCTCCCCTGAAAACGAACCTCAGGTACTTCCTGTGCTGCGGAAGGATAGAAACATGATATAAGCAGATCTATCATGACAAACCAGTCCTCGGACCTGATTGAGACACAATGTATGAGTGTAAGCATCCTAATATATAGAACACACAGATCTAGATTAGGGCGCAGCCCTCCAATCCTTCTTTGGCACGAGACATAACCAGAGCCAACAAATTTATAATCTGTAGGACCCATTTAGATATATCTGACAGATTCTCCCACTCTGACAGAAATCTAGTAAGCGTACCAGCCTCTCGAGACTGGCCTCCCCTGAAACGGCTGACCGGCAGGGAACAACTGACTCGACAGTGCCACCTTCCTCCTCGAAGGGCGCGAGCCATCCTCGGATGACCCCCAAGGGCTCTCCACGCCCCGGAACTCGGGCGGGGTTGGTGGATTGACCCTGTGAGGGCACCGAAAGCAGACGGGCACCGTATGCTGAGGTGAGCTCCGCCTGCCCCCGGGGGGGGCCGCCCTCACCGCCCTGGGCCCACTGGCGTCAGGGCTTCTTGGACAAAGCCTTCCTTGAAATAATGACGGCCCTCAGAACCGTCTTAAAATTTGGAAAGCTGCGCCTGAGGGCACCACCCACCACCCCACCCTCTTGAGAACGCCCGGCGGGATAGCAACATTCCTAGAGGCAGCGCCTCACAATGCTCACTACCGGCCCCCCCTCGAGAGCTGACTGAGCGTGCTGCTACCAAACAAACAACAACGCACATCAAGTGTGTATCCCCACTCATAATGTAACTAGAGCAGGGAGGAATACACTTTCTGTACTGCTGTTCGTACTCGCCATTGTGTCTCTCTTTTATGTGTCAGTGTGTGTTGCAAACTTGTTATATGAAAACAAAAAAGTCTGAACCCAGACACAAACATAGAGCTGACAAGGACAATGTTACATAGCGAGCTTGTTGAAGACAACAGAAGCTGAAGGCGTGTGTTTGCCGGTATGCTTTATAGTTCCCGGTCTATGACGTCACCCGCCTATGACGTTCCGTCTCTCTATTGGACTGATTACATACGTGCTTCACGACGCAATCACACAGAGGCGTTCCCAAAGCGGTGACACAGCTCGAGTTCCCTTGAAAGGGAAATCAACTTTCCTTTGAGCATTTGATATATAAAAGTTCAGCGTGATATAAGAATATCCTGTAAGTTTCAGAGCTGAAAACGTCCTTGTTAGTCAAAGAAAAGCTTTTATAGACTCCAGGGCCCGTATTTATCAAGCATCTGAGAATTACTCACAAGAACACTGCACTATAAAAAATGTAAGGCCTCTCCAATTCAAAATTTTCTAGTGACTGATCACATCTAAATTTTTCAACTGGCCAAATTGAATTTCTGTGAATTGAATTTTATCCATTGTGGCAACAGTCTGTTAACATGGGCTCAATTAGAAATAATATGTTGAGCCAATGGAAAAATGTAATTTACCAACCCTGTAAAAAATTTCAGACCTCTCCAATTTAAAATTTTCTAGTGACTGGTCACATCTAAATTTTTTAATTGGCCAAATTGAATTTCTGTGAATTAAATTGTATCAATTCACAGAAATTCAATGTGGCCAACTGAAAAATTTAGATGTAACCAGTCACTAGAAATTTTTAAATTGGAGAGGCCTGAAATTTTAAATTGGAGAAATGTTTTACAGTGAAACTGTGAGGTTGGTCCAATTAAATATTAAAAATTTTAGTAACAATTGTTTATTTCTCACTGTCCCAAAATACAAAAAGACATAAATAGCCTAGGCTAAATTAAGCAAAATGAACACAGACAACAGGGTTGACATTTTGTCACATTACTTTATTAACAAGCACAGGATATTTGGTGAAAATACCTTATTTTCAATAAGGAAAAACTCTGAATACAGTCAAGAAGTCTTCTGCATAACAGGATGTCTTAATGTGGTGAAGAAAACGCGGCACTGCATATAGGCTAAAAACCTGCAAATAAAAATAAAAACTAACATTAATGACAAAGTTCCCCTGCATCACATCTGGCAAATGACAGAACAGAAGTTACTTCATTATATAACAAGGATGAAACGAATGAATGGACGAATAAGAAAATCACAAACTTGACGTGTTTGATATTAAAAGGCAATAACTTCAGCCGAGTGGCCGACGCCAAATGCAATCTAACGGCAGGCACCTGTTCAATGGTCTAAGTGAAACTTTATGTATTTAAGCTCACTTTATTTACCAATATCTTTGCTGCTGACCTTTGATGATCCAATTCAGCCACACTAATAAGCAAACATTACTTTAGATAAACAGCACATTTGTGTTTGTTTGTTTGTTTAATAGTTTATTTTTTTGCTAAAGTAAGAGTGTTATCCAATTCTTTCACAAGAATGGCAGCACAGCTGAAAGGTTTGTTGAGCTGCACTCTCTACTATACAGCCTTGAATTTGTATTTCCTTCAGTCTGAAGCTTATTCATTTCAACTTTGGTGTGAATGGGCCATTCAATTTTCCAAAAATAGAAGTAAAAAAAAAAAAACAAGCCCAGCCCAGGTAAGAAAAAGTAACATAAGTTATAAAAACATAACAACGTAAGTTACAAGTAAAATTATCAGTTACTTTTTAAGAAAATAACACAATATTTTAATGCATTTATTTTACCAGTAACTTTCTCCAACACTCATTATAAGTGGATCTTTGATGTTTGAACCTCTTTAAATGTTATATACAATTTTTTACAGTGTAGTGTAAGGAGACTGATTTCTCCACAATCTCAGATCTTAAATGTGATTTATATCGTTGTTTGCTGTTTGTTCTTGCCTTTGCATTGTGAGAACAACAACACTTTCTATTCTAAGGTCTGAATATGTGTCTCACTCTCTCCATCGAAGCTTTAATTAGAATGTGTCATATATGACAATGAAATGATGGAGTCGGTTTTTCTCTGTTGTTGTATTTTCTTTTAATTAATTCAGTGTCCTTATTTGCTTATTGTTTTTCTTTATATAAAGCCAATCTTTTATCTGCTATTATTCATCACACACCAGTAAACACAATTATGAATGCCCTTATTAGGGAAAAGAAATGAATACGAGAATATTACAGTCCAAAGACTATCATACCTTGAGGAAAAACACATTAGTTTGATAGATGGAGAAATATATACGCATATGTGTATGTGCATTTTTATATATATATATATATATATATGTGTGTGTATATATATATATACACAATATACACAATATATATATATATTGTATACACAATATATATATATATATATATATATATATATATATATATATATATATATATATATATATATATATATATATATATATATATATATATATATATATTGTGTTATATAATATAAATATAGAAACACTATAAATATAATATAAATATAGAAACACAAATATAGAAACACTTACAGAGGTAGGAATGCCATTGCATTAGATCAGGGTTCCCATTCAGTCGGTCACGTTCGACGTACGTCGGACGTACCGACGAATTGGGATCACTTCTGGGAGCCCCTATCAGCTTCGAGCTATCTAGAACCGGCCAATGAACAATTGGCGTGCGAGATTTGCATCTCGCGCTCCGCCCCGCGCCGCGGGTATAAACAGGAAGCGAGAGCGAATGCACGCTGTCATTCACTTCGGAGCCACACGGCAGATGAAGAGGACTCTCAACGCAAGACTGCTTGAGTTTATCGCTGCTATCAGCAAGTTATTTAGAAGACCGGAGAATCCAGGAAACGCGTGTTGGAGAGACGGCACATTCCAGCGGGATCCGCGCTGACTCATCGGCTGCCTCTGCAAGCAGAGAAAAACTGCTGTTTTAACAGCAACAGCAAATCCTGTTGGTCTGGTTGGGCGTTTTTCCTGCTGAGTACAGGCACGGGCTGCACAACAATCCCGTGCGCTGTCGCGTTTCCCCCTGAGTGCTTCAGCACAAGAGCGTTTCCTCACAAAAAAGAGTTCACGGGTGACGTGCCGTCCTTTTCAGGATGTCTTACCACCCGTGCGTTTCTGGATGCGGTCGTTCCCTGTCCCCTGCTGACGGTCACAATCGCTGTCTCACGTGTTTGGGCATACAGCACGTTGAGGCGGCGTTTGTGGATAGTTCATGTTCCCACTGCGGGAACATGACTATCGCGGAGCTTAGATCGAGACTCTCCTACCTCCGGGCTGGGGGAGTCCCCTTACCCATCCCACGAACCAGGGCTGCCCCTAACCCGGGTGGACCTGCTTCTTTGGATGGCCAGGGTGATCTGAGGATCACGTTTAGGGCTAACCCGCCGAGTAAATCTCCGCAGGCCCCTATTCCCTCTGCTCCGCAGCCGGTAGAGCCTCCAGGAGAACCCGCTGGACCCTCCCACGGGAGACCAGTGGTGACTTTTGGAGCTCCAGCAGATGAACAGATGTCAATCGCTGCATCGGAGGGGGAGTTTCAGTCCTCGGGGGATGAAGGTTCAGTCGTACTGCCTCCCTCTGGGAGAGTGGCAACGGCTGCACCGGACCCTGAGATGGCTGCTATGCTTTCCCGGGCCGCCGAAAGGGTTGGGCTCGAGTGGAACCCTCCACCGTGTCCCGAACCCTCTAGGTTGGACGATTGGTTCCTCGGGGTGGGTCGCGCTGGTTCTCAGCGTCCCGCCCCGACACCTTTCTTCCCGGAGGTGCATGAGGAGCTCACGAGGTCGTGGAAGGCACCTTTTTCTGCCAGAAACCGGCCGAGTGAGTCCTCCCCCCTCACTACTCTCGACGGCGGACCAGCCAAGGGTTACGTGGGGATCCCGCCAGTGGAGCGCGCCGTCGCGATGCAACTGTGTCCGGCGACCGCCTCTAACTGGCGCGGTGACCCGCGTCTCCCGTCCCGGGCCTGTAAGTTCTCTTCCAGTCTGACTGGGAAGGCTTACAAGGCCTGCGGGCAGGCTGCGTCCGCCTTGCATGGCATGGCGCTGCTTCAGGTCCACCAGGCCCAAGCGCTCCTTGACATGCACGAGGGTAGGCCTGACCCAGAGCTCCTCCGGGAGCTCCGGACGGCGACGGACCTCGCCCTCCGGGCGACGAAAGTCACCGCCCGTTCCATCGGTCAGGCGATGTCCACGCTTGTGGTCCAGGAGCGTCATCTCTGGCTCAACCTGGCTGATATGAGGGAGACCGATAAACATCGGTTCCTGGACTCCCCCATCTCGTCAGCTGGGTTGTTCGGCGACGCGGTCGAGAGCTTCGCCCAGCAGCTCTCGGCCGCCCAGAAGCAGACGGAGGCGATCAAGCACATCCTGCCCCGGCGGCCCGCTGCTGCCTCCACCCCGCCGCCGGCGGCAGCGCCTCCGACTACTCGTCGCCGAGGACGTCCACCCGCCGCCGCCTCCGCCCCCGCCAAGGCACCGCAGCAGCCTTCCACCAGCCGACGGCGTGGGGCCGGCCGTGGGAAGGATGTCCAGCCCGCTCAGGCCGCTGCCAAGCCAGGTGGCAAGCGTCGTCGCAAGCGACCCTGAGACGGGCCACCCAGAGATGGAGGAAACTGCTCGGAGGGAGATGGCTGCAGCACCACTCCTTCCCCCGGAGGAGGGCCGGGGGAGAATCTTTTGTTTGTCTGTTCCGCCGCTGGCCCCAGTGCCAGCGGCACCCAAAACATCAATAAAAGAGCAGTTTCCAATATCTCTGGGTGCCAAGAGAGCGCGCTTGGCGGTGGTCGACGCTCCCATGCCTCGCCACCCTCAAGTACCTCTCCCTTCGCCAGCAGGGGACGCCGGCTGTCGGGACGCACACAAGCGGCCTCCCCACACTCGCACGTCCCCTCCGCGGATGCAGGTAAGTGTTGCACAGCACACTCAGATCCCGCTTCGGGCCGCTCCCATGCCGTCCGTGCCGGATCCCTGCGTTCCGCCTCGCTGCCCCGCTGCGGGTACGTCTGTGGTGCCGATGGTCCCCCTTGCTCGGAGTCTGGGAGCCTGGCTAGCGCTTCCCAGCCCGTCTCGGTGGCTCATCCGTACCATCAGACTCGGCTATGCGATTCAGTTCGCCCGGCGTCCCCCCAAGTTCAGGGGCGTTCACTTCACGACTGTAGTGGAGGCGAACGCCCCCGTGCTCAGGGCGGAGATCGCTGTCCTACTGGCGAAGGACGCGATAGAGCCGGTCCCTCAAGCCGATATGAGGTCCGGGTTCTACAGCCCCTACTTCATTGTACCCAAGAAAGGCGGCGGGTTACGACCGATCTTGGATCTGCGATTCCTGAACCGGTCCCTTCACAGGCTGCCGTTCACGATGTTAACGCAGAGGCGCATCTTCAGGTGCATCCGTCCCCGAGATTGGTTTGCAGCGATAGACCTGAAGGACGCGTACTTTCATGTCTCGATTCTTCCTCGACACCGGCCCTTTCTGCGCTTCGCGTTCGAGGGACGGGCATATCAGTACCGCGTCTTACCCTTCGGCCTGTCCCTGTCGCCCCGCGTCTTTACGAAGGTTGCGGAGGCGGCCATTGCTCCCATGAGAGAGCATGGCGTTCGCATCCTCAACTACCTCGACGACTGGCTGATCCTTGCCCAGTCGCGAGAGCAGTTGTGCGAACACAGGGACAAGGTGCTCAGTCACCTCAGCCAGTTGGGACTTCGGGTCAACTGGGAGAAGAGCAAACTCTGCCCCACGCAGAGGATCTCTTTTCTCGGTATGGAGATAGACTCGGTCGCCATGACTGCGCGCCTCACCGAGGAGCGCGTCCAGTCGGTGTTGAACTGCCTGAATTCGTTCAGAGGCAGGACAGCGGTTCCACTGAAACATTTTCAGAGGCTCCTGGGGCATATGGCATCCGCAGCCGCAGTAACGCCGCTCGGATTGCTTCATATGAGACCGCTTCAACGCTGGCTACACGATCG
Source organism: Gobio gobio (assembly GCF_949357685.1). Classification (NCBI taxonomy): domain Eukaryota; kingdom Metazoa; phylum Chordata; class Actinopteri; order Cypriniformes; family Gobionidae; genus Gobio; species Gobio gobio. The sequence continues at coordinate 12,958,422 of NC_137111.1, read as the reverse complement.
AGTCCCGAGATGGGCGTGGCACAGCGGTTCCCTCCGCGTCCAAGTGACTCCGAGGTGCCGCCAAACCTTCGGCCCGTGGTCGGACCCTCTGTTTCTCCGGGCGGGAGTACCCCTAGAACAAGTGTCCAGGCACTCCGTTGTCTCCACGGATGCCTCATCCACGGGTTGGGGTGCCACGTACAACGGGCTTGCAGTTTCGGGTCTGTGGACGGGGCCTCAACTGCAATGGCATATCAATTGCCTCGAGTTGTTAGCAGTTCGTCTTGCACTCAGCCGCTTCAAAGTTCCGCTCAGAGGCAAGCACGTTCTGGTCCGGACGGACAACACTGCGGCCGTAGCGTACATCAACAAACAGGGTGGTCTACGCTCCCGTCGCATGTCGCAACTCGCCCGCCATCTCCTCTTATGGAGTCAGAAGCATCTGAGGTCGCTTCGTGCCGTTCACATTCCGGGCCTGCTCAATCGTGCGGCCGACGAGCTGTCACGTCAGCAGGTACTTCCGGGAGAATGGCGACTCCATCCCCAGGCGGTCCAGCTAATCTGGAGTCGTTTCGGGGCCGCACAGGTACACCTGTTTGCCTCCCCAGAGACGACCCACTGTCAGTGGTTTTATTCCTTGACCGAGGGGACCCTCGGGTCGGATGCCCTGGCCCACAGCTGGCCCCGGGAAGAACGCAAGTATGCGTTTCCCCCAGTGAGCCTTCTTGCGCAGACACTGTGCAAAGTCAGGGAGGACGAGGAGCAGGTCCTGTTGGTCGCTCCGTATTGGCCCAACCGGACTTGGTTCCCGGAACTAGTGCTCCTCGCGACAGCACCTCCCTGGCCCATTCCTCTGAGACAGGACCTCCTGACTCAGAGACGGGGCACCCTATGGCACCCGCGTCCGGACCTCTGGAAACTCCATGTTTGGTCCCTGGACGGGACGCGGAGGTTCTAGGTGACCTACCGCAAGCGGTAGTTGACACCATCACTTCCGCTAGAGCCCCCTCTACGAGGCGCCTCTATGCGTTGAAGTGGAACCTGTTCGTCGACTGGTGCTCTTCTCGCCGAGAAGACCCCCGAAGATGTTCGATCGTTTCTGTGCTTACCTTTCTACAGGATGGGTTGGAGCGAAGGCTGTCTCCCTCCACCCTCAAGGTCTATGTCGCCGCTATCGCCGCTAATCATGAGCTCGTAGATGGAAAATCTCTAGGTAAGCACGATCTGATCGTCAGGTTCCTTAGGGGAGCAAGGAGATTAAATCCTCCTCGTCCTCCCTCTATACCCTCTTGGGACTTAGCTCTGGTGCTAACTGCACTACAGAGAGAACCCTTTGAGCCTCTGCAGTCAGCTGAGTTGAAAATACTGTCGTTAAAGACTATACTCCTGATTGCGTTGGCCTCCATCAAGAGGGTAGGGGACCTGCAGGCATTTTCGGTCGACGAATCGTGCCTGGAATTCGGGCCCGGTAACTCTCATGTGATCATGAGACACCGGCCTGGATATGTGCCCAAGGTTCCCACTACTCCCTTCCGGGACCAAGTGGTGAGCCTGCAAGCGCTGCCTTCGGAGGAGGCAGACCCAGCCCTAGCTTTTCTCTGTCCCGTCCGTGCTCTCCGGACTTACGTGGATAGAACGCAAAGCTTCAGGACCTCAGAGCAGCTCTTCGTCTGTTACGGAGGACAGCAGAAGGGAAAGGCTGTCTCCAAGCAGAGGATGGCCCACTGGATAGTGGACGCCATCGTCTTGGCTTATCAGTCCCAAGACGTGCCCTGCCCGCTCGGGTTAAGAGCCCACTCCACTAGGGGTGTTGCCTCTTCCTGGGCGCTGGCTCGTGGCGCCTCGCTGACAGATATTTGTAGAGCTGCGGGCTGGGCGACACCTAACACGTTCGCTAGATTCTATAGCCTCCGTGTAGAGCCGGTGTCTTCCTGTGTGCTCACTTCCCATAGTCAGTAACACCGAAGTACCCGTTCCAGTGTCGGCTTGCTGCGCCATTCCCTCCCCTATGGTAGACGGATGCGTGCGCTTATTCTGCTCCAGTCGAGTTCCCCGGAACGGCGAACCCTGTTGAGTCCTCCGCAACCTGCGGCAGTCGGACGTGGCGGAGCGTTCGACGCCAGGTCTAACACTCGTATGCATTGGTGGAACTTGTGTTAGGCTGGGTTCCGTATGTAGTGACCCCCACGGCGGTCCCATATGTGTATTCTTCCACGGTACGGCTCCCTACGGCGAGCCCGTGTCTTTCCCTCGGCAGAGCTCCTCTGCCGTCTCAGGTTCGTGTTGTCTCCCTCCTAATTGACCGGGGCCACCCCTGAGACTTCCGTATGTTGTGCTGCCCACGGCCAGCCCATACGTGTATTCTCCACATGTTAACTCCCTCTGGGCATGATGTGGCTTCCGCAGCTGCCTTCACAGGCACGCTTTCCCAGCGTTATCCAATACAGTCAGCTGAGTGGGTCTTGCGGAACAGCAGCTTTGACTCTCCCTGCGTGAACCTACCCGCCCGCATCAGATCGGGGTCTGTGGGGCTCATCGCTGGGCGCTGGAAGTGGTAGTAACTATGGCGTTTTCCATAGGGGATCCCAATTCGTCGGTACGTCCGACGTACGTCGAACGTGACCGACTGAATGGGAACGTCTCGGTTACGTATGGTAACCCTCGTTCCCTGAAGGAGGGAACGGAGACGTACGTCCCGTCGCCACAGTTGCTGTACCATCACTGCAGGTCGAGCCACTACGTGTGGCTCCTCAGTGAAAAACAGCGTGCATTCGCTCTCGCTTCCTGTTTATACCCGCGGCGCGGGGCGGAGCGCGAGATGCAAATCTCGCACGCCAATTGTTCATTGGCCGGTTCTAGATAGCTCGAAGCTGATAGGGGCTCCCAGAAGTGATCCCAATTCGTCGGTACGTCCGACGTACGTCTCCGTTCCCTCCTTCAGGGAACGAGGGTTACCATACGTAACCGAGACGATTTCATTTATGAGATAATTTATTAATAATTTATGGACCCATAATCTCCTCAGCCAATCCAACGCTCTCCATTGACTTTGCATTGCGTGAGGCTGCCTCCTTGTCATTTCGGACTTATAACCAAAAAAAAACAAAAAAACACAACAATGTCTAAAAGCTGCTATGTGACAGGGTGTACAGCAAACAAGCTAAAAAACACAGAAATACGTTTTTATAAGCTGTCAACCCAAAAAAAACAAGCGTTTAAGGAGACAAAAGTGAATACAGGCAATAAGACGTGAAGCATCAGCAGGAAGAATGGGTAAATTTGGGGATCCTGACACTCAGTATGCCCCAGTATGCCTATGTGTGCAGTAAACATTTTGTCACTGTTAAGTCAAATATCCAAATGTCAGTTTTATAGATTATATTTCCTGTTGCTGATTACGTTCCCCTCCAGTGGGTGTAGTTATCAGTGTAATATAACATGTCGCGCTTTGTCTCGATTGCCTGTATCCACTTTGTGTCCTTAAACGCTCGTTTTTTGGGTCAACAGCTTATAAAAACTTTTCCCGTTCTGGGTTTTGTTAAGCGTGTTTGCTGTACATTTTGTCACATACTATCAGCTTTTAGCCATTGTTCTGTTTTTTGTTATATTTCAGAAATGACAAGGAGGCCGCTTCACTCAATACAAAGTCAATGGAGAGCGTTGGATTGTTCACGCCTGATCAAACCTTGTTTTCAGTGTATTTTGAGTGCATTTGCTATTTAATCAATGTGGCGCTGGACGTGAAAATAATAACTGCGTTGGACTGAAACTAGCAAAAAACACCTGCCGTCGCATTGTGCCGGGTGTATGATAGGACTCAATGTCGCATTTCATTCCATTTTGCAGAATTCCACCAAAAAAAGGCCACACATCTCATTTGGGCCTGGTATTAAGGAGTTATTGAATCTGATATATATGGTGGCAGTGAAGGCATGCAGGCTCATGACACATATGCAGATTAGCGTGAGCAGAACTGTGAATACTCTGTTTGAATGTTAAGATCCCCTTTCCCAAAGGCAGCATGTTGTAAATGACGACAGAATATTTATTTTTGGGTCTGTTCCTTTTAGTCTGTGTGGTGCACTCCAGGTGCACTTGCTGTTCCTCTGTTGTTGTGGAAACGAGGAAGATTGTGTTGCACACTTGCAATTTTGCAGATAGAATCTTCCCCACCTCCTTCCCACTTTCCCAGGTCCCCAAAGCGCAGGCAGATAGCTGTTAACTGTCAAGTTGTTTGGCAGCCTCTCTAAGCACCACCTCCGGAGCTTTCTCCAACTGTCCTTCTCCCAGTGTCGGGTGCCAGAAGGACAGAGACCATCTTCCGCATCCCTGGCGCGTTCACCTGCCTTTCTCCTGGTGTTAGTTCGCTTTAATGCATAATGCCCTCAAGCCACTGTCTACTCTCTCTTCACACTCACTGTCGATCTCGCTTTTTCATCTTATGCTACCTCTCTTTTTCTTTCTGTCTGGTACCTGTCTCAGCCCTGGGAATGGCTGGCAGGTAACACAAGAGTGGGATGTGATTGTGCATCTGATTAGTTTTGTTCACGGTCAGTTGAATTACAGGTATGATTGCTTATATTTAAGGCTGTCAATTAAAATCATGTAATCAAATTGCTGACTTAAGCATTTTTCAATAGGGGGGTTCATACATTTTTTCTGTTTAACATATTAAAAATATTTTAAGCAATTAACACAGCAGCTTTTTCCCCCCTTTGGATAGCCTGAAGTATATTTTAACGAAATCTATCGCAATAAGACGCAAAAGAGAACTCAGTAGAGTGGATGGGATGATTAATTTTTGTAGGCCAAACCCCGAAAACCAGTTAGCATTTTAGCATTTCTGGTTGCAACGTTCTAAAGTCAAGGTTTTTTGTTAAGTGTTAATCTGTTTTAATGTAACTGATTAATAAACGTTATGAAGAGTCTTAGGGTAGGTTTACATTACAACAATGTAATGTCAAAACGATCCCTGTTCACACAGATCTGTGAAAATGATTAAAATCGTTGTATTATGCTGCCAGGCCAGTAGTTGTCACTAGTTGTCGAGGTCACTTTGTAAAGAAAAAACTACTTACCTATAGACTGAACATGTAATGACGTCATCATTTTCACAAATTTGCATCTTTGCAAATTCCTTTACATTTTTATATTGTATATTTATGTTATTTTTTTTATATATATATAGAAAAACCACGAGAAGCATGCTTCGACCCTGGGAACATTATGAACGGAACTAGATTGGGAATGGACTACAAGCTGGGATCAACTGTCACGTATCAGTGTGATTCTGGGTACACCATTGCAGGACCACCCACTCTCACCTGCATCATTGGGACTGATGGGAAACCTGTATGGGACAAAGCTCTGCCTACGTGTAAAGGTAGGACCTGAACGTTGCTGTTTCTGTACAGAGACATAAGGGTGTTGATAGGTAAGATTTGTAGATAACTACAAAAATGGGAGTGATTTTTCAGCAATGATAAATCTTTTAACTAAAATGGTACATAATGTGTTTTAACACTATGTAATAGCCTGGGTGCATGTTACTTTTTGACCCATGTTTGGGTTGTCCCGAGCACTGCATTCATGTGAAGGAGGCGAATATATGCTGCACCATTCTATTTGGTTTGTGCCTTCTTAAACAAAATACAATTGTTAACCGTAACCTGTGTCATGCGGATCATTTATAGCAGACTGCCGCTATAGGTTACAACTGATACCAGACGTATGTTATATTTTGGTTTGTGTCTATCATATTTCAATTTTAAAATGAATGAGATAAAGTACCTTTTATTTGTCAAGTATTTATTTCACTGGATTATTTAAAAATAGACATTATGACATGAATATTTAATGCATAAATAATTTTTCCCATTTCATTACCATAATTCATTATTCATAAATTGTTCATACCATGGCATACAATTTTCCCCTTTTCAATACCTTTTTTAATTATTGCTGGGTTTTTATTTTTTTATTCATTTGTTTCACAGATTGGCAGAGCATTGATTTTAGAACCTTGATTTTTGCTTTTTTGGTCCTGCAGTTTTAAATGCAAAGTATTGATGCATGTTAGTTTGATTAAGCACTTCTTCGTTTAAAGAAATTAGTTGCAGCCTCCTTATCAGAGACAGTATTCCTTTTGTTGTTTGCAATCTTGAGAGTTAATTGATTAGGCCATTGTTAAATGCATAGTTCTGCTCTGTCACACTGCCAGTAAGCAGCCATTATTCATTGGGTTTGGAGAAACCGTCTGGTTCTCTTATTGGCTTACACAGAGAGAGACAGACACGGACAGAGGCCTTCAAAAGAACAGCACCCAGGTCTTTGTCCCTCAGTGACAGATGAGAGAGCTAGGGTGGTGACAAGTGCCACTCATTCACACATTTCCTGTCAACCCGAGACCTTTCTCATTTCTCCTGCTTCCTCCTCTGTCTTCCATTTCTTTTTTCAAAACTTCTGTGTTTCGGTCACATATTCAGGGATCTAGCAGTACCCCATATAACTATCAGGGATAGTATATGTATATCCTACCAATCATAATTTACACAAACACATCCCCCAACCTGCCATGGTTGAATCAGTGTTATGTCCAGGCCAGTTGGTCCACTCAAATAAACAGATTGCAATTTATTTTTGTGCCACTAGCTGTGCAGAAATCACACACTTCACTATTATGTTATTCCCAGTGTTTCTGTGATAATAGCTCAAATCAAATGACAGAAGAAGCATGTGCTCCCTCTGAACCCAGCGTGTTCAAAAACAGCACCAGGTTATAGATATGAACGTGCAATGAACATCATTGACCCCAATCCGAAGGTCAAGCAAGGGTTTTCGCACCCGAGTAGCATTCGTTGATGATTTAACCTCTTTTGATAGAGATGGAAAGCCGCTGATGCCCTTTGCGAGACAGCCTCATTTCCGCACTCCAGGAACATTTTGTTTGTCCTCACTGATGGAATTTCCAGCACGTTGCTTCGCCCATCTTTATGCATGAGCTGTAACTGTGGGGTAGAGACATATTCCTATACAGGTCATTGTTGAGCTAACATAATCATCTGATTGTGTCATGAGAGATGCTTTATTTGAACTTAATCATCCGCACAGAGTGTGCGCAAGCCCACGTTCGTACAATCCATTAGCTTTCTGCCTGCTAAGAATCCCCCCCGGCTCCTCTATTAGTTAAGTGAGTATGTCTACCAAAGACAACTGGATTCTGGAGAGGTTGGACAGCCTGACTCAGTCGATATCAGCCTCTTTAAACAATGGTAGCAGGGATAAATATTTTTCTTTTCTTTTCTTTTTTTAATAATGAAGTGTTGCAGTCAGTTGCAGTTCAATAGTGACTGCTTTGGTTAGGCAATCCTGTTGAAACACCAGCATGCTGGTTTATTACAGTTTTGTACAAACTGGTAAAACCCCAGCAACTCTCTAGCAACTACTCAGAATACCTTCGCAACCACATGACAAGGCTTTTGTCAATTTTAAACTTCAGACCTCTCTTCAAACTGCCAAAGTTTTCAAAGACTCATATAACATTCAGACTTCATACTGTTTAAAACTTCCAGGCAAGGCTGTCATTTAATCCCACATTCAAAGTTTGTTTTGAACTTGATTTCTCTAGTTGTGGTAAGTGCTGGTTTGGTCCTTGTCTAGGTGGTGAACCAACATAGCAATTCTGTCCAACAATAAAACTATCCAGTGAAGCTAGCTGACCAGAATAGTGGTTGAAGTCTAAAGAAGTCTTGTGGATAATCTAGTTTAGCTACATAATAAGGTCACCACAGTGATCATATATAGGGATGCACAATATATCAGAATCATGTATAAAATAATACTTATGATAAAGTATGTCCAACTTTATCCGCACACATGCGGCACTTGTGTAGGGCAAGACACTACAGTATATTGCAAATACCAACTGCTTGTTTGCATATAGCGGTGCAAAATGTAAACTTTATTATTAATAAAATAAATTAATATGTGAAAAAAAAAAAAACTGAATTCCAAAATCACCTCTGGAAGAGTAACAGTCATTTAATAACAGTAATTTAATAATAACTAGGCAAATACACATAGTGGTAGCATACCAACACAACACATATACTGACGATACCGGACAATGAAATAGAAAAAGAGCCACACACACACACACACACACACACACATACACATTTATGTATATGTATATGTATATATATGTGTGTGTGTGATAATGATGGTGATGATGAGTGCACAGCTGAATGTAATTAGTGTCAATGACAACAAATGAGTGATGAAGGCAGACAATGACTAAACACAAGTCCAAACTAACATGACTGTGACAGTATCACTGATATACTATTATAGTTCCCTTTCGAAAGGGAACTATACGCTGCATCCCCTAGGGGTCGCTATGGGGAATGCCTCCGGCATGACAGGTGTCTGAAGCATAATTTTCAACACGACAATGAACCTGACACTGGCAGGCACTCTGTGACACTAGCACCACTGGTGCGACCGAGAGTATAAGAGGGAACCTGTGCAAAACGTCATCCTCTTCTTGTCTTCAGGAGACATTTTGTTTGGAGCATGAGGAGGATGCTCGTTTAGTTCTTGAGGGAATAAATTGTGAGGATTTCTCTATGAAAAGCTCTGTTTGCACGTCGCTATTCTCAAGGGATGTGGGATGCACATTTGGATGGAATGCTGTCCACTCTGAGCAAGCTGTATGTGCTTGGTATGATGCATTCACGGGACTGACTACAAGAGACAGGCAAGGAGCTTTTTTCTTTTCTGCTCTCTCCTGAGGGATAGTAGTTAAATGTTTGCTCAAGCGTGTTCAGCTCTCAAGAGAGTTTAAGGCACTGTCTGTCTGTCTGTCTGTCTCGTATGATTCTTTTCAGAATGATAGTATCTAAGTTTGAACTAGTGTGCTTGACTCCCAAGGGGGTTAAATGTGCGCTTTTCGCGATGCAGTCTCAGTATGGGTTCCACCTAGGCTTGACTCTCCTAAGGGATGATAGTTGAGCGCCTGCACTCCGCCATTACGGTAAGCGCAGGGTTGTAGGCAGAGCAGGGACGAGTCGAACAGTTTCCTTTTTTTCAGCTGTATGTAGGTTGTCAGGCTCTCTGTAAGCCTCCTTGGCTACTGCCTTTTCAGTACTGCCATTATTGAAGTCCTTCTTCTGAGGCTTCAGCTCCCTAGAGCTCTGCCCAGTCAGTGATTTTGAGTTTTTAGGCTTTGAGAAGCCTCCTTGGTAAGCTGTTCTGACCTTAAGATGTTGTTAGGCCACCTCTAATAAAAAAAAATCATATTCAGGCCTCCGTCCCCAGAGCTCGGCAGGCAGAGGTGAGTTTGGCTGTTTGTGAGCTTTCTTGGTCACTGTTTTCTATGGGGCATGTTATGCCCTCTTGTTATAAGTGGTGTTTTTGATAAGGACGCTGCTAGACCTTCTCTCACTTTAGAGAGTTGTCATGTTGAGGCCTCCGTCCGCATATCTCCACCATGCCGTGGTGCTTAGTTGTCAGGCTTTTGAGCCTCCCTGGCCACTGCCTTTAGGAAGAGCCATGGGCATCCTCTGGCTATTAAGTGTTATTTTAGCCTCCACTCTTTTGAGCTTCACCCGCATACAGTACGAGTTGATTAGGCTCAATTGAGCCTTCTCAGGAAGCTGTTTTTTGGTCTTTTTTGGGCTGTTTTTCTAAGCGTTGTTAGGCTTCTCATTATGAGTATTGTCCTGTGAGGCTGCTGCTTTTTAGTAGGTAGTGTTGTCAAGTCGTTAGGCTCCCTTGGCTACTGCTTTTATAGAAACTGCCCCTCAGTGCTCTGCGTTGGACAGCATCGAGTTGTTAGGTGCATTGCGTGCTCCTAATGAGACGACGGGTGGTGTCCTGGGGTATTTCCTCCCAGATCTGGACCAGCGCATCACTGAGCTCCTGGGCAGTCTGAGGCTCCTGGGCAGTCTGTCCCAGAGGTGTTCTATTGGATGTAGGTCAGGTGAACGTGGTGGTCCTTCAATGGTATCATTATTTCATCCTCCAGGAACTGCCTGCATGCTCTCACCACATGAGGCCGGGCATTGTTGTGCACCAGGAGGAACCCAGGACCCACTGCACCAGCATAGGGTCTGACAATGGATCCAAGGATTTCATCCCGATACCCAATGGCAGTCAGGGTACCATTGTCTAGCCTGCAGAGGTCTGTGCATCCCTCCATGGATATGCCTCCCCAGACCATCACTGACCCACCACCAATCCGGTCATGCTGAACGATGTTACAGGCAGTATAATATTCTCCACGGCTTCTCCAGACCCTTTCACGTCTGTCACATGTGCTCAGGGTGAACCTGCTCTCATTTGTGAAAACCACAGGGCACCAGTGGCGGACCTGCCAATTCTGGTGTTCAATGGGAAATGCCAATCGAGCTCCCCGGTGCTGGGCAGTGAGCACAGGGCCCACTAGAGGACGTCGGGCCCTCAGGCCACCCTCATGAAGTCTGTTTCTGATTGTTTGGTCAGAGACATTCTCACCATTGGCCTGCTGGAGGTCATTTTGTAGGGGTCTGGCAGTGCTCATCATGTTCCTCCTTGCACAAAGGAGCAGATACTGGTCCTGCTGATGGGTTAAGGACCTTCTACGGCCCTGTCCAGCTCTCCTAGAATAGCTGTCTGTCTTCCTGGAATCTCCTCCCTGCTCTTGAGACTGTGCTGGGAGACACAGCAAACCTTCTGGCAATGGCACGTATTGATGAGCCATCTTGGAGCAGCTGGACTGCCTGTGCAACCTCTGTAGGGTCCAGGTATCGCCTCATGCTACCAGTAGTGACACTGACCCTAGCCAAATGCAAAACCGGTCAAAAACAGTCCGAAAAGCTGAGTAGGGAGAAAAATGTCAGTGGCCTCCACCTGTAAAAACATTCCTGTTTTGGGGGTTGTCTCACTGTTGCCCATCTAGTGCACCGGCTGTTAATTTCATTAACACTAAAGCAGCTGAAACTGATTACCAACCCCCTCTGTTACTTAACTGACCAGATCAATATCCCAGGAGTTGAACTGACTTGATGCTATTCTATGATTAAAAAGTGTTTGAACCTCCTTGGAGCAGCCCTGGGTATAGAATATAGTTAGACCTCCTCTCGTTTGGAGAGTCAGCATATTGAGGACTCATACCAAGCCAGATTTGTGTCCGAGCAGATTTCCTTCCTGAGCCTTCACGAGCATTTAGGTTTGGAGTACCTCCCTTGAACTCAATTTGTTATTTTAGTGTCAAGTTGCTAGGCCTTTTTTAGACCTCCCTGACAGGCATTGGATGTAGAGAGAGTCATTTTCTTAAGGCCTCCATTCCCCAAGCTCTGCCTGGGTCTAAGTTGTTAGGCTCTCTGTGAGCCTCAATGGTCACTGCTCTTGAACCAGAGTGTTGTTAGGCCTCCTCTCACTTTAGAGAGTAGTTATACTCTCCCCTATAGGTCTCACCTCCTCTGAGCTCCTTCCATTATTGTGGTAGGTTGCTAGCCCTGTTATTTAGAAACTTCCTTGACAGGCATAGGACATACTGTATTCATCCTATGAGCTCAGCCATAGGCTAAGTTGTTAGGCTCTCTGTGAGCCTCCTACACTACTACGAGTGTTGTCGGACCTCCTCTCACTAGAGAGAGTAGTCTTTATTGAGGCCTCTGCTCCCCAGAGCTCCTTAAAGATAGCAATTGCGAGTTGTGGGCTCTCTGTTAGCATCCTTGCAAAATATCCTGTGTGTGGAGCATTGTTAGGTGTCCTATCAATTTAGAGAGTTGTCAAGCTGAAGCCTCCACTCCTAGAATTCGGCTAATGTTTGCTAAGCTTTTAGGCTCTCTGTTGCTCCTTTTCCACCAGAATGAACCGGGTGCTAGTTCAGAGCCAGTGCTAGTGCCAGTTTGGAGTTGGTTCGACTGACGTGCCTTCTAAGAACCGGTTTGCCTTTCCACATGCTAGAGAGCCACCACAGAGCCAGGTCTTACGTCACTGTATACGTCTCTTCTTTCTCAGCACGCTAGCGAGGCACCGGGAAACACAAACACTGAAACACACCAGGATTGTTTGAGATAAATCTGTGCTGCGCAGACTGATCATCATATGTTATCAAAATACAGCAAGAGCGATTCAAAAGCATAAGGAGTCGTATGCTCTTGCTGTACTTTGATGTCATACCGTAATCGGTACAACAGTGGTGAATGTTGCGGTACTATTGATGCACATGGCTTTATGATCCTACATCAGCATCAAAATACAGCGAATCCATTGCATTCGTGCAGCTCACCATGATTTGTATAGACGGAGATTACAATCGAGCAGCTATTAGCTCCATTTGCTGCTATTTCAAAAATGGCAGATCTCAAGTTTGTGTTCGTCTTGCTGGTCACGGTAACCCCGCCCCCAGCCCCTGATGCAAGCTGTTCTTACTTCTAGACCAGCAATGTTTTGGTGCTACTTAAGAACCACTTTTCCTGGTTCAGAGCTGGTGCTTTGGGTGTGGAAAGACAAATAACAGATTTGAAACTAGGCTCTGGCTCCGAACCAGCACCAGCACTGCCTTGGTGGAAAAGGGGTATGTGAGCCTCCTTGGCTACTGAGAGCATTGTCAGGCCTCCTCTCGCTAGAGAGAATTGTCTTTATTGAGGCCTGCTCTCCCCAGAGCTCCACTAGGATAGCATAGGATTAGGGAATTGTTAGGTCTCCTCTCAAGTTAAAGAGTTGTCATACTGTGGCCTCCACTGTGGCCTCCTGTTAGGTTGTTAGGCTCTCTGCGAGCCTTCTTGGCTACTGACCTCAGTGTGGAGTCTTGCTAGGCCCTTCTTTCATTATGAGAGTCATTGTATTGAAGCCTCCTCTCTGGCCTGAACATAAACGTTGTTAGGCTTTCTTTCTTTAGAGTCATCCTGTTGAGGCCTCCATTCTTGAGAAGCTCCGGTCGTGCAGCTGGTGTGCCTTAGGGACGAGGACTCCTCTGAGTCCTTCAACTTAGTTCAGCCAATAAGGCACTCATCCCTTCAGCATGGCAGCGTGGTTATTCCATTCCCCATGGCGACCCCTAGGGGACGCAGTGTAGAGTTCTCTTTCGAAAAGGAATGCCTCAGGTTACGCATATAACCATGGTTCCCTGAGAAAAGGGAACAAGATGCTGCATGAGGTGGGGGTTGTAGGCAGAGCAGGGACGACTCGAACAGGAAGTTTCCTTTTTTGCTTCATCTTGTTGGGTCAATGAATATTATTGCTCAATGCATGTATCTAATTCTGAGGAATTAAAGACAGAAGAGTGTAGTAATTGTTATTATTTTAACAATTAGGATTAATGGAAAGTTATGCCTGGACCAATGACCGCTGCAAAATTCACATGTGAATTAAAATATATATCAACGTATGATTTTACAATGATAGCTTCTTCACTTTGAGTCATGAACTCTGAACAGCGAACTGGGTAATGTTAGCGCGTAAATATGTTTGTACTAGGGCTGCACGTTTTCAAGTTTTTCATTAACCGTTAACCGAGGCCCTTAGCGGTTAATACTCGGTTAACCCAGCCGGATCTCACGAAAAATGCGTATAAATAGTACGAGTGTGTAATGTCGTGGAATGTATATGATACGCACTTTATGGCGTATTATACATACGAACCCCCCACCCCACTACCCTAAACCTACCCAAGAGAGCGTGTCATATATACGCCATAAAGTGCGTATCATATGCACGCGAAAAACAGCGTATCATATGCACGCCAAAATGAGTTTTGACGTATACATTCCACGACATTGTGTGATCGGGGGGTTATTATTTTTAGTTTATTAAGTTGACGACCGCCATCTCCGTAGTGAACGCGCCTATAGAGAGAAATGCACATCATCGATTACATAATCAGAGAGTAGCCTATTTCTTTTCGTTTTAAATTGTTAAAAGACATTTCAAGCTGAATTTTGCACACATAAGTTGAAAGGCATTTGTTTGTGCATGCATGTAAAACATCTGCAACATTTATAAAGTTCACTGATAATTATGCGTGCATTTATGAATTATTATCTAAATTAATAATGAAACAAGGACGAAGCATAAACTGCTTTGTTTGTTTAGAATGGATCGCATCGCAAATAGATCCGAATGAAGAAACGAACCATAGCCTAGTAGAAAATGTTTCTTCCGTCTATTTGAAAGTTAGGCTAATAAACATGTTGCATTCGGCGGCCTGATTATGTCATTTTTTAAGTTACATAGCCTGCCTCCAGTTTTCTTCAACTTTACTTATTAAGAGGCGATAGTTGACCGGCATAGCCTATCATCAAAATGTCTGGAAAACGAAATCTCTGCCGGTCACTTTGACCAGCACCCTTTTTTTCTAACTGAAACTCTGGTGTGCGCGCCGCAACCCCGAGATACAGACACACACAAAAAAAAAGGGTAGTTCATTTTTAACACCTTTAATAACTGGTTGGACCACATTGGAAATGCATTTATAGAAATAAAACGCATGCAGTGGTAAGGACAGAGCAGTAAAAGTCGGTCACTGACTTTTGCGTTCGTGGCCTGCACAAGGCGCTAGAATTTAAGGCAGTCATATTATAGCACACTTTTTTTAGAAACTGTGTGCTAAGAAACATTTAAATAAATGCGTACAACAACAACATTTATCTACACCCATTTTGATCAGTAACAAGGTGAGTTGTGTGCCTATAGCTTACACTGCAACAAAGGGCAAATTAAATACAAAAGTGATTGAAATAATTAAAACACAAGAGCATAGACCCACATTTTTCTTTTTTTAAAATAAAAATCCCAAAAAATAAAATGACTAAATATGCTTGTCTGCATTTTCAGGGAATAAATTACCCAAATTAGGCACCAAATTAAATCAGGCTGCTCTACAGAAATCCTTGTATTCGAATTGCTTAGTTTTTATTAAGAAATATTAACATGTCAACGTGATCGGGAGTGAGACTGCTGCGCAGTCTATTTACTGTAAGTCCAGCTGCCGAAAACACCCTCTCTGAAGGTACAGATGTGCCAGGTATGCACAAATACTGTTTAGCAAGGTTGGCCAATCTGGGAAATCGACTGGCGTTTAGCTTCCACCAGTCCAAGGGGCTCATTTCTAGGCCAATGGGACTGTCGCTAAGAAAGTTTTTGACTTCTGTTTCACAACTGGTGAGGGCTGATGAAAAGTAGTTTTCGCCAAGTATGAGTGCCATCGCCGTGGCTGCGCTGTCTTTGGCACTTTGTGCTGGGGCCGCGGCCGCCTCCTCTTGTCCGTGTTCTACACTTTGCGTAACGGCTTCAGTTACATTTGTTACATTGGACGGAACATTAGCTGCAAGGCTACAGAGTTTTGCATTTGCCAGCGCTCTTTTTTCTGGAGATAAGAACCCGAGATGCTTATGGCGCGGGTCCAACATGCACGCAATCATCGCTGGGGATGACAACATCTCTGGCTCATCAACCTGCGCACACGTATTTAGAATTTACTACATGCAAACTTTAACTTAGTGAAATTATTAATAATCGTCTGGAACCTACCTTCATTCTTTCAGACAGGGAGTTTCGGACTTTAGTTTTAAACTCCACCAGAACCCTGTTCGCGTCGCCTTCGCTTTGTAGGTGTGCATTTATTAATCCAAAGGTGATGGGATAGGTGTTTGAAATGGACACTTCCCTTTCTGCAGACATAACTGTAGTTGCACACTTGAGCGCTTTTAGAGTTGGCACAACATCTTCAATAAGCTGCCAGTGCGCGTCCTTTAACTCCAAAATCCGTGCATCTTGAAGTTTCGTTACAGTGCGATCTGACAGCACCGCAGTAACTGCCCACCGCTGTTCTAATAGGCGCTCAAACATGTCACAGACGCTGTTCCACCTGGTTTTACAGGACTGTATTAGTTTGTGGTGTGGCAGTTTCATTTGTTGTTGTTTTGTTTCAAGCGCTTTCGTTGCCACTGAGCTGTGGTTGAAATGGCTCACAAGCTTTGCAGCAGCGGAGATGACGCGGTTCAAAAAAAGAGAAAATCCATCATTTATAGCTAGCTGAAGCGTATGCGCAAAGCATGACACAGAATGCCAATCAACGCCTCTATTAGCAGCCACAATGTTTTTTGCGTTGTCGTGCACACAGGCAATCACTCGTCCCGTAAGACCCCACTTTTCCACGGACTCCTTTAACTTCTCTGCTAGGTTATCAGCTGTATGGCGAACGGGTAGGGCTTCAGTTAAAAGGACGAATGATTTTAAAACCCAATCTTCGTCAATGTAATGGCTCGTAATAGTTATGTAACTTTCCGTGTTTAGAGCAGTCCAGCAATCCGTAGTGATGGCAACTACATCAGGTGACTGTAGATCTTCTTTGAGCGAATCTCTTTTTGCCTCATATCGTTTTTCAATGCGGCGTGTGATTGCCGAACGCGAGGGAATGCTGTAGCGGGGTTGAACAATATTCATCAGTTCTTTAAAGCCTTCGCCCTCCACCATTCTAATTGGCATCATGTCCTTTTCAATCATTCTGCAAATCCCCTGTGTTATAGATTCGGCTTTAGCACCACTGCACGTGTTTTGCGCTAGCATCGTGGGGATGGTAGGCTGGGCGAAGGTACTCGCAGGCCCCGTGGCCGCCTCTCTAATGATGCCCGGGTGTTGGCTGTTGAGATGGTACAACAACAAGGTTGTACTTGAAGTATATCTAAGCAATGCATTGCAATACTTGCATTTTGCCCCGTCACTCTCAATTTTAAAGTGCTCCCACGCTGTACTTTTCTTTGCCCGCTTCATGTTAGAAAACTCATGACTTCTTCTTGTGGATATTACAAATGTCTGGGACCGTTCTGGCGGTCTCTAGTGGTGCAAAAATATATTACAACTAAATTCAAAGCACGCCATTGACGCCACTTAACCGAGCAAAATGTTTCACTCGGTTACGCAATTTTTAACGGTTAATCGGTTAATCGGTTAACCATGGACACCCCTAGTTTGTACAGTACAGTAAAGGTTTTTTTTGAACAAATTGACTAGATGCCTTGTCAAATGACAAGATGTTTCAACTCAAGTGGTGGAGAAGGTGACGTTAGCTAGAAGGATGGAGTGAGCTATAAGCATCTAAACTGACGTAGCGCTCCTAAGTTATGTGTTGTTGGTGAAATATAGGCTAAATTATAATTATATCTGACAAAAGGGATTAACATATGTATCTACAATTGTATTTTGTAGATTTATATGACAACACTGTCAGGAAATACAACCCCATATCAGAAAAAGTTGGGACAGTATGGAAAAAGAAAAAAAAAGAAAAAAAAAGAAGTGATTTCTAAATTGACTTTGTATTTCATTGCAGACAATATGAACACAAAATATTTCATGTTTTGTCTGGTCAACTTCATGTCATTTGTAAATATGCATCCTTTCCTGTCATTCAGACCTGCAACACATTTCAAAAAAAGTTGGGACAGTAAAGCATTTACCACTTTGTAAAGTTGCCATTCCTTTTCACAACACTTAAAAGACGTTTAGGGACTGAAGACACCAAGTGATGAAGTGTTTCAGGTGTAATTTTGTCCCATTCTTCCTGCAAATAAGTCTTAAGGTGGGCAACAGTATGGGGTCTTCGTTGTCGCATTTTGCGGTTCAAAATGTGCCACACATTCTCTATTGGAGACAGGTCGGGACTGCAGGCACGGAGTCAAGTACCCGTACCCTCTTCCTCCGCAGCCAGGACTTTGTAATGTGTGCAGAATGTGGTTTTGCATTGTCTTGTTGAAATATGCATGGACGTCCCTGGAAAAGATGTCTTCTTGAAGGCAGCATATCATGCTCCAAAATCTCTATGTACTTTTCAGCATTAATGGTGCCTTCACAGAAGTGCAAGTTACCTTTGCCAAGGGCACTGACACAACCCCATACCATGACAGACCCTGGCTTTTGGACTTGTTGCTGGTAACAGTCTGGATGATCCTTTTCTTCTTTGGTCCAGAGCACACAGCGTCCATTCCTCCCAAAAAATACCTGAAATACTGATTCTTCTGACCACAGTACACGTTTCCACTGTGTGATGGTCCATCCCAGATGACTCCGAGCCCAGAGAAGTCGACGGCGCTTCTGGACACTGTTAACATAGGGCTTCCTTTTGGCACAGTACAGTTTTAACTGGCATTTGTGGATGTAACTACGTATTGTGGTACTTGACAAAGGTTTGCCAAAGTGGTCCTGAGCCCATGTGGTGATATTGCTTATAGATGAATGACGTTTCTTGATGCAGTGCCGCCTGAGGGATCGGAGATCACGGTTGTTCAGCTTAGGCTTGCGCCCTTGTCCTTTACGCACTGAAATTCCTCCAGATTCCTTGAATCTTTTAATTATGTTATGCACTGTTGAATGTGAAATATCCAAATCTCTTCCTATCTTTCTTTGAGGAACATTGTTTTTAAACATTTCAATAATTTTCTCACGTATTTGTTGGCAAACTGGCGATCCTCGGCCCATCTTTGCTCCTAAAGGATTAGACCTTTCTTGGATGCTGCTTTTGTACCAAATCATAATTACAATCACCTGTTGACATCACCTGTTTCAAATCACATCATTATTTAACCATTTTACCTCATTACTAGCCCTAAATTGCTCCTGTCCCAACTTTTTTTGAAATGTGTTGCAGGTCTGAATGACAGGAAAGGATGCATATTTACAAAGGACATGAAGTTGACCAGACAAAACATGAAATATTTTGTGTTCATATTGTCTGCAATGAAATACAAGTCAAAGTAAATTTAGAAATCACTTCTTTTTTTTATTATTTGCGTTTTCCATACTGTCCCAACTTTTTCTGATTTGGGGTTGTAATATTAACCTTTTTCATTTGATAATTTGTCAAACTGTTATGTATGCTACTTGGAGTTTCCTATTGTTACTGTACTAGCATCTTGTGTTGGATCTAGACAGCACAGGGGATATTATCGTTAATGTTGTCTAACTAAGAAACTTTCAATTTAGTCAGAAATTGTTTAGACAGTCAATAAGTGGATAAAATCACTACTTACTGCTTGCGGGAATATAGTTTGAATTGCCGCTTCTCCAGTATCAGACGCTGAGCGAAGCCTGTTTGGTATTGTCTCCGTGGTGAAATGGGCCGACAAAACGAACAACTTTGAATTAAATTGTCGCGGTATCCAATTATAGATAAACATCAACCATGCCTGTTGACAGTTTTGTTCTGTGGGAAGGGTATGAAAAGTCCTCACGTCCCCTGCACAGCCTGGAACATAACATTTATTTCCATGATCTGCCATTTTCGCTATCCTCGCGTGACGCTTGTTTATTCACGATACCTGCAGAATCCCGATGATTCGGCTGTGCAGTTCCGCCTGGCCTTGAACGTGCTGGCATATGCAAATGTTGGGGGCTTACATATTAATGATCCCGACTGTTGCGTTTGTATTTGCATGTGTTGTGCGTATTTGCATTTGTTGTGGACTTTTTGCAGCGCATTTCTCTATTTGCATGTGTTGTAAGTATTTGCATGTGTTGTGGACTTTTGCAGCGCGTTTTTGTATTTGCATGTGTTGTGGACTTTTTGAAGCACGT
This sequence comes from Gobio gobio, assembly GCF_949357685.1. Classification (NCBI taxonomy): domain Eukaryota; kingdom Metazoa; phylum Chordata; class Actinopteri; order Cypriniformes; family Gobionidae; genus Gobio; species Gobio gobio. The sequence continues at coordinate 12,938,883 of NC_137111.1, read as the reverse complement.
TTCTCTATTTGCATGTGTTGTGAGTATTTGCAACGCGTTTTTGTATTTGGTTGTGGACTTTTGCAGCGCATGTGTTGTCAAACTGACGAAAATGTTTTCTTTATTTGCTAGTGTTTGTTTCTATGTGCAGCGCGTTGAGCTTTCTCGGCCACCGTACATAACTGCCCCGCACCTGTTGAGACGCTGCATCCCTTTGCCATGCTTTTGGTATTCCTGCACACATCTCCTTCAGACAAGAAGTGGATGACGTTTTGCACAGGTGCCCTCTCATACTTTCGGTTGCACCAGTGGTGACGTCATAGGCTGCCACCTGCCAATGTCAAGTTCATTGTTGTCATTAGACTCATGCTTCAGACACCTGTCATGCCGCAGGCATTTCATATAGCGACCCCTATGGGATGCAGCGTCCCTATTCTCAGGGAACCATGGTTACATGCATAACTTGAGACATTTTTATTATTATTTTGAATTTCAATTTTCTTTTTTCATTTTCATTTTAGTTACATTTTGTTTTGTGTTTTTGTCATTTTTATTTATTTTTTAATATTCCTTTTATAGTTTTTAATAGTTTTTATTTCAGTTGTAGTTTTAGTTATTTTGGTACATCAAGTTAAACTGAAAATGAGAAATGCTGCCAACTAGATCATTTTTTTGTTTTACTTTCTTTTCTTTTAGCTAAAAAATATTTTATTACTAATAACAAGTTTTTCCTATGGTTTAGTTTTAGTTAACTACAGTAACCCTGCTCAGTATTGTTCTTGTTTCTCAGTCAGAAGTCACTAATCATTGACATACAGAAGTATTTTGTGGTGGTCATGGCGCATTGATTCACAGACAGCAGTTTATGGAGGTTAATCCTTTTAGCCGTCCTCAGTCAGAGCTCTTTAATGCAGAGGTGTGAGGTTAGACGAAGTAGAAAAGAGACTGTGAGCCATTTGCGATGCTTTTATACACTGCCGCTGCAGCTTCCTTTTATCAATAGCCCATGCTTAAAGCTAATGAGGTAAATGGCTTGCTGAGTACTTATGACCTTTTAGCCAAAGTGGGCGCTTCCAAGTAGTCCAGTGAGAATGAGTCAGATTTGATTGGGGGGCGGCAACGGATGAACGGACATATCTGAGATTCACTTGTGGGGTGGGCGATGGCTTAAAAAGAGTGCAGTAGGCACAATTGGAAATCGTTCTGAAAACCAAGGGAGATGTGAAGCAAATGTTGCTGTTTCACGGCCCATTTCATCATATTGTCTGTCACTTCAGTTTATTTCTAGCCTCCAAAATCTGTTATTTATGTCACCTTAAGCAAGGAGAGGCAGCACACCATCACTACATTTATCCATTGTGTCGACCTCCAGCGACAGACAGTGAACATACTGTTCAAAGCATTACTAATATACAGGAGCCTTAGGCCAGGATAATGACTTTAACAAGATAATTTAAGAGTTAATGGGGTGTGATGCTTTCACATCATTTAAGCCATACGAGCTGATGCGTACATACAATGCACATGTGCTCTGCACAGACATATGACTGTAATTTCATATTGCTAAGGCCCTGGTATTAAGATTCGTTTTGGTCGTTCAGATCACAAGTAGACAAAGGAGACTCACCTGTTTAAACCTGGTATTTTAATCTGTGTGTTTTGTCCACTTTCAACCACTTCTGTCATGATTTCTTCGAGCAGAGGGTGCGGGTAAATTTATGGGGATTTTTTACATATGGATGTGCCTGGAGATGTTTGAAAAACATACAGAGAACATCAGCTTTCGTTTATGATCTGATAGCCACAAGACCACAGCGAACGCTGTCTCCAACCAACAAAGTTTAAATCCTGGTTAGTGCGCTTCCCATTATGTTTCCGCATTAGGTTAGTGGGCGGAGGGTAGGTGGTATTTTGTGGCTGTTCAAAAGCATTTGACCACACGAGTGTTTACACTACGAAAGCAATCTCTTAACTTAATTTTGACAAACATTTGCTGTTCAAGTAGACAGGAGCTGTACTTATATGGCTATTATTCACATCGGAAATAGCTGTCCAGATACATAAACAAGATTACCACCAAAATGAATTACTTCAATTCTGAAAAATCTTCTTTGTCAAAATCAACACTTGCAAAACTCCTCAGATTTTTAAACACATGTTAAGAATTAAAACACTTGTAAGATCTAGTCATGTCAAGGCACCTTTGTTTATATAGCACTTTATACAATATTGTTTCAAAGCAGCTTTACAGTGATTCATGTCCCTCAACACTTTGCATGTTTGTTTATTACATATTTTGGCTAATTTTATTATACATTATACATAGGTTAGGTTAGGTTACTTTATTGATACCCGCAGGTAAATTTGTCTTGCAGTATGATGACATAGTGAGTAAAAGGCATCCGTATCACAAAACAAAACAAAACATAATAAACAATAAATAATAATAATTATTATTACATGATACATGTGCGCAAGGCTCCACCACTCAAGACTTAGTATATAAACCTGTACCTTCATATACAACTACACCTCCCTACATATCTACATATACTTATGCCTATATAAACATACATACACAAAAAAAAAAAAAAAAAAAAATCCTATTTATTATTCAACACTGTTAAAACAGCAGGAATAAAGCTGCTTTTATACCGCTTTGTTCTGCACCTTGGGACTAAAAACCTCCGTCTGCAACTCAGGGTGGGAGTCATCGTTTAAAATAGAGGTAGCCATCCTCTGTAACTGTCTAGTATACAGGGATGCTGGATACAACTGTGACTCTCCAACCAACCGACTAGACCATTTAACGATCTGGTTTAAGGAATTTCTTGCTTTTAAGGATGTATGACCAAACCATGCCACTAAGGAAAAGGACAAAACTGACTCAATAAAAGCATGATAAAACATTGTCATTATCGTTCGGTCAATATGAAAATGTGAAAGTTTACTTAGACAATATAAACGTTGGTGGCCCTTTTTACACACCGCTTCACAGTTAGCCTCAAAGTTCAATTTAGCATCAATAATGGTCCCAAGGTACTTATAAGATTGCACAGTCTCAATAGTCTGACCTTTAATTAAAGTAGCTTCATTCATGTGACTGTTCCTCCTAAAATCAATGAGCATATCTTTAGTTTTTGATATATTAAGCTGGAGGCAGGATTCCTCACACCAATGTACAAAATCATCAATAACTGGGCCATGGCTGATCTCGTTTCCTTGAAGCAGACTAATAACATAATCATCTGCATATTTTATGATGGTTCTATTGTCATAACTGCTCTGACACATATTTGTGTACAGAATAAATAATAACGGTGACAACACACACCCTTGAGGAGACCCTGTCAAAGAGTTTTTCCGGTCAGACAAAAAACCATTGACCCTCACTCTGTGTCCTGTTGGTTAAAAAGTCAAGGATCCAACCCACCAGGGCTGCGTTTCCCAAAAGCATCGTAAGCCTAAATTGATCGTAAAAACGATCGTACGAGTGATCTTAATATTAAGGTCTGTTTCCCAAAAGCATCGTAACTTAAGTAGCACTTGAAAATGATCGTAGATCTACGAGTGCTCTGGAGTAATCGTAAAGCTCTAAGTGTATCGTAAGAAGACATGAGGTTATGAGGTCACCTACAGGACAACCGGCAGATTACACCTTTAACTTTATTCAAGTGCATTGTGATAATACTATAAGGTTTTGATTGTACTTTATTGTACACTTTTTTATTATTTTTTTTATTTTAATATTCTCATTATTATCAATGTTGATAAAAAAACTGTTCTGCTGCATAATATTTTTGTGGAAACTGACTTTATGATCACTGGATTTTATTATTTTTTTTTTATGAGGGCAGGTAACAAACTAAAAAATTATAATTACACATCTGAATTAAATGAGGATATTTATTTCGTCTTTTTGAAATGTATCTTTTCGTGTTTTTTTTTTGTTCAGCCATTTTGTCAGTGCCTCAGCCTGTAGGTAGTTGCTTTATATAGCCTAGATGTGTTTTGATTGCTAATCCACATCAGATGATAATTATTAGGTGAAACGTTCAGAGGAAACGATTCCATATAAGGTTATATTTCAGCACTTCGCAAATGGACAGCGACTCTTAAGTAGCACTTAGAGCGCGTTCTCGCGCGTTCATGTTAAGTACATTTTTGGGAAACGCACGTGGAATTGCTACGAGTGATCGTAACTTCGCTCGTAGAACATGCTCTTTAGAGCTAAGATACATCGTTATTGGGAAACCCGGCCCAGATTATTACTTAAATCAAACTGTTCTAATAGCCTTCTGGTTAAAATGTGGGGTTGGATAGTATTAAAAGCTGAAGAAAAATCTACGAATAAGAGTCTGGCATGTGTTCCATTTGCATCTAGATGTCTAAGAAGCAAATTAAGCAGTGTTGCGGTAGCATCCTCCACTCCTCTATGAGGCCTATATGCAAACTGTAAGGGATCCAGGACATGTTCAGTTTGCTTCAAGATCTCGGACCTGACCAGTTTCTCAAAAATCTTCATTAAAACTGAGGTCAAAGCAACCAGCCTGAAATCATTAATAGTTTTAGGACCACTACATTTAGGAACAGGGACAACCACAGCATCTTTCCAGAGGTTAGGAACATGTTGTGTATGTAATGACTTGTTATATAACCCCTGAAATACAGGACTTAAGGCTTTTGAACATGATTTAAGTAACCGGCCACAGATATGATCAGGACCAGGGCTTTTACATTACAACAAAGCGATTGTGCAACACAGACAGCACACACACACAAATCTAGCAACATTCAATAAACCACCAAGAACACCCAACTGTCTTTAGTAGTTATCTGGCAAGGCCTTCTATCTGTCAGACTTCCAATCTCTGTTCAAACTGTTGCTCATTTGTGTAAAGCTCAACTTTTCTCAACTTTACCGCATCACTGGATACCCACATCACACAATGATTTGTAGCGATGGGAAGTCATTTATTTTCTATGAGCAACAGCAACCATTGCTGTCACTCATTGAATATGAATGACTTCCACTCACTGAAAATCAGTGTATGAGGCAATTTTCTGTATCACCACCCAAAACAGTGGTTCCCAAACTTGTTTGGTCGCACCCCCCCCATTAGCCCCCCCTTTTAACTTTCAGCGGTCTGAAGAAGAACAATTCAGTGGTGTCGCTTTATAAAGGTAGAGCGCCAACCGCTATTTACACACTTGAACGCCGTTGCAATGGCTGTTGTCTGTTTTTTTTTTTTTTTTTTGCTGATCTCCTGCACCGCCCCTACAGTATTCATGTGCCCCCCACACTTTGAGAATCACTGACCCAGAACATCCTTAGCAACACACTAGAAACCATCTAGCAATGCTATGGCAACTAACTAGAGCACCCTAGTAGCCACCTACCTTGTCCTAACATCCACCCAGACAACCAGACCAACCATATACTCTCTCTGTGCTGGAATTTCCCTCTTGAGAGCAGGCTCAGGAACTTCACTCACTGAGGTCACACTCTCTCACTGGAACAGACTCGAGAATTTATCAAACTTGAACAGACTCTGGAACTTCTCTCAATGGAACGGACTCAGGAACTTCTCTCAATGGAACAGACTCACCTTGGCTGGTGGCTGGCATGCTGCTTTCCTCCTTGCTCTCACAGATGGTGAATGGGGAACCATTTTGATGAGTACCCACTCCATATACTCCATGAAAGACCCTAGAGGCTCGTTTTCGGGCAAGCACACTCCTGTCTCCACAATGAGGATTGTCCGGAAAAGCCCCCCAAAAATGTTTATATTGTTGAGGTGCCCCGATGTGTCCGCGAGCAGATCGGGAGGTTGAAGATTTGATCTGTAAACGGCTCACATTACCAGATAATCTGGGCTGAACATCGGAAACAGCCGATGCCTTGGACATTATAATTTTTTTCTCAGAATGTCAGGAGGGGTAAATCGGGCATAAACCTGTAGTCTGAGCCTGGCTTTACTTCATACTCCGGGGTACACTTAGACATTAGTACAAGTGCGCTCTCCTCTAAAACCACACTGATTGTGGACACACTGACAAACACTCACCTAAAGGATTATTAGGAACACCATACTAATACTGTGTTTGACCCCCTTTCGCCTTCAGAACTGCCTTAATTCTACGTGGCATTGATTCAACAAGGTGCTGAAAGCATTCTTTAGAAATGTTGGCCCAAATTGATAGGATAGCATCTTGCAGTTGATGGAGATTTGTGGGATGCACATCCAGGGCATGAAGCTCCCGTTCCACCACATCCCAAAGATGCTCTATTGGGTTGAGATCTGGTGACTGTGGGGGCCATTTTAGTACAGTGAACTCATTGTCATGTTCAAGAAACCAATTTGAAATGATTCGAGCTTTGTGACATGGTGCATTATACTGCTGGAAGTAGCCATCAGAGGATGGGTACATGGTGGTCATAAAGGGATGGACATGGTCAGAAACAATGCTCAGGTAGGCCGTGGCATTTAAACGATGCCCAATTGGCACTAAGGGGCCTAGAGTGTGCCAAGAAAATATCCCCCACACCATTACACCACCACCACCAGCCTGCACAGTGGTAACAAGGCATGATGGATCCATGTTCTCATTCTGTTTACGCCAAATTCTGACTCTACCATCTGAATGTCTCAACGGAAATCGAGACTCATCAGACCAGGGAACATTTTTCCAGTCTTCAACTGTCCAATTTTGGTGAGCTCGTGCAAATTGTAGCCTCTTTTTCCTATTTGTAGGGGAGATGAGTGGTACCCGGTGGGGTCTTCTGCTGTTGTAGCCCATCCGCCTCAAGGTTGTGCGTGTTGTGGCTTCACAAATGCTTTGCTGCATACCTCGGTTGTAACGAGTGTTTATTTCAGTCAAAGTTGCTCTTCTTTCAGCTTGAATCAGTCGGCCCATTCTCCTCTGACCTCTATCATCAACAAGGCATTTTCGCCCACAGGACCATTCTTTGTAAACCCTAGAAATGGTTGTGCGTGAAAATCCCAGTAACTGAGCAGATGTGAAATACTCAGACCGGCCCGTCTGGCACCAACAACCATGCCACGCTCAAAATTGCTTAAATCACCTTTCTTTCCCATTCTGACATTCAGTTTGAAGTTCAGGAGATTGTCTTGACCAGGACCACACCCCTAAATGCATTGAAGCAACTGCCATGTGATTGGTTGATTAGACAATTGCATTAATGAGAAATTGAACAGGTGTTCATAATAATCCTTTAGGTGAGTATATATTGAATGAATGTATATACTATATATTTAAATATAATTAAAGATATAGAATGTACTGCATGTTAGCTTGCTTATTGTGCCCAGGAGCTTGATCTATTTAAGTCCACATCATGCTAACAAGAAACCATATTTCTAACCACAGGTCAAGGGCTGTAGTTCCAACAACACAAGTTTGTGATGCTGTTTGCGAATGGTCATTAGAACTATGGTTTCAGAAACGTATAATTGTTCAGCTACGTTTGTAACGATGGGACTTGCGACCATCCTTGGCTAACAATGTTTTCAGGAAGCGCACCCTGTATCACCTCGGCAACTTTCACTCAACCATTCGCCCAAAACTGTAGTGCATATGATTCTCTGAGAGTGCAAGTAGAGATTGCAGTGCTCTATGGTGCCTCTGAGTGAAGGTCTTGTGGCAGATATGCAAATCAGGGTGAGCAGGGCTGGGGAGACTTGGTTTGAATGTTAAGGTCCTCTCTCTCAAAGACTGCACATATGGAAATTACTTCTATATGCAATATACCATAAGCATCAGTCCAACATCAGCTTTATAATTAAATGGCATGCCGTTTTATGCATTAGGGGGCTCATGCAGTGTTAATAAGGTTTCATCAGAACACTCCAATAACTTAACAGAGTATTGATTTTAATATTGTTAGTGACAGTTTAACAAGTAAATGCTGTGACTATACGTTGGAAAAGTCTCTGGAGAGCAGGCAGTGATTGCTTGGCTTTTTTTTTCTTTCTTTTTTTTTTTACACGCTTGTAATTTCCCTACCACCGTTTGGAATACTGATGCAGCCCAGAGTCACGTCCCCAAGCTTTTAGACAAAACTCATTAGAAAGAGGTGAGGTCCCTTTAAATAATGAAGGATTTTCCTCTCTTTCTTTGGTTCTCTCACCCAAACAGATCTTTTATTAGTTTCCATAGTAACTAAAAGACGGTCTCAGTACTGTTGAATGAGGGCTCTTCCCTGGCTGTAAATAGTGAGAAGGCGTGGGGGTTGGGAGCGTGGTGGCATGGCGCCTCTCAGAGGCTGTACAGATACACGGCTGTTTCAAATCCGGAGAAGCCTTCTTTTTGTGGATGCATGATTTTGCACAGCTATGTTCAAGCACTGGGTTGTGAGTGAAGTTGGGGTTGGTCAGGTGGCAGCCACAGCTGTTGTCCCCATGCTTATGTGAGGCAGGAACACATGGGCTGCTACATTTAGCCACGCATGCAGTCTGGGCACAACAGAGCACCGCTAACAACAGCTAATGAGCTGCCGTCTTAGGGAAGATACAGTTATCCCGTTGTGACCTGTTCTTATGTATGCTAATGCATGTTTTGATGTCATGCACTCTTTGTTGATCATTTTTGGGCTCTCATTGGATATTTACAGAACATAAAAAGATAAAAGAATGAATCCAAAAGTGCATATGGCTGAGTTTAGTGTATGTATGTATGTTACCACAAGCTTTTGAGTGCTCTCTGTTTTATGATCAAAATCTGTTTTCTTTTATTTTCTTTTTTTTTCTTTTTTGTCCTTATGTATGTTGTCTTATTCTTCATGATCATTGCACTGACATTTTGAGTTGCATTAAACTGAATCGCTGTCAGTTGTTCATGTTTTATTTGGAAATTAATCATCGAGAATGCAGAGCTAAATTTGAGAAATTATTCTGATGCCATACTTAAAAGGAATAGATCGACCAAAAGTGACATGACCTTCAAGTTATTGTTGTTGTAACTTGTTGTAAGTTGTAACTGTTGTTGTTTTTTTGTCTACTATTACAAGGATACACCACCAGAAATGCTCTTGTTTGCTCATGCTCATTCTGCTCCAGATGTATATGACTTTCTTTCTTCAGATGAACACAAACAAACAATTTTAGAAAAATAATCCATCTCTGTGAGTCCATATAATGCAAGATGTCTCAAAAACCTCAAAAAGAGTACACAACACAACAGTAACACAACACAACAATAATCCATACAACTCCAGTTGATGAATTATTTCTCCTGAAGCAAAGCAATAGGTGTAGATAAGAAAAATCCTAATATTTTTTGTTTTACTTTTTAAACTATAAACCATCACATCCATTGGTAACACTTGTCTAATTTGCTAATGCATTAACTAAAATTAGCTAACAATGAGCAATACATTTTTACAGTATTTTTTAAACTTTGATGATGTCAGTTTAGAAAAACGTTCATAGAGCATTAACACTGATAATAGATACAACTGCTGAACTTTAAAAAAACGTACTAGTAAATGTTGAAAATAACATCAACTTCAACTCTAAATTACATATTAGTATTGTATAAGTTACATATTAGTGTTGTATAAGTATTGTTAATTGTTATAAAAACGAATGTAGTAAAACTAATTTTCACAAATGAAACCTTATTGTAAAGCAGCCTGGTCTCATTGTAAATACGTAGGCATTAATACGTAACTTTCAAAGAGACAAAACATACATTTTTGTACGTTTGGAGAAGTGCTAAAAACGTAGAATATGGACGTATCGGTAACATTTAAACGTAGCATTTTTACATATTTACGAATCCGTCATGAAATCTTTTTTTAAGACACTTTATACAAGTAAAGATTAAAATATTTGTTGTTATATCATAAAGATATCTGTATAATTTCCCCTTTAACAATTTTATGGATTAATGCAAGATCCCTTAAAGGTGAACTATGTAAGATTTTTGCAGTAAAATATCCAAAAACCACTAGGCCAGTGATATATAAGTTATTCAGTTGAGTAAATCGTGAGAAATTGCTATTTTAACCGGAACGTGTGAGCTATGCGTTTGAGGGATTTGCCTGTCGATTGCGTCATATCTGCGTTACCCTCGGTTACTGGTTTTATTTAGCAGAAACGCTGTACTCTCACTGTAGTGTGAACAAGTGTCATAGCAGCTGCCGAAAGAACGGCAGAGTAACTTCATAACATCATCAACACACTCATATATATATCTAATACGATAAACAGAGTTGCGTTACCTCATACTCATGACTGGAAAAGTGGAAGTGGCGACTATGCCATAATAACAGTCCCGCTCTTCAATCGCTCCTGTGGCCTTGCTCAGCTCCTTTTTGATTGATTACGTGCCAAGAACCATTTTTGGTGCCATATAGAACGCCTCGGTTACGACTGTAACCTCGGTTCCCTGAAGAGGGAAGAGGGAACGAGCTTTGCATCGAATGACGCTATGGGCCCCACAGACCCTGAGTTGAGCGACCCTCCAGGACTGCTCCCCAGCCTGTGAGAGAAGCATCTGTCATTAGCATCTTGCAATGACCAGAAGCTCCCAACACGGGACCCTGGGACAGGAACCAAGGTTTCTTCCACATAACCAGGGCACGTAAGCAACACCACGTTACCCTGATCATGCGAAAGGGGTTGCCCCTCGGGGAAAACCCTTTGGTTCTGAGCCACCACTGTAGGGGTCTCATGTACAGCAGTCCAAAAGGTATCACATTTGGTGCTGCTGCCATCAGACCCAGAATTCTTTTAAACTGTTTTACAGTGAGTGACTGGCCTAGTTTTACTCTCTTTACTGCTGACAGTATAGACTCTATCCGTGCCGGTGACAGGCGCGCCTGCATCGACATCGGGTCCCATACCACGCCTAGAAAAGTGGTCCTCTGAAGTGGAGAAAGCACACTCTTTTTGGCGTTCAGCCGTAACCCCAATTCCTTCATGTGAGCGAGAACGACATCTCGATGCCGAACCGCTACCTGATGCAAATGAGCTAGAATCAACCAATCGTCGATGTAATTCATAATGCGAATCCCCTGCAGGCTCATAGACGCCAGGGCTGCATCTACGCATTTCGTGAAAGTGCGGGGTGAAAGTGCTAGACCGAATGGAAGAACTCTGTATTGGTATGTTTTCCCCCCGAAAGCAAACTTCAGGAACTTCCTGTGATATGGAAGGATGGAAATGTGGAAATATGTGTCCTTGAGATCTATCGTGAAAAACCAGTCCTCGGACCTGATCTGTGGCACGATTTGTCTCAAGGTTAACATCTTGAACTTGAGTTGCATGACTGCCTCGTTCAACACCCGAAGATCTAAAATGGGACGCAGACCCCCATCCTTCTTTGGAACTATGAATTACCGGCTGTAAAACCCGGCTTCCCTGTCTGAGTGAGGTACATATTCTATGGCCCCTTTCTCTAAAAGGGCTTTTACTTCTTGTCAAAGAACCGGTGAAGAACCTCTGAAGAACTGCTAAAGAACCACTGAAGCACCAAAATTGGTGCTATATAGCACTTAAAAAGGTTCCCCTATGATTACGTGCCAAGAACCATTTTTGGTGCCATATAGAACATATAGTTCCCTGAAGAGGGAACGAGCGTTGCATCGAATGACGCTATGGGCCCCACAGACCCTGAGTTGAGCGACCCTCCAGGACTGCTCCCCAGCCCGTGAGAGAGGCATTTGTCGTTAGCATCTTGCGACGACCAGAAGCTCCCAACACGGGACCCTGGGACAGGAACCAAGGTTTCTTCCACATAACCAGGGTACGTAAGCAACGGCGAGGCGTTCTATATGGCACCAAAAATGTTTTTTGGCACGTAATCATAGGGGAACCTTTTTAAGTGCTATATAGCACCATTTTTGGTGCTTCAGTGGTTCTTCAGCAGTTCTTCAGAGGTTCTTCACCGGTTCTTTGACAAGAAGTAATCAGCAGCCCCAGTGAAATGTGAGCGGCGGGGGAGGAGCTTTTGGAACGCGACCATTTGCTTGGAAGCCTCCTGAAACCTTTCAACAACGGCGTTAACTGTGTTGCCGTAAAGGCCTGCAGGAGATACAGGCGCGTCCATAAGAAAGTTCTTATCCTTCTCCTTAATAGAGCTGAGATTCAGCCAAAGATGCCTCTCAGTAGCCACCAAGGCTACCATAGAGCGGCCGATTGATTTAGCCGTCTCCTTGGTAGCCCTAAGAGACAAATCTGCATGTTCCTCTCCCAAACAAACAACACAAATAATGTTTTTGTCCCCACCTGTAATGAAACGAGGGCAAGGGTGAACACACACTCTAAACTGCTGCTTATCCGCCATAGTGTTTGTTTAAAGTTACTTTACTGAACTACAAAACACTGAATCACTGATCACACAAAGCGCTACTGAAGACAACAGAAGCTAGCGCAGCTTTGTTTTGGCAGGCTTTATATTTCCTGGTTCATGACGTCATCCGCCTCTGACGTTCCCTCACACTATTGGACTGATTTCACATGTGCTTCATGACTTCATCACGCAAGCGTTCCCCATAGCGTCATTCGATGGGCAAGAGCCAATGAGCGTTCGATGCCACACCCGTAAATCATGTCGTAACGCTTCATGAGGGCGCGATTTTTGAATTTGAAATTTGAATTCATCACTAAGAATGTAGAATTTGAAGTTTACGGTCGCTGATGAGAATGGAGATGAAGATCAAAACTGACATTTTGACATAATTGTGATTTTGACGCACAAAAATACACAAAAAAGAGCTCAATTCAGTACTCTTCACGTCTTTTTTTGTTTTTTAAAAACATCTATAAAGTTTTATATATATTTTTTCTGTTTTAGTTAGTATATAAGGTTAAGGTAAAGCTTCAAATAAGTTTACTTATTTTTTATCTTATTTAACATGTATTTAATTTAAAGTAATGATGATTTTTTTTTATGGTTAGATATTATTACCCTGATACTTGTGTGTAATAATCAGGGGAAAAAAGTATATATAATACTTGCAGTTGCAGGCTGCTCATTCAAGTTCAGATGAGTGAGATAAAATATGCATTGTTACAACCGTGTAACCCATTTATTACCTGATAGATATCGTAAAGTAAACATAGTCATGTCTATGTTGTACGGGGGCAAAAAGTGATGCCTAAAACTTTCTAAAATAAGAAAGAAACAAACAAAGCCCCCTAGAGTCAAGCCAAAAAATTTTTTTTTCCAAAAACCTGAAATTTCCCTCCATCTTAGTGTGAAATTTTAGGTTTCTAGGCAAATCTCCGAACAAAAGGTACAGTATATGTGTGCTTGTATTTCCGTATACTCACTTGCACACAAACACGCACAACTCTCTCTCTCTCTCTCTCTCTCTCTCTCTCTCTCTCTCTCTCTCTATGTGTGTGTGTGTGTGTAGCTCCAGACAGTCTTCTTGTGGCGAGTGTGAAGGGAAGGTGATGTGATCAAAGCTACAGGAGTGAGTTTGATATGCAGAAAACAGGGAGCCTCAGCTGCATTCTGACACCAGCTTTTCATGAGCTCACAGAAGCATTGTGAGGCAGATGAAGCAACAGACCTGTGGGTGCCAGAAACCAGAGGCTTTAGCATGGGACTGATGTGTGAGGAATCTCAATTGAAGATCATTGTTACTGAGACCTGAGGGATGAAAGGAACACAGCCAGAGCAGAGAGATCACAGGTGGCGTGGACTATGATTTTGGAAGGCCAGGATATTCATTGGCATTGAGATAAAGGCAAATACGAGCAGAGTTATGCCAGGGTTTAGGTACACAGAGAACTTGCTTAAGCCGGTATACACACTGCGATTTTACAAATTTTGCAAATCCTAAAATATTCCTCTGATCCTATGCTAAAATCTGACATCTTTGATCATTAGTTTGACATGTTCACCGACAGCCGATTAATGACCATTGCGTTCAAATTTTACCTCAGATGAAATTCTGGCAGTGTCAGAAGATTTGGCGCACAGTCTTGCAGTGTGACTTCTCCTACGACGACCGTCAAATTGTCTTCATTTTTTCAAGACAAACTATGACCAAAATGAGCGCTAGAGATTTCTTTGTAGTCACCATTTCAATTCTGTGTGTAATGCAGCTCACTGTCACCGAACGTGTCATTGATTGATGATATAATACTCTGGACGAGTTTTCTTGTATGCGTCTGTTTTTAATGTGCCTTGACTATCGTACAGTCTGACATTAATGACAACTGAGATCTTACAGTGTGACATGGCTTACAGCGGGGATCTTGTTCTTACAGTCTGACAAGCAGCAATCATAAAGGACTATTATAAATTGCACAGTGTGCACCTGGCTGTAGTTCTAACCTCACACTCTTTTGTTTTCGTCACAGTCTGTGGCTCCCGGGAAGGGCGTTTTACAAATAAATATTATGAAATCATATTTCTTTTTGTCAGGACTTCCTTCTCAATTTAAATTCTTCAAAAGTATCTAGGTGATTCTTATTATTTCTTAAAGGTCCTGTTCTTCGTGATCCCATTTTTCAAACTTTAGTTAGTGTGTAATGTTGCTGTTAGAGCATAAATAATACCTGTAAAATTATAAAGCTCAAAGTTCAATGCCAAGCGAGATATTTTATTTGACAGAAGTTCCCTTTCAAAGCCTACAGTGAACGGCCGATTTGGACTACATCCCTGTACATCCTGCTTTAATTACGTCAGTAGAACAGTTTGTCGACTAACCTCCGCCCACAAGAATACGCGAAAAAGGGGGCGTGGTCTTGTTGCTCCCTCGTGGAGGAAGTGTTGCGTTCGGTTCGGTTCGGTTCGGTTGCGTTTGTCGCCATGTCGTTCAGACGCTGTTATTTTCATCCCAGAGTCAAATCACCTTTGTTTGGCCTTCAGGGGCTGTAGTTTGAGCGCGTTCATCTCCCCGTTATGGTAAGAGGCGGGACCTTTCCGGGTAACGTGCGCTAAGCTGCTGTCGAATCACAACACGGGAACCGCTGGCACAATCAGAACTTGTTACGTATTTCTGAAGGAGGGACTTCATAGAACGAGGAAATTCTCAGGCCGTTTTGAGGACAGTGAAAACAGCGGTATACAGATAAGTAAATTGTGTGAAAAATACTGTGTTTTTTTACACATGAAACATGAACACATGTTATATTGCACACTGTAAACACAATCAAAGCTTCAAAAAAACACGAAGCAGTGAAATATTTAGAAATATTTGTAAAACAGGATTCATATTTAAAAAACTATTTGTGGTATCTTTTTGTGGTATAACCACCATGCAGAAAGCCATTCTGTTTTGAAAAACATATTAAATGATAGTAGTAACCATAGTAAAACCATAGTAAATGAACCAAACACTAATAAAAGTAGTAGTAATAAAACCAACAAGTAATTAACAGGTCAGTAAGATATTTTGTTGTTAGTTATGACACATTGGTACCTTTTCAAATTTAATGAAATAACCTAAAGAACAACTTGATATTACATATATTATATTGTGTTATACCAAAGTCTATCTGAATACTCAATTCTGATAGGCTGGAAGATGTGCATTAAAACTGTTTAATACACAGTTAATTCCAGTCAGTTTAACCACTATTATTAATGCGCTGCTTTCATTGACGCACACACTCTCACACAGAGATTGCACTGCGCACACACAGAAACATTCAGAAGCACAGAAACTTGTTGCTGCCCCGTGACTTTCATTAATAAAATAGCTTTGCTACTGAATCGCTACATGATTTTTCTTAGCAACGAGGTGGTAACATTGCTGTTTTTGAAGTAATTAAACTCACAGCTTCATTGTTAGGAGAGAGAGACACTGCACAGTTGCAGGTAATTCACACACACAAACACACACACACACACACACACACACACACACACACACACACACACACACACACACACACACACACACACACACACACACACACACACACACACACACACACACACACATCCCTTCTCTCTCTCTCTCTCTCTCTCTCTCTCCCTCTCTCTCTCTCTCCCTCCCTCTCTCTCTCTCGATAATTAATTCAAATAAATGCTATAATTCACTATTCAAATAAAAGTAATCTTACCGCACTCCTATATCTCGGTGTCTGATTCAAAGAATACAAAGAATGTGTGTGTGTGTGTGTGTGTATATATATAGTGGGGAGAACAAGTATTTGATACACTGCCGATTTTGCAGGTTTGCCCACTTACAAAGCATATAGAAGTCTGTAATTTTTATCATAGGTACTCTTCGACTGTGAGTGACGGAATCTAAAACAAAATTCCAGAAAATCACATTGTATTATTTTTAAGTAATTAATTTGCATTTTATTGCATGACATAAGTATTGGATCACCTACAAACCAGTAAGAATTAAGGCTCTCACAGACCTGTTAGTTTTTCTTTAAGAAGCCCTCCTGTTCTCCACTCATTAACTGTATTAACTGCACCTGTTTGAACTCGCTACCTGTATAAAAGACACCTGTCCACACTAGGGATGAAACGATTACCGGTTTCACGATAAACCACGGTAAAATTTAGAGACGGTTAGTAATATCGTATAAAATTTAATTATCATTAAAACCGCATGTGATTATCACGATTTTAAAACTCGCGGTAAATCTTGTCCAGTCAGCCTCAGTCTGTTGCGCGCACTGCTGTTTTCTGAATGAGAAGAAATGGCAGAAGCAGTGACAGCGCCGGGAGATTTTTCAGACTTCTAAAAGGACCAAATATGAGGCGTTGTCATATTTTGGCTTTTACAAAAGTCCTGAGGGAAACTTAATCGAAGATGGTCACCCTGTCTGCAGAACATGCCAGAATAAAGTCGCTGTAATAGAGGGAAACACTTCAAAACTACGAACGCAAGGCAAGTGGACTTTGACCTGAATACCAAAACTACGTCTGGGAAATAATAACGTGAAGCGAACGAACAAGTTCAGACAAGACTAAGGTGACATTTAAGGGATAATAATCAGGGTTTGCCATTAACAACCGCCATTTGCGGGTGTAAGTTAACGTTATTTCGGCTGCACACTAGCCACTCTGCTGTTGAACTTATTATAGTCTTCTCAAAAGCCATCTGTTATAATTGCGTTGCGCATTATAACCACTCACACGTGTTTATATTGAGTTTATGAATGCAATGTCTCATAATCAGAGGCGTTCAGATTATCCGGAATTTTGTTCAGAGCGCGCGCCGCTCACACGCTGAAATCTACACTTAAAGCAGATGTGTGTGTGATGTATGCAAGAGATTCACTCATCATACAGAGGTTGACTTTTTTTGTTCTATTTCAGCTGCGAAAATAGTTTCAAACAAACACAGCAGAACCACAGCGCATCTGATGTGACTGGCATAAAGTTGGCGAATTTAGGGACCGTCTCTAAAGTTACACACAACATTGGTAACGTTATACACGTTTGAAACTTTAATAGCATTTGAAGAGAATGAAAGTCATAAAACTGGCTGTAAAGTGATCATCTAGGTGTCAGGTATGATGCAGTCATTTTGATATTTAATAAAATAAACTGTCAAATCATATGGAAATATGGATATGCATTATTTCTCTAGGATACTGTTTGGGCTCTTACACAAAACATGCTAGATTTAAATGCATCATTGCTGAACACTGATGAGAATATTGCTTGAGAATATATTTACAGAGATAATATTAGAGATTATATTTACGAGTAATTATTATTATTTATGCGTTGCTATTGACGACGGCCATTATAAGGAAGAAAATCCCACAGAATCTTGCTTAAAAAAGTGCATAGAGCTGCTTTAGTTTGTTTGTTGATTTTCAAATATAAAACTTGAACAAAACCGTGATAATATTGATAACCGTGATAATTTGGGTCACTATAATCGTGATGTTAAATTTCCATACCGTTTCATCCCTAGTCCACACACTCAATCAAACAGACTCCAACCTCTCCACAATGGCCAAGACCAGAGATCTGTGTAAAGATTCCGTCTCTCACAGTTGAAGTGTACCTATGATAAAAATTACAGACCTCTACATGCTTTGTAAGTAGAAAAACCTGCAAAATCAGCAATGTATCAAAAACTTGTTTTCCCCGCTATATATATATTAGGGGTGTAACGGTTCGCGGATTCGTACCGAACGGTTCACGGGGTGAGTTCCAAATGGAATCAGTATTCCCTATTTGATCATCCCTATGTGAGCAGGACACGGGAATCAGTATTCCCTATTTGATCATCCCTATGTGAGCAGGACACGCGTGTGCCGTATGTAGCAGTTTGGAATGCACTTGGCAAAGGGAGCGGCGTAATTTCCTCATTATCTTCAGCTGGGATGTTCCCGTGACAATGCAGCGCCAGCATAAATAAATATACAATTCATATTTTTAAGAGTTATATTACTTTTTATATACAGTATTACAAAGCATATTTTTATAAACATTTTAAAATAAAAAATGTTTATTTTTATTTGCAACAGTTAGGCTAAAAAAAAGAAAATGATCCAGATAAAACTGCGACATCTGCTGCTGTCACGGAACGCTCAACCACGCCTCCTCCTGGTGTCACCAGATCTCTCTCTCCTGCGTATTAAGACTGCATTTCCCTTCCTTGCTCCTCTGCTAATTATTAGTTCATTATTATCACCTGTGGACCCTCAGCTCACCTTTATCTGGACTGCTCTGCTCATTGTTCATTTGTGAAGTCTTGATTTACCCTTACTCTGCCTCTGGCTTATTCCTTGTGTTTGAACTTTATGACTGCCTATCTCTGTTGGCTTACCTGTGTGAATAAAGTCTTGCAAATGGATCCGAACGCTTCAGCCTCTTCGTCACAGAAGACTTCACCAAAACAGGATCCAGCAGATTTTCATCGACTGGCCTCCGAGGTATCCTCTCAAGCTGAGGTGCTGCTCACTCATCAACAACAGCTGGTGAAATTAACAGCTCTCACCGAGGAGCTTGTGAGATCGGTCCGAGCCCTTACCCCGCCGAGCGCGGCTGAGAATCCATCTGCACCTGCAGCCGTTCCCCCCGCCGTGAGTAACAATTCAAACCATCCAAAATTATCCCTTCCCGAGAAATTTGATGGCTCACCTTCTGCCTGTAAGGGATTTCTGTTGCAGTGCAGCTTGTATTTCAACCAGCAGACACAGTCCTATTCCACTGATGCGAGCCGAGTTTCCTTCATATGTTCCCTACTCACCGGTCGGGCTCTGGAATGGGCTACTGCGCTCTGGTCTGGAGGTCAGCTCTCTTTTCCCTCTTATAATGAGTTTTTGACCCAATTTCGAGAAGTATTTGAACACTCAGCAGGAGGAGAGGATCCAGGAGAACTTTTGCTTACGTTACGGCAGGGAAGGTCTACCGCAGCAGACTACACACTCTCTTTTCGGACCTTGGCAGCCCAAACTGGATGGGAGGAGGAACCTCTAAAGCTCCTGTATCGCAAGGGATTGAACCCGGATCTCCAGGGAGAGCTGGCATGCCGCGACGACGGTAAATCCTTGAATCAAATCATGGAGCTCGCTATCCGCCTCGACAACTTGATTCGCTCCCGACGCACACCTCTCAGGACCAGCTTCTTTGAGTATGCTTCCTCTAACGCGGAGTCGGAGCCCATGCAGATTGGTTACACACGCCTCTCTACGGCGGAGCGGGAGAGGAGACGCCGAGATCATCTCTGCATGTATTGCGGAGAGGCGGGACATCTGAGGGCCACATGTCCGGTTAACCCAGTGCTCAAGAGGTCTACTGCGGTGAGTTCGAATCCCTCTTCTAAGTTATTTCATGTGGATTGTTCTTTG